>NC_137801.1:9197474-9559974 GCF_963383645.1 Muscardinus avellanarius | reverse complement strand
TTTGAGGGAAGACTTCAAATGACCTAAAACTATTCCATAAGGATCACCCCTCATCCTGGAAACAATTCCTTACACACGAAACTTTCTTTCCTGGGGGACACTCTTCCAAGCCACAGCAGACTGCAATTGCTAACTTGCAATTATCACCAACTCCTTCTAAGATCTTCACTTTATTACCGAGGATAAGCTAAGACCAATATTGGACTTCCGTGAAGATGGCGACCAAGAAAAGCAGTGTTTATGAGCCAAGAATAATATGAACTTTTAACATTTGTTTTTTGTTTAAGAGTCATTAAAGTGAAATTTGAATTGTGGAGAGAAAGGCCCGAATTTTCTTCAACGACCTGTGTGTATATTAATGACCAGAGAGCTCAATGCCAGCCCCAGACTGCTTTAGGAGCAATGTCAGGGGACTGCCAAACTGGGTGATAAAGAGAAAGAAGACCACTGCGACCTTTGCTTCAGAAACAACTCACTTCTTGAGTTTATAGAAATAGAGCTTCTAATTTTTGACAAAAATCTTATTACGACATATCCTAGTAAATAATGATACTCCAATGCCTTGATTGCTTGCTTTTGTAGGATTTATGATTACTCTCCCAAAGAGTCATACCAGAATTCTTTCAAAGAATTATGTGATATATTTTAGCATGGAAGACCCTTGGAAATAAAAACACCATAGGCTTAAGTTGGCAAATACCACATGCTATTTATGATTCTGAAAATATTTTCCAACTTTAACCCAGGTACTATGCTAGTGAAGTTACAGAGAACGCAAGAACTCCACACAGGTAAGAGGAGACTTTCTAGATCAAAAGACTTCAAATCTGAGAAATGAAATTGGTGTTCGTTTAGAAAATTTAGAAGCTGAATTACTATAGGCTCCTCTGAATGGCAAAGTTCTGGAATCCTTGTCCAAAAAATACCTGGAGATGAATTTGGAAAGCCCCTCGGCAATATGGAGAAAATTTTGTTATAACCCACAAAAATATACATGTTTTCAAAATGATGCTTTCAGGAGTGGGTTGGGATCTGGAGGGGAACACACCAAACACAAGTGTTGTGTGCATGTAAGCTCCTATTACTCTATGCTTAATAACAATGTATAATTATAATGCACCAAGAAAACCATATTAAGAACAAACAAAATAAATTAATCAGGTTAAACTTAAAATAAATAATGCTTTCACAAAAAATATGTACTGATGATTGGAGACAATCATGGGTATATTCACATCATGCTCTCATTGAACGATTATGTTTAGACATGCTGTTCAGCAGTTATTCTGCATTTTGTCCTTTCAATGGAACACGTTTAAAAATGCATCTGCAGCCAGGTGTGGTGGCTTACGCTTGTAATCCCAGTATTCAAGAGGTGGAGACCAGGGCATCACGGTTTTCAGACAACCTCAGCTACTTAGCAAGGCCCTTCACAACTCAGTGAGACCCTGTTTCAAAAACTAAAAATACTAAAAAATAGGACTGGGAGTGTAGCTCGGAGGTACAATGCCCCCGGGTTCCATCCCCAGTACATCAAAAGAAATGCATCTGCTCAAAACTTTGTTACATATTATTAGCTATTATTAGTTTATTAATAACTCCTGGTCTGCATTTGGCATTTTGTGTTAGTTATTGGATGTCACTTTTCATCAGAACAGTCTTATAAGTAAGGCATCTACATTATCATAAAACATAAAGTTAGAAGGAAACTAAACAGTTTGCCTACAGGTATTCATTTAACAAGTAGCAGACCCAGAATGATCCCTCTCTGACTCCAGAGCCGGGATTAGTTTTCCTACCTTTAAGGGCTCCAAAGACCATTGCACATTTATAGATCTCTTGCAACTCCTGGGAAGAGAAATGATCTTTTCAATTTCTGTGACTTAGACTATATTATCAATTTTATAGGAGGTAATGCATATTAAGCACCTATCATAGACTAGGTCTTGTGTTAGTTGTTTTATAAACACTGCAACATTTCATTCTGAATCCTTCTGACTAAATATTTCACCTTTATTGTGAAGAATAATCAGAAACACAGAGAGACAACAATCCAGGGAGTCAGTAGAGCTCAGATTTGACTTCCGCTGATTTGATGCTAAACTTGAAAGATTTTTTTTAGCTGTTTAAAAAGCATGACTTCTACCAGGAAATTCTGATTTTCAATGATGCATATTTAAATAAAAATAAATTTCCCCATGACAGAAGATTTGATTCAATGTGTTAAAGAGGCTGATAACTCATCTTGGCACACTAAGGAGATAATATATCAACTGGATGATGAGATTTAAATTAACCTATCCTAGAAATGGAGTATGGGTGTTGCCGCTGAGATAGAAACCACATAAACATACCAGAGTTTTCAGAATGACTACCAGGTGGCAAATATGTCGCTTCTTTGGCTGAAACTTAACACACTCTTTAGCATTTTGGGTCAACATCAGAACTTTGAAAGGCTGGAAGAAAAGTACTCTGGTGATGGCCCTGAAGGGAAGGAGAGGCCATGATTGGAAGACAGAAACTCCTTCAAGCCCTAGAAAATGACGAAAAGATAATGCAAAAGAAAAGACATCTGCTCACGATAGACAATTCCATAGACATTAGGAAGACTAGTGAAAAATCAGTTGGCTAACTTTATATGAAAGTAGAGACCAAAAGAAGATTAATACCATCCTCAAAACCACAGACCTCATTAAGTGTAATAACTTAGGTCTCCTTTGTTTAGCCCAATGATTTCCTGTAGACTACAGATTAGTGAGGGTCTTTTGGTGGAGAACTTCACTGATACCACTGCCAGGAAATACTGATTGATTTTGTACCCACAAAGGCATAATGCTACAAAATAAGAGCATTTAAAGCTCCTGCCACAGAAAAGGCGAATCTTTTAAGTGGATAATATTAATGATTTTTGTCCTATTTCAGAGCTTGTGAAGCATGCCGCTCACTACAGAGGTAAATGTGGCTCGGAAAAAAATAGATCAACACTACACTGAAAAGTCTCATTAATTTAGAGAGTTGAGATAGAGTCCCCCTCATCTGCTCCATAGGTTAAGTAATAAAAAAAAAAGCACTGACACTTTGCCTAAGATATTATAGAAAATTAAAACATCATAGAAATCATTTAATAGCCTTTGTTACTGAGGCATTATAGTTGAAACCAGTAAAGAAACAAATACCAAAATATGCTAAATAAGAAAACTGATGCAAAGCTCACACCTTCACCCAAGTCTCCAGCATGAATTCTGAGTATTTGAGTCTGAAAATTGGCCATAATTGTAATCTCATTACCTGGGAGACTGAGACAAGAGGATAGCAGGTTCATGGCCAGCCTCGGCTAATAAGTGAGTTCCTCTACAACTTAGAATCTATTTCAAAATAAAGAATAAAAATAACAGGGCTGGGAATGTAGCTTGGAGGCAGAATGTTCCTGGGTTCAATCCTCAGTACTACAAATAAATTAAATAAATAAATAAATAAATAAATAATAAATAAGAGTACCTTATAAGAAACTATTTCGTGCACACATGTAATTGCCAACTTATGGTTGAGTTTGAAAAAAAATGTAATATCTAAATTCATTTATCTTAATTCAGGGCCACCTAAATAGCCCGTAAAAAAGAAATGGAAAGAATTTGGGAATACAGTGACTACATGCACAATGGACAGGATTCAGTGAGGCAGGAGAAGAAGAAAAGTTGACATGAAGTTCCTTTTCTTTTACCATTTTTATCTTTATTATGTTTTGATTTTTATTTTGTATTATTTATTTATTTTACTTTTATGTAGATCATATTGAAATTGGCATACATTCAGACTGCGAGGTTTCTTACTGATAATACAACTGTAGGAAATTTCTGATAACCAAGTAGATGTTTCCCAGAATTGTCCAATCAAAGGCTAAATTTTTTTTCACCATACACAGGTTTTATTAGTAGAATTTTGTCTGGGGAAAGGTCAATTCTCTGCCTTTTCAGACTGATATTGCCACTGAAAAAGTGCCTTGGAAAAACACAAACAGATGGGTCCCCCCCAAAAAAATTTGAGTCCTTGGTAGCAAAGAGTAGAGTCTGAGCCTTTTTGAAAAGTTCACTATAGATGTGGTTGCCTCAGATGTAGATTGAGGGGATATATCACAAGACTATAATTCTCTCTATAGGCTAGAACTTCCTGCATAATTTACATTAAGACATTTTTATTCCAGATTCTGGTCTATTTTATTTCCATATTTAATTCCAGATTCTGGTCTATTTTCATATTTAATTGAATGAAGGTGTCTATCCAGGCTATACACACATTATTGGACTGAGCAAATCCCATTTGCCTTTTGTTAGCAGGGCCAGAGATGCCAAAGGCAGAAAATTAGCTGCCCTAACCTTTACCTCCTTGTCTGACTATTCAGAGCTACCTGATTGATGAGATCTGTGCCTTGCTTCATACACACCCACCTTAACACTCCAGCTCTCTCCCATGTGCTGATGCAGAAGATGACTTATTCATGAGTCACAAAAGGCTCATCTGCTTATTTATTTAGATTGCAATTCTGTGCAAAACAATTTCAGTGATCATTTGATTTTAAAATAAAAGATTACTCTAGCATGTTGTTAACGAAGTTTCAAATAATGACATTAAAAGAAGAATGAATTTTATGGCTAAGAGCTTATGAATTCATTTTTTAATGTGCTGTTTGTTTAGAGGGAAACAGGAAATTCAATATGCAGGAATAAAAATATCTCAAAAGCTGAAGAGCTGGATTTGGGAATTACTGATGTTAATGAAAAGAAAATGAACCCCTTTATGGACAAGTTAAAAAAAGAGAGAGATGTAGTTTGGATAGAGAGAGGGACTCTTGTATGTAGCACAGAAAGAAAAAAATTAGAAAAGGAGCCGGTCGTGGTGGCGTACGCTTGTAATCCCCGCGCTTGGGAGGCAGAGACAGGAGGATCACGCTGGTTCAGAGCCAGCCTCACTGGCTTAAGAAAACTTGTTTCCAAATTAAAATATAAAATAGGTTCTGGGAGTGTAGCCCAGAGGTAGAAGGGCTTCCAGGAACCACAGTACCACCAAAAAAAAAAAATAAATAGAAAAGGAAATGAGAAGGGCCAGCAGAAATTGTTTTAATTTTTAAAAAGTGAAAGAAAGCGTTGTTAATGTGTTGAATATTGTTGAAAATCTGAAACCAAGAAGTCACAAGTAACTCTGTAGTAGTGATACCACTCCTTCCTTCCTTCCTTCCTTCCTTCCTTCCTTCCTTCCTTCCTTCCTTCCTTCCTTTCTCTTCCCTTCCCTTCCCTTCCCTTCCCTTCCCTTCCCTTCCCTTCCCTTCCCTTCCCTTCCCTTCCCTTCCCTTCCCTCCTCTCCTCTCCTCTCCTCTCCTCTCCTCTCCTCTCCTCTCCTCTCCTCTCCTCTCCTCTCCTCTCCTCTCCTCTCCTCTCCTCTCCTCTCCTCTCTCTCTCTCTCTCTCTCTCTCTCTCTCTCTCTCTCTCTCTCTCTCTCTCTCTGCCTCTGCCTCTCCCTTCCTTCCTTCCTTCCTTTTTCTTTCTTAGCACTTCCAGTGGAAAGGGCTTATTTACCATAAAAGACCTGGAAAAGGGATATCATATGGGGATATTTTGAGAACTGGCCTGATATTGAAACTCACAGTTCTTAGATTATCAACCTGTTATCATAAGTAGGTTGTTAATTTAATGTAGCTTTTTATTTTGTATATTTGTATGACCTGAGAGTTTTTCTAGTGAGAAACAAAAATGGAAACCTAAAAATCTCAACTATTAGAGGAAGACAATCATCCCTATACCAATAAATAGGGAAAGAATTAATCATATAAGAATAACCATACAATGTTCCTGTTTTCACAAGGATGTGAAGTAGACATGATGAAAATACAAATTACTCTGGTAATCAAAGGAGAGAGAAAATTGTATGATTGCAGTCCTGATTATACTAATCTTTTCAGGTAGAAAATTAAAAGCATCAGATAAGCTTACTAGAAGAAGTAATGTTTTGGTTTTGGAAAATAATAAAATTCATTAGTGAACAGTATGAGAAAGCATATATTCATGAGGCAACATATAATTCTGTTTCTATGTCAACAGGGTTGGGGTTTCTGTGGGTTGGGAGTGCTCTGATGGGACTGGGTGCAAACACCTTTGCCACTAAACAAATGAATAATGAGGTACTTAACATCTCCTGGTCTTAGTTCATGTTTTTCTAAATGTATATGTTTTTGGATGCAAAAATTATGAAGACTTAATTAAAATGAAAGAAAGTTATGTGAGCTTCACAGAAGAGCCTTATAGGATGGACAAGCCTAAGTAAACACTAGACAGCAAAATGATATCTCTTCCCTGAAACAAAAGTGTGTTCAGAGAAGAAAGCCTTAGGGCAAGCCACGCTATATGACCTATTGGGATATATGTTCAATTTTTTGTCTGTGGGTAGTTATACTCTGAATAATTTTTAGGAAAAGGTCCCCACCATGGCACATTATACTGGGACCAAGAGTCATCATTGTTAAAACGAATATATACATGACTTGATATATAAAGCTTATATATTTCATTCCTCATTAAGTAATCAATCATGAAAGTTTAAAAACAGTCATATTCTTAAAACGCATTAACTTTAAAATTAATGACTAATTCTTTAAAGAAATATCAGTAGTATATGATTTGAGAAATAAGTAGTTTTTAAAGAAAACACTGAAGACTTAAATATCTATTTTCTATAACTTTTATCCGTTTGGTGACTGATCTAAATTTATCTTACTACTAACCAAAAGAATGCAGCAAGCAGGAGTTTCATGAGTGAGCGATGTGTGCCTGTATGCCTCTACCATCTTGTGCCCCATTAAGATGTATGGCTACAATGAACCAACTAAAAGAACAGTACTATCTCAAAAATTTTTCCAGAGAAACTATACCAAATCAAAGCAAAATTACAACATGGCTTTATTATTAAAAATGGAAAGTAAACTCTATATTGGCACAGTAGCCATATAGTATGCATCCATCTACCGCTTCTGAGTGCTTTATCTTAGAAGTACTAAAGCATTCAGAATGTGGGAAATAATTAAGATCGAATAGCGAGCTGTGAGCTATTAAGGCTTTTTTTTTTTTTATAAACTAGAACTTACGGAATTAAATAGATTGGCTGGTTTATTCCATTCTTTAAGCTTAAATCAGGGAATAAAACTTCTATTTCATGGAATTGCTGCTAAAATTAAAGGAGACAGTAAGTAGAGAGAATAGAACACAGAATGCACTCAATCACTTCCTGTTCTTTGTTATTGAAATACTTTCTCTCCTTGTTCTATCTTCATGAGCTCACATGTAGGATGACTTATTTGCTCTCTGCATACAGAGTAAAAACTTAAAGCCATGTATGTTCTCTTCTAATGCATGCTCTGAGTTCCTCCCTATTTAGTTTCCCATCATGCTTTAACTGTTGACTCTGAACACTGCAGTGTAAACTGGGAAAGACCACTTTCTAGTTGGTCCTGTCTGATGGTCAAATCTGGGGCAAGATGGATTCCACTCCTTAATCCACCCTATGGACCAATGGTACCAAATATTCCCATGTGACAAAATTCCTGCCTTTTTTTTTTTTTTTTTTTTTTGCTACTGGTGGTTCCTGGAAGCCCTTCTACCTCCAGGCTACACTCCCAGACCTATTTTATATTTTTATTTGGAAACAGGGTCTCTTAAGTCAGCGCGGCTGGCTTCGATCCTCCTGTCTCTGCCTCCCAAGCGCGGGAATTACAGGCATGTGCCACCACGCCAGGCTCTGCTTTTTTTTTTTTTTTTTTTTTTTTTTACAACTGAAATATCTAAGATGTCTTCAATGCTTTTGTGATGCTCTTTTTCTCAGAACATGTCCATGTGATGATTCATATTGCCTTAGAGTGGAAGAATCTAAAATTTTATTTACAAACAACAAGTAGGATTTTAGCAGTACAAATAAATATGTTTTTTTCTAAAATATTAATTACATAACAATAGTTGATGTAAAGTAAATGCAATGTTTCTAGACAGATTGCACAAAATAAAAATGTGTAGACCACATTTACTTAATATGAAACTTTCTACTTGTAAGAAAAATTGTTTTTAAGAAACAAAACTAAAAGTAGGCATAGTGGTGTACACCTGCAATCTCAAACACAAACTCCTCCACACATAATACTAACAATAAAATCTAAACCCTAAAAGCAAAAACATTACTTAATGGTACATGACACTCAACATCAGATATTTGTGCTAGAAACACAAAGAAAAAGTAAATTTAACCATAAAATCAAGTAATTGCTGTTTATAAATTTTGGGTTAATTAAAAATGTTGTAGGGACTAAAATTCTTTGATTATTAAATGTATTAATAAGGATAAAAACTTCTCTAAAGACCAATAATACAAATTTTACTTCAGTGAAAATCTCTTCTTTAATGATTGAGTATTCTATTCTCATATTTTTGAATATTTATACAGAATGATAGTTTATTACATTTAAAAACAAATGGCCCCTTTTAATATCTTATTTGTCTCTCCCTATATACTCTATGATTAATTTACCCATATAAATAAAACAATGGTCTGGATTTTAAATTCAGTGAGTTATTACTCCGCAGTTATTTTCAAAGTAAAATTTTAAGAACATTCCCCCATTAATATGTAAATATATATATATGTGTGTCTGACTAATTTTGTATTACTCAGAAAACTGCATTTATAGATTATATAAAAAATAACCAGATAAGTATTATTCTCCAATGCACTGTCAGTTCATTTATAATAAGAAAAAGCATCGGGATCTGCTGTGTTGGAACAGTCTTTTTGCACAATAGTACCTCTTTACATCAATCATTTAGGTAACAAGAAGGAATGGAATGATCATTTTTATCATTTTATTATTATCATTTTCATAGTATGTAAAGTAGGTGATAGCAACATTACCAACAGCAAAACAGAATAGCTGTGGTCTATCTGTGTAATCTTGGAAAAATTAACACAGTAGAGCCAGTCTGGATAGAGACGACATGGAAAGTGAGTAGAGTGACATTTCCTTTTTGGTGTCAGAAGCCATTATCCCATCCAATTCTGGAATAATGAGTTTTTCAACCATTTTTTTTTCTACTCAGAAATGTGTATGATAATGCTGCATACCAGGGAAGAGGTACCACCCAAGACAGCACAGTGAATCTCAGGATGCATTCCATTCTAAGAAGTAAATGTGGAACGTAGGGGAAACTACATAGTTTTCGTTCTCATTTAGCTTCAGTGATCTTGAGCTCATCACTTGGTTTCCCTGAGCATCAATGTCTTCATCTGTAAAATGAGACCACTGACAGTTCATTTGTAGGGTTTTAGAAATGATTAAGTGAAACCATGCATGAAATCATCTAGTAAATATTAAGCACTCGGCCCAAGTTTCTTGCATTGAAAGCTTATATGAGGAAGGTAATGGCTCTCCATTCCGCTCTTGATTTTTTAAATGAGAAAACTGAGCTCATCCATCAAACAAGCCCTTCCAGGAGGTTCATTTCTCATTATCACTGCAGTCTTTAACATACAAGCCAAACTCTTTTTTGGTTCTAAATCGTTGTTTCAGTGGGGTGTTTTTTTTTTAATTTCCTGCCAATGCCATAGGGTATTTTCATAAAAATAAAAGAAAAACTCACCCATGACCACAATGAATAAAAGTATTTAGAAGTGAAAAGTAGAGTAACCACATGAATACTAGTGCACTCTAGAAAAGGAATTCTGTGCTACTTTAACAAATGCTGTGTGTTTAACCATGACGGTTATGACCATTTAATTGTTGTAAATCAAAAATAAGAGGGAACTTTTTATTAGCTGGAGTATTATTTTTATAGAATCCTGTTGAGAAAAATGATAAAGAATTATTATATGCTGGAGAATTTCCATTTTTCTATTAAACACAATATTAACAGACCGGATAATTGGACCAACAGAAAGAATTCAGGTTATTCATATGTAGAGAATATAGAGAGTCCAAATACTTACAGTGTTTAGGACTTGATTATTTGGTAGTAAGGATCAGTGCAAGACTGCTTGCTTAGCACACCTGGGACCCTGTATTTGATACCCATCATTGAAAGAAATAAATAAGTAAGAAGAGAGAAAGTAAAAAATGCAAAATAATTCCCAAGTCGCGAAAGATAAATAACAAAGTGTGGTATGATTATACTGGAATTTTTTTTTTTTTTAGAATGTAATAATAGATCACAGTTTGTAATCCCCGCGCTTGGGAGGCTGAGACAGGAGGATCGCACAGGTTCGAAGCCAGCCTCAGCTACTTAGTGAGGCTCTCAGCAACTTAGACCCTGTTTCCAAATAAAATATACAAAAGGTCTGGGAGTATAGCCCAGAGGTAGAAAGCCTCTGGGTTCCACCCCAAGTACCACCAAAAATAAAATAAAATAAAATAAAAAAACATAGTGATTCACATTCATATATGCAGATAACATTATTTTGGCTATCTCTTCCTCAAAGCTCCCCTTTCTCCCAAGCCCCTTTCACTAATATACTTACAGCTCTCAGTTTGTGTGTGTGTGTGTGTGGGAGGTGTATTGGGGATAGAAACCAGGGGGCATTCTACCTCCAAGCTATACCCCCAGCCCTATGTTTCATCCTTTATTTTAAAACAGGGTCTCACTGAGTTGTAAATAGCCTCACTAGGTAGCTGAGGCTGGCTGTGAACCATGGTCATTCTGTCTCTCAGCATCCCAAATGCTGGGATTACAAGTGTTGGCCAACATGCCTGACTCTCTCTCTCTCAATTTTTATGAGATCCCTTTTTTCCTTTTATTCTATAGCTTTAACATGTGAGATAAAAATATCTTTTGGTTTCCGAGTCTAGTTGATCTCACTTAACCTGATATTCCCCAATTCCACCAATTTCTGCAAATGACATCATTTTGTACTTTTTTATAGCTGACCAAAACACCATTGTGTGTTGATTTAGTATTTATTTTTCATTTATCTAGTAATGAACAATGGCGTAGGTTCTAAATCTTAGCTATTGTGAATTATGCTGCTATAAATATGGGTATGCCTATATTATTATAGTTCTCTAACTTAAAATTTCTTGGAAAGGTATAGAGGAGCAGTGTAGTTGGATTGTATGAATCAGTGTAAAGAGTCCTCAAAAAAAAAAAAAAACAACAACTAGGAATGGAATAACCCTTGGGAAATATTTTTAAGCCTAAAGTAGAAAACTCTTAAAAAAAGCTATATATATATATATATATATATATATATATATATATATATATATATTAGTGATATATATATAATATATATTATATAATATATATATATTGAGTGATATATATCACTCAATCACTCTAGATCACTCAATTTTTAGAATTTTATTATTATGAAAATAGATTTTCTTGTTTTTCACTTGTTTTCTTTTGTTCTCTTTTGTTTACTTTCCTTCTATCTTCCATAGTAATGTTACATTTTCTTAGTGTAAAGAAAAGAACATTACTATAGTAACGTACCCCAGTGGGGTACTTCTCTGGTTTGAATATGGCACATCCTCCAGAAAAGCTCAAGAACACAGAATGTGTAGAAATGTTTAGAGATGAAATGACTGAATCAGTGTCCTAATCCCATTAGTATATAAATTCACTGATGGATTAAGAATTTGAATGAACTTGCAGGGTAGTAACGGTAGCCAGGTAGGTTATGGCTGGAGGAAGTAGACCACTGGCAAGTTCTGTCTGTCCCCCTTCTCTCTCACTGCACATGGCTCCAACCATGCCCTGCAGCCATTATGTCTCTGCCTTAGAGTTAGTCATCCATGGTTTGAAGCTCTGAAACTGTAAGCCCAAATAAGCCTTTCTCCTATAAACCATTTGTGTCAGGTATTTTTGTTACAGTGACAAAAAAAGTTAACTATTACACACCTAAATATAGTTTATATAGGTGATATCGTTTGGGTTTTGGCAGTGCTCAGCTTACATGGATTTTTGCAATCTCTGTCCAGCATCCCTACAGAAATGATGGGGTACCTGAGATGAGATATGAAGTTATTTCAGATTTAAGTATTCTGAGGTTATCCTTTCTCATTAATTCTCCTCCTTCTCTACTTCTTTGAATCCCATGTCTTTAAATAAATTTTATACTAATGGAGCTACATTAATCAACATAATTTTTGTCATCTGATATTATAAGCAACCTCAAATCTCAGTCTCCTCACATAAAAAAAAAATTTCTTGATTCATACCACAGTTCTGTTCTACATTCAGGAAGCTCTAAACAGTCTCAGAAAAGTTTTCTATGTTTTTTTCTTTCATATTCTTGAAGCTTTTGCTAATTTTCTACTTTCAACTAGTAAAATGGCACTCAGACTCTCAAAGCTCTGGAGAAACTGTAGGGTAAAACCCATAACAAGGGTCCATTTTAAACTCCATACTATTTTGAGGAGATTATTGGGAATCAAACTCAGAGGCCTTCTATCTCCAGGCTACATCTCTTGTCCAACTCCCTTTTTTAAAAATTTGAAACATGGTCTTTCTAAATTTTCAAGAATAGCTTTAAACCTGTAATTTTTTTGGGGGATCTGAGGATGGAACCCAGGGGTATTCGACTCCTGAGCTACACCTCCTGCCCTATTTTTTAATTTTGAATCAGGGTTTCACTAAGTTTTGGAGGGCCTCACTAAGTAGCTGAGGCTGTCCACGAAACATGGTCCTCCTGTCTCAGCCTCCCGAATGCTGGGATTACAAGTGTGTGCCACCACGCCTGGCTCAAAACCTGTAATCTAACTGTTTCAACTTTCCAAGTACTGGAGATAAAGGTGTGTTCCACTGAGTCTAGCTAAACCCTAAACTATTAATAAGAATTTAAACCCAGGACCTTATTTAATTGTAGAAATAAGAGGAACTAATATTTGTTTTTCTCTAATATATCATTTCTTTCTTCTTAAGAGGAAAAGAAAATCTTGTTTTTGGCCAGATAGTCTTTTATGTGTCATAATTTGTTCAAAATATATCTCACATTTCTTTACACACATAAATTACACACACAAGCATCTCCCTTAGAAGGTAGTCCAATGTTGCATCCAATGACATCCATCAGTTTAGTTGTACATTCTCCAGTTTATATATAGAAGCAGAGTCAGTCCGCCTGCCCTATACCCCTCATGGACACAGAGATGACACTTTTTCAAAGCTGGGACAAACTCCCAGCTTCACGATGCTAGATTATTTTGAGTGGAAATGTGGGTTTTTTATGCCCCTGGTTATGTAGGGAAACTTCTTCATGATGGTTATTTTTTTGTCTAAGGAACAATTCTTGATCATATATGTCTCTGGGACCCGCCCTTTGCAAAACTATTTCTGTCTTTATAATGATGTCATGTGTAAAGTGTAGGCTGCAGTATGTATGATTTTAGGAGAGCATAAAACTTCTGGAAAATTGATGTCCATTCAAAGAAATTTGGTGGCTCAAGATTGCTTTAATTTCCTTAATGCCAGACAATTTAATCTGAGATTAATGTTTCTTTGGTGACATAATTTCTACAAAAATACATGGCACTGCCTTTGATACTCATTAACTGGTCCTGGGCAAAGGCACTTACTTAATGTGCTTTCACAGCTTAGTGGATTTTATATTTTTACTTCCCATATTTGAAATAAACAGGAATTATTAACTTCCAGTTGAAATAAAAGAAGAATTGCTGAACTTGCTAATTTCTTTCATTGTACACGCAATCTGGCTAGATTTCTTCTGAGCGTTTCTCTTGTAATACCTGTCAAACTGTCAGTAGTAACTGAAATGTGTTGTATTTATTTTGTATTTATGCTGTATCAACTGGCCACAAACAGTGACTCAAAATAGCATATGAAGTGAATCTCACAAGGTTTCAGTTGTTGACAGGGCTGCATCGCTTTCTAGAGGCTCTGCGGAAGACGCTTCCCCCCAACACCAATCTGTAGCTTCAGAGGTTAACTAACTCAGTGACACATAGACTCGTCATCCATCTTCTAAGCCAGCAAAGAGCAGCTGGGTTCCCACAATGCCATCTCTCCTCTGCTTTTCTCCTCTACTTTTAAGGGTCACTGTAATTACATGTATATATCTAGATAGGCCAGGACTATCAGTCAACTGTATTTTTTTTCTCTCAGACTAACTAAATCTTACCAATTAAGAGTAAGAATTTCACAGATTCTGAAGAACTAAAGCATAGACGTCTTTGAAAGAACCATTATTATACCTATTATAATATAGTAACCTGTTTCCAATTATTTTTCCTGAGCTGTCAGCCTTGAAGGATTATGATTTGCCTTACAATTTTTTCACAGGTAAAAGTTGTATCATATATTTTGGCATTGCTTATCATGAAGGTCCAACTTTCTAAACCTTGATATCAATTTTTGCACCGCCCACAACTTGAAAAGCAAGCTGATGTAATGTACATACACACGTATATAATGCATATTATATGTTTGCTATATGTATATTGTATATATAAATTTAAAGAAATTGCAAATTTACAGGTATTTACAAAGAAAATACAGAATATAGAGGTTTGATTGTTTTGCAGTTTATTTCCATTTTGTGCCTTATGAGTTTGGCTAGAACTTCAATTACTACGGATAACGATGATAGATATCTTTGCTTTGCTCTTGATTTTAAGAAGAAAGCATTCAATTTCTCTTCATTTAATAAATTAGTCATAGATTTTTATAAATGCTACTTCTGAGGAAGTTCCTCTCTAGTGCTATTTTTCAGAGAAAATTCATGATAAATGATATTAAATGTCAATTTGTTTATATATATATCATATGGTATGATCATAAAATTTATCTTTTTATTTTACATATGGTGGATTACATTGATTTATCATTTAACATTTATCTATTTTGGTATCCTTTTTATTTACTTATTTAGTGTGTGTGTGTGTGTGTGTGTGTGTGTGTGTGTGTGTGTGTGTGTGGTACTGGGGATAAAACCCAAAGACATTCTACCTCTGAGCTTCACACCCAGCCCTTATTTCAAGCAAATGGCTTCCTTAAATTGCTCAGGCTGGTCTCAACTCTGCATTCCTGTTATTGCTTTCTTTTGAATTTCATTGATCTGTTAACTTTATATTTTCTTTTTCCTGGTATTTTGTATTTATTTTGCTCTTCTCTTGCAATTTTATTAATAGAGGACTTTATTTATTAATTAAAATCTTTTACTTTTTTATAGTATATGCATGTAGTGCTATAAATTCCAAGTCTTGCCATAATTTAGCTCCATCTAGCAAATCTAGTGCATTGACTTATCACTAATCCTTTCAATTAATTTTAAGTTTTCCTTTAAAAATCCTTTCTAACCAGGGGCTGTTTATAAATGTCTTGTTTACTTTCTAGTGTTTAGGAATTTTTTTATCTTTTGTCTTATTTCTAGTGTCAATTTTTTATAGACAAGAACACACTGTATATGACTCCAAGTCTTTAAATTTTGTTGAGATGGTGTGTTTTCTGATCTATTTTTATTAATATTTATATGGTCTATTTTTACCCATTTTATACTTTTACCTATATCATTAGCTTTGAAGTTTGATTCTTATAAAAAATATAGTTAGGTATATTTTTTGTCTTTTTCTGTTGTGGTGATACTGGAGTGGAACCCAGAGGCTTTCTACCTCTGAGCTATACTCCCAGACATATTTCATACTGTTATTTGGAAACAGGGTCTCACTAAGTTGCTGAGAGCCTCACTAAGTAGCTGAGGCTGGCTTCGAACCCATGTGATCCTCCTGTCTCAGCCTCCCAAGTGCGGGGATTACAAGCATGTGCCACCACGCCCGGCTGTCTTTTTGTTTAAAAAGTCATGCTACCAATTTTTGTGTTTTAATTTCTTATTTAGATCACTTACCTTTAAATTACTTATACTGTTGAACTTATCCAATTTTTCTATTCTATTTATCTTAATGTGTTTTATTTTTCCTTCTCCCTTGAATATTTAAAATTCCATTTTTATCTGTAGTAATTTGTAAAAAATCTGTTTATATAGATTTTTACTGATTGTTTTAGTTGCAACATTGCATGTTTATAATTTATCACGTCTTCTAATGACACCATTTTACTAATATAAGTAAAATTTAGAAATCATATATTTATGTCCTTTTAATCTCCCTAACATCATTGTTTCAAATAATTTCTTTAGGTACATTTAAACCATATAACATAGTGTTATAGTGTGTTTTCTTCTACTACCAAATTTTTACTAAAATCTCTATGAAACCAGGCATGGTGGTTAATGCTTGTAATTCCAGTAGCTGGGAGGCTAAGACAAGAGGATCACAGGTTTGCCGCCAACCTGAGCTATTTAGTGAAGCCGTCCACAACTCAGTGAGACTCTGTTTCAAAATAAAGAGTAAAAACTGGGACTGGGGGTGTAGCTCAGAGGTAGAAAGCTCCTGGATTCAATCTTTAATACCCCCAAAAACCCTATATGATAAAAATATATTGAGATTTTACAACTTGCATTTTTCTTTCTAATTTTTTAATGTTCCCTTTGTTTTCTTTTTTCTGTTCAGAAATTTTTCATTAGTCCTTTTTTAAACTTGAATTCACATGTAACAATTATTTATGATTATGGGTTACAGAGTGAGTATATATATGTATATATAATATACATATACACACAAACACATATATATGTACACAAAAATGTTTAATGATCATATCAGAAACTGTTATTTATTTTGTATGCTAAATTTGGTAGCAAAATCTAGATATCTTGTTTTTCTTTAAGCTAAGAATATATTAATTCTTCTTTTAGCTGTAAGAATTCTGGCTTAGCATCTCTTTAGTTTTGGGCTTGAAGAACTCGTCACTTCCCATTGGCTTCCATAATTTCGAAAGAGAACTCTGCTGTCATTCCTGTCACTTGTTTTAGATTTAAAATGTCATTATCTCTTAAACAAAAAGCAAAATTTTTGTTTCAATGTGTTCAGTTTGCAAAAGTTTAATTATTATGAGTCTTTATTTGTTTGGGGTTTACTCAGTTTGTTGTATCTGTAGGTTTATATTTTATACCAAATTGGGAGTTTTTCAACCATTATCATTTCGAATACATTTCCAGCTTCCTCCTTCCTTCACTGTTTTCTTTTCTCTAAGAATTTAATAATTCAAATGTCATGACATCTATTATAGCTCATGGTCCCCGATACTCTGTTCATTTTAATTTTTGGTTTATTTATCTCTGCTATTCAGTCTGTGTCATTGTTACTGTTCCATCTTCAGTTTCACTGATTCTTTTCTCTGCCCTCTACTTTCTTCTGTTGATTACATTCTATTTTTTCACTGGGATTTTCTATTTTCTTTGGTAAGACTATTTTTGTATCTAACACAGTCATAATTTCTCCTTGAACATTTAAATGATGTTTACTTTAAAATCCTTGTCAGGTAGGGCATAGCTCAGTAGTAGAGTGCTTCCTTAGCACTCACAAGGCTCTGGTTTCAATCACCAACACGAAATCATAAACAAATTCTTTGTTATATAATTATGTTATCTGTCATCTTGGTATTAGTATCAACTGATAGATTTCCCCCATTAAGTTGAGGTTTTCCTCTTTCTTGATATAATAGTTGATTTTTTAAATATAAACTTTGCTGGTTTATATTTAATAAACATTATTTCCATGAAGGGCAGAAAACCATATTCCCACTCAGCAGATATTGATACCCAACGTGTAAACTTCATAACTACTCCTTGAATGGGGTGGTGTTTTCAGATGTCTACTCAGCATCTCCCACAGTCACTGGGGTGGGAGAAAAGAATGACTTGTTACCATTTCCCATATAGCCTACATTCACATGGGGGTTGACTTTGCTACCATTAGTCGGTACTGAGAGTCCTGACTCTGTAGGCCTGCTCTGACACCTCCCCAGCTTAAAGATGCAGAAACATCAAATAACATTACCACCATGTATTATATGCTATGCATTCTCTATTGACACAGTAAAAAAGGGGTCACTCATTATTATGAAGCAGGGATGAAACTTTCATTTTTTTAGCTTCTGTACTGTGCCATAAGACTCAATAAACTTACACATGGCAATATTTTAAATTTCATAGAAGGATTACATTTCATATCTGAATTAATCTACTGAAATCTCCTTCTTAACATTGGGGCTTACTCAGGTATTTCAAGTTACAGCAGCCATCCCTGTTGTTCTGAATTCAATTATGAACTTCTTGCTTTGACCTTTAACAAGATTCTAGAGATGTATAAAAACACAAAAACATTAATAAGTTATTAGCCTTGCCTGAGTCTGCCAGTGAGAAATGTCATTTTGTTACAACATGCTATCCTGTTATCATGCCTTGAATGATTTCAAAGGCTATTTTATGTTCCCTTGTGCTTCTGAGTTAGTTATCCTAGGCATCTGCCTTAGCCCTGCTAATCAGCAGCAGCTCTAAGACTCTGGTCTACAGGTTCTCACAATAATAGTACCAGAACCATCCTTGCTGATAGGGAATCTCTTTTTCTTTACCAGCTCTCCAGCCTCAAAATTATATTTTCCTTTGGTATTTTTATTTTTCATAAATAGAAACTTTTAGAATTCTTCATATCTTAGGTAGTAGGTATATAACATTATATATAATATATATAATTTATATTATATACTATATACTATATACTATATACTATATACTATATACTATATACTATATTATATATTATATACTATATACTATATATTATATATATGTTGTTGTTGTTGTTGTTGTTGTTGTTTCTGTTGTTTATGTTGTTTATGTTGTTTGGGAACCTCAAATATCCCATTTAAACTTTTATTCAGTCATCAATAATTTGTTTTAAGTTACAACTTCTACAGAATTTTCCTTGATACCCTTTCACATATTTGCTAAGGCCTCTCTTTCTCTCTCTCTCTCTCTCTCTCTCTCTCTCTCTCTCTCTCTCTCTCTCTTTTTGGTGGTACTGGGGTTCCTGGAAGCCCTTCTACCTCCGGGCTACAATCCCAGACCTATTTCATATTTTTATTTGGAAACAGGGTCTCTTAAGCCAGCGCGGGTGGCTTCGAACCTGCGCGATCCTCCTGTCTCCGCCTCCCAAGTGTGGGGATTACAAGCGTGTGCCACCACGCCTGGCTGAGGTCTCTTATTTTTGTATATGGGTTTTTAACACAACAAATGTTAAATCTTTAGTATCATTTTTAAAAAGTAGACTAGGATTAGGGCATATTTAGGTTTCTGGAACATTAAATCAATTTTTTATCTTATGATTTTAAAAACATTTAATGTTGAGGGGTTTACTTCCTATAAGATTTTGAACTAAGTGTTTAGAATGCAAGCAAGAATATCTTAAACTCTACATAACATATTTATTAAATGAATCCAACAAAATCCAATTTCAATCCAGGCTTTGATACTTTTAGTTTAGTGCCAATCTCATATTCAGTTTATTTATTTATTTATTTATTTATTTATTTATTTATTTTTTTTTTTTTTTGGTGGTAACTGGATGTGAAACCCAGAGGCTTTCTACCTCCAGGCTATACTACCAGACCTATTTTATATTTTATTTGGAAACAGGGTCTCACTAAGTTGCTAAGAGCCTCACTAAATAGCTGAGGCTGGCTTCGAACATGTGTGATCCTCCTGTCTCAGCCTCCCAAGCGCAGGGATTACAAGCATACGCCACCATGTCCGGCATATTCAGTTTAATTTTTACATTTTCCTGGTGTACAGTAGAGAAAATATTAGCTCAAGATTTTGTGAGTATCAATGTATTTTTAAATTTCAACATATACTACATGTGAAGGAAAATAATAATCACTAAATTTGGTGCTTTTCTCATTAAAACTCAATAAAGCCAGTGGATGTGACAGAAACACTATGAACCTATTGCCCCAATAACTTGGTCCAGACTCTGAGGCCTATGAAACATGTGACCTCAGAAAGCTCCAACTTAAAACTGAGATAGAAATACCTAATACAGCCGGGTGTGGTGGCGCACGCTTGTAATCCCCATGCTTGGGAGGCAGAGACAGGAGGATCATGCTGGTTCGATGCCAGGCTCGATGGCTTAATGGACCCCGTTTCCAAATAAAATATATAAAATGGGTCTGGAACTGTAGCCCAGAGGTAGAAGGCTTTCCAGGAACCCCAGTACCACCAAAAAAAAAAAAAGAGAGAAAGAAAATAAATACCTAATATATAGTGCACATAATGGACAGATGGACTTTATCTAGCCCAATGAGGCAAGCTTGTAAAAGTATCTGTGTCTATATGGTAATTTTGAAACACATCATTTAATATTACATTATAAGTAAACTTTCACACATGTGAATTTGCTTAAGTTCATGTTAGTGAAAATTTTTATTTAAAAATGATCTAGTCAATAGCCTGGTGTGTGTAGGGGCACAGACCTGTAAATTCAATATTTAGAAGACTGAGACAAGAGAATCATAGGTCTGAAGCCATCCTCAGCAACTTAGCAAACCCCTCAGGAACTGAGCAAGATTCTACTTCAAAATAAAAATTAAAAGGGCTGAGAGTATAATTTGTAGTAGAATGATTCTGGAATCTATCCCCAGTAACCCCAAATTCTCTCCTCTCTCCTCTCTCCTCTCTTCTTTTTCTTCTTCTTCTTCTTCTTCTTCTTCTTCTTCTTCTTCTTCTTCTTCTTCTTCTTCTTCTTCTTCTTCTTCTTCTTCTCTCTCTCTCTCTCTCTCTCTCTCTCTCTCTCTCTCTCTCTCTCTCTCTCTCTCTCTTTCCAGAAAGAGATGCAAATCAAAAGTACACTGATATTCTATCTAACTCTAATAAATAAAAATGAGATTCTATCTAACTCCAATAAAAATAGAAATCATCAGAAAGGCAAACAATAAATGTTGCAAGAGTATGGGAAAATAGTAACTCTTATTAATGTAGAGATTCCTCAGAAAACCGAGAATGAAACTACCATATGACCCAACAATATCATTCCTGGCTATCTTTCCAAAGAGACTGAAAGCACAATATTATAGTCATACATACATATATTCAGGCTTAGAACAGAACAATTTAAAATAGCCAAGTTATTAAACCACTCTAGATTTTTATCAACAAATGGCAAGAAAATGGATGGACTTGGCAGCCATGATGCTAAGTGGGATTAGCCAGGTGCATAGAGAGAACATTCATGTCTTCTCTCACAAACAGAAGCTAGGGAGTAATGAGGATATAAGGCCTTTTCATGAAGAAATCTCAGTGGGACAAGGAAGGTGGTCCAGGAGAGAGTGATGTGAGTATGGAAAATTGATAAAGGAAACTTTTCCATTCACATTACGTACAAATGTGAGAACACCAAGGTCAATCTGGGTATCCTTTCTGGGGAAGGTGTGGACAATGGGGAGGGAGTTGGGGGAAAGCCCACCAAGTGTTGTGTGCAGGAATTTGAGTATCACTGTGAAGTATATTCTTATATGATATTACAGTATATCAATAAAAGTATATTAAAAACAAATAAATAGAAAAAATCCAGATTAAAAATATATTTCATATATCCATCACTCTCCTTAAAATTAGAATTAAGATTTTCACAGTAAACTGTCAGTTCGATCTTGATCATTTTTTTCTCTTCCTTAGGTAACTATTATGATGAAATTTAAACATTTAAGTATGTCATTCTCATGTTTTTCTCTATATGTATACAGTTTTATTTCTATTTTCATTCAATAATATATGCCATATGTTAGAAGGTAATTTAATAGCATAAATTTAGAATGTATCTTTGATGTTTTATACATAACTTCTACATATTGTGAGTGATATTTATTAGATATTTAGTACATTTGTTGGGTTTCAGGTCATGTCATCCCAATAGTGTAAACAAAGTTCTATACTGTTCAGTACAGTTAGTGGAACAATTTATACTCCTCTGGGCAGCATATGAAAATTCTTATTTTCCTACATCTTACCTAATTGGATGTTGTTGAAGTATAACATACCAATATTACAAACACTAAAGGATATCTTGTTTTTCTCAACTCTGTCATGATCCAATCAATAGAAATACTTGATTAAGGACTTTAGATAATAAATACACTGCAACACATAGGTGCGAATAAAAACTTTCTCAACAAGATCCCCAAGGCACAAGAATCTAGAAGGCAAATCAATACATGCCAATGCATGACACTGAAGAGCTTCTGTACAGCAAAGGGAACTGGCAAAAACCTCAACCAAGAACCAGCAGAATGGGAGAAGATTTTTGCCATCTACTCCTCCGATAGAGGACTAATATATAGAATATACAGAGAACTCAAGAAACTCAACATTAAGACAACTAATAACCCAATAAAAAATGGGTTCTGAGACTCTGTCTGTTTATGTCAAGTGACCCAAATACAAAGTTAGATGCTGGCTTTCAGAAAGATCAGAGAAAAACTGCTGAGGATAGAGGTCCCATTATTATACAATGCCCTAATTAGATCAAGAAAGGCTTTGGTTTACTTACCAGACCTGGCGTCAGGGTGTGGCAACTGGACTTCATGCAGCCTTGCATCTTTGAGAGGATGGAGACCAATAACTTGCATATTTGGTACCTGTAGGCGCAATGCAGTAGCTGGGAAACTGCCATATCAGCAAATCCTGGGCTTGGCCAGCTGCATGCATCTCACATGGGGTTACTATCATAGCACTTCCCGTAGACTGCAGCTCAGGTCCTGCCATACATGTACCCCAGTGGGAGTCAGAGCGAACTGAAACCTCTATAGTTCTAACTGAAGTGCCTTGTCAATCAACAAAGGACCTTCCCTAAGGAGCCATGGGGCAATCCCAGCCCACTGCCCAGTATATAGGCTTGTGTATGGAATTATTGACTTTTTATGATACTTGGGCTACTTATACTAATCAAGGAACAACACTCTAGGAAGTTTCTGCAGTAGTATGCTAAGATGTAGGATCATTGTAAATGTCCCAGGGTTATTGTAGACCCTGTTGATATTTTGGGACTTTCTTTAAACTTTATTCTTAAACTTCATCTGAGATTATCTCTAGATCAAGACCCAGTTGATTATTATAAAACCAGTATTTTGACTCTAAATAATTAGACAGCTAGTATGGTGGCACATGCTTGTAATCCTAATAATTGAGAGGCTGAGACAGGAGGATTGTGCAGGTTCGAAGCCAGCCTCAGCTACTTAGTGTGACTCTCAGCAATTTAGTGAGACCCTTTTCCCAAATAAAATATAAAATAGGTCTGAGAATGTAGCCAAGAGAGAGAAAGCCCCTGAGTTCCATCCCCAGTAACACACACACACACACACACAAACACAGATATACACACACATATGAGAAAGACAGTTTGAATATTTGTTTCAAAAATCAGATATAGAGCCACCTAATTTTGAGGGGAATATTTGCAAGGGTGACCTGGATAATGATATATAAAAACATTTGGATTCAACAACTGATATTGTACTTTGATGGGATGATCAAAACCAAACAAAAAGTAGTATCACCAAGAATGTGATTCAATAAAGCATACAGAAAGAGAAATAAATAACATAAAATCCGAGAAAAATGATGCAAATCAATAGAAATGGATTGTCAAAAGACAAAAGAAAATCATAGCAAATGCATAGCAAATGAGATTTTAAAACCAGAAAGTAACTAACACTCTTACTGAGGCAGAACCCTCCTTCTGGTTTTGCCCTTAATACTATATTTGCCTAAAAGCAAAATGAAAACTCTAAAGCTTTTTCAGTTTCCCCTCAGATGTAAGCAAGTAGGCAGTTCAAAAGATAAGCCAAAACAAGGCACTCTCACACATAAAAAAAAGGCAGAGAACTCCAGACAGCTTAAGGTACAACCCAGCAGAGACTCTTTCAACTATAAACAAAGCAGTGATGAAAAGATAAACAATAATGATTAATATAATGATTAATTGCTTGTTCTGCATCTGTCATCATGCTCATGCTAGGAATTGCACATCTGGTGCATGCCCCTCTGCTCCCAACGATAAGTAACCAAATGCATAAAATATCTCATATATTTAGTGATTAGTGCTTAGATTTGAAACATCGCTTGCTGAGCCTTCACCAGTGAATAAAGAAAGCTGCATCCAACTCTGTTCTCTGTCTCCTGACGTTAGGGACCTGGTTTTTCTGCATCATCGTAAGAACTTTAATTTGGAAATGTGAGAGTTCAGAAAAGAGATGGTGGAAAAATGGGGAAAAAATGAAGAATAGGCTAGAGGAATGAGTTCACAAATGCAGGAGAAAACTCAAACCAACAGAGAAATGAAGCCAACATAGAAAAGAAGGGAAAGAGAACAGACTCTCAGTCAGATGTCAAGGGTATAGGGAAAAGAATTAATCCCTCTGTGCAGTAGTGTTGCAGAAGGCTAAGGTCCCCAGAAAACAAAAAACAAAACAAAACAAAACAAAACAAAAAAAAAAAAAAAAAAAAAAAAAACAAAGGCTGGAGTAGATTAAGGCAGGTCTCTTTATTCACCAGCGAGGCTCAGAGCACAAAGCTCTGGCTTCGAACCCAATTGTTGTCATCACACTGACTAAAGCCTCTGTGGATCAGGTTGTGTCTGGATTATTAACAGGCAGGGGTACAAATGGGGGGCTCAATTCAGGCTTCATTTCCACTCCCTGAGCTAGATTTCTTGTATTAGCCTCCATGTGGCCAAAACTGCATGGCACCAACTTGGTGAGGACTGGGTAGCACCATCCTGGGATACCTTCCTCATTGTATATAAAGATATTATTACTTGCTGTTGAGTAGGAACCAGGTAGGTTCCTACTTTTCCTAGTACTTAAAAAGTTTTATATTTGATTTTTGAAAATCGCCCACCATATATTTTGTATTTCTTAGTGAAATTATATCAGAAAATGTGTAGTATGGGATTCAGTGCTGTGCTTGTCTTTTCTTCAGATTTAATTAATAGAAACTTGAGAACAGAAACTCATAGAGGGAAGGAGGTCTTATTGAATAACTAGAACAATAACAGTAGCTGGAATATTAGAGGAAACCTCATGCTTTTTCTGCTCAGTGTCTCGTAGGGTATAAATCAGTTCCTACAACTCTGAATAATACATGCCAGGCTTTGTGCTAGGGGGTCTTTAATAATGTATTCCATTTCATGTTCTTGCAAACTGGTGAGGTAAGCATAATTGTTAAATGTTTAGAGAATAAAATAAAGGATTAGAATCATGAAATTACCTCCTTTACAAAAGCAGTGTTTTCCTATTGCTATATTTCTTTTTTCTAACTTAACCATCATGACTCATCAATAAAGATCTTCATGGTTGAAGGTTTTTCTGGAGTAGTTTTGCATTTTTACACTTTGCTGAGCCAAAGAGCCCTCAATTTTTGCAGGCTTCCCTATTTTGTCTCAATGTAGAAATAGAGATGCAACACATTTTCTGTGATATATTTAATAAATTCTCTCATAATCTAGAGGGAGAGAAAGTGAAACTAAATAAATAGAAGTATGTATCAAATCAAATAAGGAAATAAAGCATTCAACTGAATTAAAGCACAGTAGAGGCAGACATACTCAAATTGGGGCAGAAAAGGACAAGACCTAGAGTCTTAAATTCTGCAGGTGAAAATAAAAAAAACTATTTTTGTATGTGTATTAACCTTAAGGTTTTTACCATCATTCTTGAATATTTTTCATAAAATTGAAATAAATTATCTTTGCTCCCAGTAAAATCATTGTTGGGCTTTGCAAACAGCTGAGTTAGAACCATTATTTATAGACAGACAATGTAATTTCTAAGTTAAATTAAATCAGAAAAATAGCTTTTTCTTTAATAAAAAAACAAATTATGCTTACAGAATGTAGTTATCTAGTACAATCAAGTGTATACATATTGCATACACTTAAAACTTATACTTGAAATGGTATAGTAGTCAACTCACTGTAGTTTTATCAATCACCTATTTATGGTTCTATATTAATGCACATTATAAATTGTACTGTAAGAGTGTTAGAGGCTCCTGTCAATGGAGATTTGCATCAGCAAAATAATTTTAGCATATCAATCAAATATGGACACATTTAACATGAATGAACCAATGAGCTGAGAAAGAATGCTCAATCCACGGATTTCTTGGGCTTGATATCAGTCACCCTCATCAGAAACTAAGGATTTGAGGTTTCGCACTTAGCTTGAACCACTTTGTAAATCTCTCAAAATAGAGATTCCTGATGATGTGTTAACTGATTGACCAAAATATAACCTTTTTTACATTAGGATATTTTTTTCAACATTAGGATATTTTCTCTATCTGTTCAAAATACAGGGTGGCAAAATTAACCCTTGTTAACATGAAAGCTAATTCTTCATGTTATTCTATGTTATTATTTACATGCAGTAAAATCAGACCTCTTACATGCATACTACAAGACCTTTCACAAATATATACAGAGGGTAAAACACTACACGAAATATGCAGAAGATTTCTATCCTGTCAGAAGATCCCTTTGCCACCCATTTCTAGTAACTTCCTCCCCAGCATCCTGGGCAGCCACTCATGTGCAGGTTTGCCTTTTCTAGTATATCATATAAGTAGAATGACTTTTATGAAACTTTTTGTGTTTGCCTTTTATGTTTTAATTAGTGATCTTAAGATCTGTTCATGTTGTTGCACTATTTATTTATTTATTTTTATTGTGGCCTGTAGTAATTTGAGTGAAGGTGCTACAATTTGTCCATTGACCCTATGAAAAATAATTGTGTGGTATCCACTCTCTGGATATTATGATGAAAAAATGTGCATATTCACTTGGAAGTCTTCCAGGTGGGCATATATTTTCATTGTGAGTAAGAGACTGGGAGTGAAATCACTGTATTGTATGCAAAGTGTATTTTGAGACATTTTTATAACAGAATGCTAACCATTTTCAAAAGCACCTCTAACATTTTATAGTCACACTAGCAAATTGCCAATATTCCAGTTGCTGTATATCTTCCTTAACATTTGTTTTCATCCCTTGATTTTTTTTATTAACATAATTAGTTTTGAAGAGATTCATTGTGTTTTTAATTATGTTTGCCTAAAGACTAATGCATTTTAGCTTTATTTAGTAATATTTAATATATTGTTTAACAATAATATATTATTGTCACTGATATCGTTGAAATATCTTCTTTGTAAAGCCTTTAATTTTTTGTTATAGAGTCATTTTTGTTTCTTCTCTTCAGTACTATGATGCGTATTTTACAGCTCTCTGTAAATGTGTTCCATTCCTGTTTAGTATTGATATGGCTTCTCGGGGACCTGACTTTGGTAACATACAAGACCTTTTCTTTTTCCTGCCATAACTCCTGGCTTTCCCTGGTATTCATGTAGCTACTCAGAACTCTTGGATTTGTGTTTGCAAGTTACAACAAATGTCATCATCAATGGTTGTTGTAGCATTGCAAATAGACTTCATTTTATTACAACCTACCTTCAGTTATATACTTCAGGCATAATTTTAAGGTCTTATACCCTGCTGTTCCGTATGTTCATGCTCAACTTTCATATGTGCTTTATTGTCTAATCTTTAATTTGTCATTCGATACATTCAATATAAAATATTTATAAAACTCAGGTATAGTTTGCCTCAGCTTGCAATCTATGATACAAAGCTCTGGATAAAGTTGGGCTGGTATCCGAGATTAAAGTTGAATGTCTTAAGTTCTCCTTTAGTCTCAGTGGCACCCAAATACCACCTTGTAATAAGGAGGGGTTTTGAGTGACTTTCCTGCACTTTTAATGTCTCCGGGCATAATCATTGTTGACAGGGTGCCTTGACTGTCGGTGGTGGTATGTGTGTGCCCTGAGCCCTCACAGACACAAGATAGCAATGTTGGAAAAAGGGTTTGATTGCCACAGAGGGGGGTCCCTAACAGTGTGGCCATGGAGATTATATATGGTTCTCTGCTCCTACTTCCTCTCTCCTCTCTCCTCTCTCCTCTCTCCTCTCTCCTCTCTCCTCTCTCCTCTCTCCTCTCTCCTCTCTCCCCTCTCCCCTCTCCCCTCTCCCCTCTCCCCTCTCTCCTCTCTCCTCTCTCTTCTCTCCTCTCTCCTCTCTCTCTCTCTCCTGGCCTTTATGATGTACATGTAAAACCCTATGCTCCCTTCCCTGCTTCCTATTACCATGTCCTGAGATCTATGGTCCTTGGCTTCACATGGACTGGATCAGAATTCTCCAAGGAGACCGAGATAAAATATATCTTCTTTTCTCTAAGTTGTTTGATAATAACAGTGAAAATGCTAAGACAGAAATTAGGTGTTGAGAAATTCAGCCATATCTGAGTCTGACCATGAGGATTGCAAGTCTTTGGAATGATTTTATGAGAGAAAATTAAAAGGGCTAGAATTTAGCTAGAAAGGTGAATGGTAGCGGTTGTGCCCAGGAGAGTTTGGAGAGCAAAGATGATCAATAGGAAAATGGAATAGAGGCTATACATGTTACATTCTGGCAAAAAAAAAAAAAAAAAAAAAAAAAATTAGTATTTTTACCCATGAGTTGAAACTTTGTGTGCAGCTAAATTTAAAGATGATAGGCTGATTAAAGGAAATCATAAAACATTAAAATATCCAATGGATACTGATGTCTATATTCAGAGAACTGTATAGTGAATTTCAGGAGCAAAAATCAAAGCAGAGAGACAGAATAGATGTGCCGTTTAGTCAGAAAGAAATAGGAAAATCTGGGACCCAGAGACAGAATGCTATAAAATAAAGCAAGATGGCTGAAAGGAGAATCAGTGCTTTATTTAGAAACAAAGAAAGGAATGTAATCAGGGCCGTTGAAGATTTGCCTAAAATGAAAGGAATGTAGTCACGGTGGTTCAAGTCTAAGTGGGGAAACATGGACACAAGACAGACATTTTGAGAAAAAAGAGCTCAGATTTCTTCCCAATGGCTGGAATGTGGGTAGGTTCCAAGGCTCTAGTTGAAAAAGGTGCAAGGGCAATGGTTAAAGAATACTTTTTCCACTGGTGGTTGATCTGGGCACTCACAAAATATTGACTTTGCTGGATTAAAAAAAAAAAAGGAATTATAGAGTCTTTCCTTTATATTTGTAAGGAAGGCCTGGAAAGACAAGCAATGCTTGGCAAGATCAAAACCCCTGCAAATGAGGCAGGAGCCTGGCCATATCCTTGAAGAATACCCTTGCTAGAAGCCTAGGGACAAAATAGAGAATAAGGCTGTCTTCATAAACCCTGATGGAGGTGAACAAGGCAGGACCTCTCTTTGCAGTTAAGTCACAAGCTAAGGCAGCTAAGTCCAGCAAGAAAAGGCAGTATCCGCTAGAGAAGAGAAACATTGCACAGACTAACTGCTGTTCTGCCTCTTCATCCTGCTTATGCTAGGCAAAACAAAACCCACACTCGCCCCTCCCTTCGGAAAATTAAGGCAGCAGTTGTATAAGAGAACTTGCATGTTCTGGGCTTGGGGCTCAGACTGGGACCATTGCTCTCTGGGCCTCACCTGTGAAAAAAAGAAATTTTTTTTTTATACTACCCCAGCCTCTGTTCCATGTTCCTCATGAAGACAAGCCTCCTGCAACACAAGCAGACACAAATGGGGCAATGTGTGAAGCTGTGAGGGCAAAATCAGTTTTGCAAGAGAAAATACTAAGATTTAAAAATTACAGAAATGTGAAACTTTGCAGGAAAGCTGAAAGCTGAGAGCCATGGAGGCAGGCTGGATGAGTGAGCACACTGCCCATTGCAAGCAACCGGGCCACAGGAGCGGGATGCCAAGGTCCCATGGAGACTGACTCTCTCCATTGTGTGTCCTTGATGCCAAAGTGAAGCTGCAGGTTGGAACACTTTCCCTGCTGCATATCAATACTATTTTAGTCCCATTGCCTCTTCAGATGGCCCTATTGGGACACAAATACTTATTCTGTTCTATTGTACATTGGAATTTACGTAACTTACTGTTTATTTTGCATTTTCTTTATACAGGGAATCACAGACAGTAGTTGATTTGGAGTCTCAGACGAGACTTTGGACTTTGAATTTTTCCATGATGCTGGAACTGTTAATACTGTGGGAATATTTGGAGATGGACTAAATGCAATTGGCATTGTGAGGTGGTTGTGAACTCTAGGAGTCTAGGGACCCAGTGTAATTGTTTGGATTTAGAATGTTCCCCTAGTGTTCAGAGAAACAACATAGCGATGTTGCAAGTGTCGGTTGGTTGCTAAGAGGGGTCTGTGGAAGCATGGCCTTGGGTATTAAATAAGGTCCTCTCCTTCCTCTACTGTCTCTTGCTCTCCTGTTTCCAGCCTTCATAATGTGAGGTTGAAGCCTTGCACCCTCCCTATCTGTACTTCCCAAAGCCCTGAGATCTACAGTCTCCACCTTCCCATCAACTGAACTCCAAGTTCCCAAGGAAACTATAACTAATACATCTTCCGTCCTTTAAGTTGTGGGGGCCATTTTCTTGAATTATAGATATGACAATGCTAAGCCATCAGTCAGTAAGACCAGTGACTTTGTCTTCTTCTAGGTGTCACTCCCTAAAGGTGGTGGTAGGAAAAGTTCTGGACTCTAGTTAGCCAGAAACAGTTTTTATTTAATATGTGATAAGGGTTTGAGTTTTGCATCAGCCTTCTTGTCACGGTTTATTACTACTTATCTCTCTATCTCACGTCAACACCCACACCCTTATTTATGGCCCACCCCAGATTTCTCCTAAGCATCTGAAGAAAGCTTCTATCAGAGAGCTTGTGAGAGCCTGTCCAGGACATCCGGACAGCATAAAGTGACACATTCAACTGTAGCCTTTCATATCCATACTCCAAAAATTAATAAAAATAATTCAGCTTTTTTTTTCTTATCTACTTTCATGATTTCTACTTTTCTTCATGAACTCTACCAAGAAATGAAACAGTTTGTGTATCCCTCTGAGGGACTTGTTACTGTTTAGGATTCAGTTTTATCAAGCTGACAGTTAATTATTAGTTCATGAATGGGCTCAGTAAAAGCTGGAGTTTTATAGAATACCTAGGGTATGTTCACTGTTGTAATCAAACCAAGATTATTTGGAGCTCTCCTTGTTTCTTTTGAAGTAGTAATATCAGAAATGGGTTTTTGTAAAAATCCCTTAAGTGTCGTAGTTCATGTTCTTAAGAAAAAATTGGTTAAAGATCAGATTAATTATATTGCTAAGATAAAAATATTTGTTATTTCATGTATTTTAGTAAGTCACTAATGTACTTTTTATTTTATAATACTGGGGTGAAATCCATGTCCTGTTGCATGATGGGCAAATAGTCTACCACTGAGCTACATTCCCAGTCCACTAATGTACATCTGTGTTTTTCTATTCCCAAATATTTGCAGATTTCCCAGAAAAAAAAAATGCTATTTTGTTAGCCTCTGAGAATAAGTGATCTATGATGGTCTATTTACCAAAAGATGCAATCTTAGTTTTTGTTCCATTTCCAGGAAAAGATACTTTATCTATAAACATCACAGTTGGGAAAGTGGTCCTTTGAGGACACTTGATAATTGGATTCTTCATCAGTCTCAATAAGCAGGTTTATCTGCTGAGGAAATAAAGTTTACATTTCTTCAAACTCGTATGCTATGCAACAAATAGCACCTGTAACATAAATCAAATGAAAGCATTAAAACTCTACATTTATCCTCACTCAAATAAATTTTATTAAGCCACACTGATACATAATGAAACTACAGTGGTTTATAGGAAACTAATATTGTCAGTGTCCACCAATACTCAAGTGGCTGAATGTTTTATGAGAGTTACAATAACTTCAATACAAAAGACTTAATTTATGTTCAATTATAATAAGGTGGAACTCATTAAGTGAAATTCAAGACATCTTTGAACAGCTGTATTTTCTCCCTGGTCATCCAATTCTACTTTTTTAAAATTTTTTATTGGTTCATTGTAGTCATACATCTTGATGGGATAAAAGATGGTGGAGACATACATGCACACCTCACCCAATTAGCCCAATCCCACTTTTACATCAAGGAAATCTCAGCTAGCATAAGCCAGGGCTCAGAGTATCTGAATTATTCTATCATATTTGTCCTTTTGGAGCTCTGACCTTCAAAATCTCCTTGAAAATGAAAGGCATCTTAAAATACATTAAATGCTAAACTGATAGTCAGAGCAGTATATATACACTGAGAGACTCAATGAGAAGTTATTTTGTGTATGACAGAGGAAGAAGCAAGAAAGGAAGTAGGAATGAACCTTTGTGCAGAGATAACAAGGTAAGCCAAGGTAAATATTTCAACCTGAGTCTCTGTTGACCTATTGGCTCAGAAGAATCTTTTATTTGTGTGACTCTTCTGCACATCGTGGGAAGTTCAGTAGCATCTTGAACCTTAAGCCACTGATTGTCAGTAGCAGCCTCCCAGCTGCTGTTTTCATTTTAAGAAATTGTGAATTAATTCAGTGCTTTAAATTTACTTCTGCTCAAAGTTTTCTCTGAGAAATGGTCAAATATTCCCTCACAGGGGAGGAATCACCTCTCATCATGAACTACTACTTTGATCAAAGAGAGCAAAGGAGGGTTTGTTTAATCTTATCCAATAGCTACATATGCATCTCAATTTAAAGACACACATATACATAGGTATATATCAGATGAAACAAACCTATTATACTATAAATGCAATTTTATTTTATTGTAAGCAGGTTTCACTTTGTATCCTCTCCCTTTGTTAAATATCTTCCAAATGTTAGGTGAATTTCGGCCTTTACTTAATATACAGCCAACTAAATGGGATACGGAAGCAGGGCATAAAAACAGGGAGTACAATAACAGAGGTTTTATGATCATGTCTGCACACATCCATTTTTCTTGATTGATTTCAAGTGTCATATTTTTAATAGTTATATGCTGGAGAGTTGCTAGCATGCCAGTGTGGGGTGTGTGTGTGTGTGTGTGTGTGTGTGTGTGTGTGTGTGTTTTGCACATGGGTATGTGTGTGGTCCTAAATAACCCATTCCAGGATAGGCCCACTAGGGCTCTGACACTCCTCATTGTGACTAAAAATATGTTCATAGTGTCCCTTGATTAGTTTTCTGATGCTTTTTCTCTCCTTGCTTATTAAAATTAATGATTTTTCTGAAATTCTCGAAGCCAACCATAATGGGAATGATATTGAGCTTAGTTTTAAATCTCTCAAGACACACATCCTATCAAGGCATTTCCCTAAGCTTTCAGCAGAAGTAGACCAAAAGAATTAAATTATTTCATAATATTTAAAAAAATAAAATAACTTCTATTACTATACAATGCTTATGACTTCAAAACATTGAGAATCTAGCTGCTGCTAAGTAAAACCCTCTGTAACTTATCTACTCAACATGTAATGAGGTCAAAGATGAACACTCCCGTCCTTATATCCGGAAAGAAATAAAGAAACTGAAAAGTGATGAATTTTCCCGGACCCAACAGAGACTCCGAGGCCCATGGCAGGCTGCCACTCTGAAATCTGGAGACAGGCAAATGCCAAAAATCCCAGCTAAGATCAGACTAAGTGAAGCAGAAACAACTGAAGTCATAAACTTCCAGGAATATTTAAATGATAATTTGATAAGAATCAAGTATCTTGATAATTAAAAAATCATGAAAGCTGAAGGCTACATTTTTTCATATATATATATATATATATATGAAATATATATATATATATATATATATATATTCAAGGAAAAAATATATAAGAAAAATATATATATAGTATTATATTCTTTTTGTTTATTGGTGCATTGTTCATCATAGGGACGTTCAAGTGATAGAAACATATATGAACACAGAACTTGGTATTTCTTTAGACTCCACCCTGAGGGGTCTAAAATCTTAAAGTACTACTGCACTTTATAGATCTAAATTGTAGGAATTTGGCTGACTATCAGAATGATGACAAATGTATTGGACAGGGGAAATAAAGAAGGAACCATCTCAAGTATGTATAGGTGGTTTTCCTACCAAACATAGACTCTTCAGAAAAGATATTTCTGAAGTTACATCTCACATCAGTTCATGGATAGGTATTCAAAATTACCTCCTCTGGCACTCTTGATAAAAATATTTTTAAACACCTTTAAAGTCCCAAGCATTGAGTGCAGCCTTTCCAGAAGCCAGTGTCCATCCTCTGATTCTGCCATGCTTCTTCCTACTCTTTACTACCATGGCAACAGTTTCCAATTGACAACAGGGGGGCTCTGCTGCAAGCCTATGGGGCTCAGACTCAAAGCATACAGAAGTTCTTAGGACAATCCAAAAACAAACAAACAACAACAACAAAAATAGGCATAGTGAAAGAAAGATTCTGAAGGAATTAGAAATCTGTCAGCTACCATTGCAGGGATAATTGAACATAGTTTAATTCAGAGAAAAATTAATGCAAAATCTCACACTACATGTCTAGCTATCCAAGATCCTATTGCCTAGTGTTAAAAAAATTTACAAGGCATTATAAAAGCCAGGTGGAAAAATACATTTGAGGAGATGAATTAAGCATGAGAAGCAGAGACTCATATTCGGTACTCATTTTAGAAATATTAGAAAATGAATGTAAAACAAGTACAATGAATGCATTTGTTATTTTAGTGGATAAACAACCTAAAAGAGGAGTAGCAGAAGAAGAAAACCTCTAAGGTAGAAAGTATGCTAGAAATAAAATAAAACAACAGAAATGGTAATTGTTCTGAAAGGCTTACTGAATAGACTTAGTTAAGAAAAAAAAAATCAGAGAGCTTGATGCAGTGTGAATAAAATTTTCCCAAATGAAATACTAAGAAATAAAACCTGAAAAAAGAACATTATTATACAAGATTATATACAAGAAGCGCAGGTGCAGGCTATTGTTCTAGCATCTCCACCTTCGCAGGGATTTGGTGCCACGTTTTTCTTCTCCAGCCTTGGTAATCAAGAGTGTCTTTGTAAATATTCTTGAGTTTCCTTGTCTGTAGTCTGGGGTGTGGGACGCTGCTCAACTTGGAGTTTCTGAGACAGACATCTTACCCAGTTACTGTCCTCCTTCAGTCTCCACTGAAAGTCCTGTGTGTCCCTTTTGAACATATGCGTTGTTTCAACATGCATGCCAATTTACATGTTTCTGTTATTTTGAACAGGTATATCATTTCAGATATGTGCGGTCTTTTGGTCATATATATTGTTTTGAACAATTCTGTCTGTCCTTCCAGTCGTGGCTGAAGAAGCTTTTGTAGACTCCCATTTCTTTTTTTTTTTCTTTCTTTCTCTTTTTCTGTAGTGCTGGGGATTGTATGCAGGGACTCCTCTAACTTAGATAAACACTCTAGCTCTGCGCTGCAGACCCAGCCCCCTGTGCCTCAATTTTCTTATTGGAACATGAAGAGAAATGGGATATGTCTAAAGTTCTTTTCAGTTCAAGACCAACCTCAGCAACTTAGTGATACTTTGTTTCAAAATAAAATATAAAATATGGCTGGGAGTGTAGCTCAGAGGTATCACATCCCTGTTGTTCAATCTCCAGTCACACACACACACAATATAATATAATACATGTATAACAATAGAATGTATCATATATTATATAATATTATGTCAATATATAATTATGTTAAATATTCAGAATTATATATAAGACATGTGTAATATTAGATGACATGTAATATAATATGTATCATATTATCATATGTTAATAACAAAGGAACGGAAACGTTAGCTATATATGTTTATAAATTTCTATTGAAAATGTTCATATATACATATTTGTATACATGTGTCCTTATATACAGAACCAGAAGTTTTTATTTTCTCGTCTAGAAATTTGTGAAACTCGTATTCCATATACATTCATTTAATCAATAATTCATTTATTTTAACAATAAAAAACTTATTTTATACAAGACATAATACACGAGGTTAAAAAATACAGATTTTTATCCTGACATAATTTTTAAATAAAGAATGTGAATTGTTTTATCCTTGTTTTAATTAACTTATTATTATTCAGAGAAAAATAGAAGGATAGATTATTTAGATGTATCATGCTTGGAAATGTCTGGCCCATGTTAACTAGAAAAAATATTACTGGAGGAAAGTGTTTTCTAGAGTCCACAATTTTGAGAGGGATACATATTTGTGTATTTGTTAAATTAAAATTAAATTTAGAATAAAGCTGGGCGTTGTGCATACGTCTATTCTCCCAGTACTTGGAAGACTTTGAGACAGGAGGATTCCAGGTTGAAAGCCAGCCTCAGCAACTTCATAAGACATTGAGCAACTTAGCAAGACCCTGTTTCAAAATAAAAATAAAAAATTAAGAATGGCTGAGGTATAACTTGAAGGTATAAAGACCTTAAATTCAAACACCAGTATCCAAAGGGGGGGGTATGGTTCCAACTTTCTATATAATGATGCTTATTTTTAAATAACAAATGAGGTTCTGTTTAATAAAACACCACACAAAAAATCATAGAAAATAGTATCATATAACTACCTAATTCAAACTTCTCAGGTTTAAAAATTAAGAATGAGTGACATAACCAATTTAAAAAATAATTTATTTTTCAGAAACTTAAAATTAAGTAGGATAATACATTTCTTTATTAAATAGTACCAAATTTTCTATTCTGTTAGAAGCATGTGATATAATTATGTGGTAAGGTGCTTAGGTTTATAATAAAAAGATACCTACATTTTACATTTTAAAATCAAGTAACAATTAAGCTGTGAATTTCATGCTACTATTACCTCTGGTATAATTGTGAGACAATTTTGAGGCCATAAATAACCCACAATTACTTAATGCTTTTTTATGGTCTGTAGTCTACATGGCAACAATTACATTATTACAGAATAATTACATGAATTACTTTATTTGTAATTGCCGTAAAAAGGCATTATTCCACTGCTTTATTCAAAGTACAAAGACAAAATGCAGTATGTGTGATGCTAAACATTCGGTCCATTATTAGGGAATTAGACCTCTACTTTTTATTGTATGTTTGTAGAAAAACATACATGAATGCCTAATGGGTCACTTTGGTATACGTTCTTTTACTGTTTTAAAACATAGTTGATAAATAAGAGGAAGGAAATTTCTTAATTCATTTTATAATTATTTTTCTGTATGGCCCCCAAGAAAAATCCATAAAATGATTAAGCAGCATGAACATTATTTTAAAAACATGATTGTTTCCAAATAAAAATATTTAAAAAATGGGTGTCTGGGAGTGTAGCCCGGAGGTAGAAGGGTTTCCAGGAACCCCAGTACCACCCAAAATAACTAAATAACTAAATAACTAACTAAATAAATAAATAAATGATCATGAGAAACTTTGTGTTAGGATAAATAGGCTCCAGACAGTCAGGTACACTACATTATAAGAGTCATACAATAAACATTATTTTCTGATCAAAATAATGAACACGAAGCCAGAATAATAATTCAAGAATTAAATACTACCATAACCATGAGTTTAATTAATTTTTATGATATTTAGAAAACAATGGCCTCACTTACATTGGATAAACAATGAGTCAAAGGACCAAGGTCCATTTGGAAATACTAGCATTCCAATCTTTCTTTAAAAGCCACATTTCTATGATCACAATTCTTCCTGTTATCAGTTATTTTGACCTATAAGACATTAAGAGCAAGAAAATCCTTCTCATCCAACTTTTTATTTACCAGCCAGTGTGGGAGTCTTCATGCATATAATTATGTGGTCCCTGATAAAACACAATGTGACTCGTGTGTGTGTGTGCACGCACGTGTGTCTTCATTCAATAAGAAGCCGTACCTTAACAACTGTTACAAGCACTAAGTTTACTCTTTGGAAACTGAAATTGTTCATTTGAGACTCAAAAAATACAGTCCAAGGGTCCAGATGCCTACCTTCTTCATTCCTAAAAGCATCATCAGTTACATCACCGCTGTCCTCTAGGGCCCAGGGAGCCTGCCTGCCTTCTGTACCCTGCCATCTACATCATGGCCTGCCTTCTGTACCCACCATCTACATCATGGCCTGCCTTCTGTACCTGCCATCTACATCATGGCCTGCCTTCTGTCCCCCGCCATCTACATCATGGCCTGCCTTCTGTACCCTGCCATCTACATCATGGCCTGCCTTCTGTACCCACCATCTACATCATGGCCTGCCTTCTGTACCTGCCATCTACATCATAGCCTGCCTTCTGTACCCTGCCATCTACATCATAGCCTGCCTTCTGTCCCCCGCCATCTACATCATGGCCTGCCTTCTGTACCCAGCCATCTACATCATGGCCTGCCTTCTGTACCCCGCCACTACATCATGGCCTGCCTTCTGTACCCGCCATCTACATCATGGCCTGCCTTCTGTACCCCGCCATCTACATCATGGCCTGCCTTCTGTACCCGCCATCTACATCATGGCCTGCCTTCTGTACCCCGCCATCTACATCATGGCCTGCCTTTTGTACCCCGCCACCTACATCATGGCCGGTTTACTGCCCTTTCCCTCCCTTCTCATAAACCTCTTCCTTTTCTCTACCTTCTTGTGGAGCTGGAGTGTGTTTTTCCTTGAGAGTTTGGGATGAATTCCTCCAGAACTTTGATTTCTTCAGGAGTTGCTAGCTCATCCCGATTCCCAAAAAACATATAGGATCTGGGCACCTCCAGAGATGTTTATAATGAAAACAGGGAGGATGTCATTAAATTTCTAAAAAGTGGCTCCAGTGATCCTTAGGCATCACTTTCCATGCATTTAAATATTTTGCTTTACTGACCAGAGTTTGGTAAAGTCTAGATGCTGCAGCCACCTCTGTTGGGCATACCATGAACACCCTGTTATTATCAGATTTTGTGGCAGATCTATCTCAGTCAGGGGCTACAGGAATTTTCTTCTGTGGGCAGGAGGGTTTCTATAAATTTTAGAGACCTTGGTCCAAATTTTACCTCAGTACTTTCTGCTTGTCACCTTAGAAAAGTCCTTTATTTCACTGCTGCTCAATTTAATCATCTGTTAATAGACTTGGAAAACTATTAGGTGTGTGTGTGTGTGTGTGTGTGTGTGGCTACTGGGAATTGAACCCAGGAACATTATACCTCTGAGATATACCCCCATTATATTTAATTTTAAACAGTTTACTACTAAATTTCAGAGGGCCTTGCTAAATTAATGAGTCTGGCCTCAAACCTGCAATTCTCCAGTCTCAGCCTCTCAAGTACTTGGATTACAGACATAGGCCACCACACCCATTTTATTAATATTGTTTTGAAGATTTTCTGAAAGAGAGGCTATCAAAGTTCTTCACATGATATAATCATCACATAAATTATATCTTTTTTGTTACTAAAAATAAAGGAAAAACGGTTTTGCAAAGTGTGAAGACGGGAATCATATGACCAAATAAAAAACAGTACATTGTTGTTAATGCTATTTAAATGAGAATGTATATTTTGCTACCAGTCATATCTGCAGCATTGCTAATGGGCTGCATCCCTTGACATTTTGATGTGCTAGGTATTGGTCTCAATTTTAAAGCATCTCACAGCCGATTCTAATTTACTATTGTAATAATAGCTACCCTTTTTGATATACTACTTTAAGCTAGAGGCTTTGCATTAATTATTAATAATCCTTATACCCATTCTGTAAGACAGACACAGTTATCTTTACTTAAAGCATGGAGAATGTGTGGTCTGCAGGAGGCTGAGCCCTTTCCCTTTTTGAAAGAGATTTTGGAAGTCGGGGTATCCTGGCAGGTCTGTGTAACCACAAACACGGTGCCAATTTTAATTCCACTTAACATTCACTAGTGACTAAATTTAAAACATAATTCATAGAGAGGATTATAAAGCTAACCAGAATGGGAAGCAGAAAATAAATAGTGACATTTCCCTGAATACAGAATATTGATTATTAAGGATCTCATTCTGTGCTTTCAGACGAGGTGTTATTTATACCCACAGATGTTTCCTCTTTATAATCCATATCAAAGAGACTGCAGATAATATATGCTAATTTTCATAGTGCCTTGGCTCACAATTCCCAAGCATGGCATTCTTAGCAGAATTCAGAATTCATTTGTCTTATAAGTATATGATTTTAAAAAAATTGCACTCAAATTAACATACTGAAATAAACGCATACTATATCATACAGATTATAGGAACTGTTTTCTGCAAATACTTAAAATGTGTTACTTTGAAACTTTTTGATTAAAAATGATAATTCTATGTAGCAATCAATACTTTTACGAGATATATGTAGATTTCTTTATTTGATTCTTTATTACTGATATGCCATTGAATTTCCAGAGTATATGAACTATTTCCAGATTTTTAAACTCTTACTCTATATTCCACAGCAAACTTTATTTCCTTTTACATTGTAAAAAAAATTGCTCATTTTTTGCTAAATTCTTATGCTACACCCGTTAATTGTCGTAAGAAAAAAATAGCCAAATAAAAGCACCATCAACCACTACTATGACATTGCCACCCCATGTCAAGAATTTTCACCTCCGAGGCAGACAGACAGGTGAGGGTTTCAGTTTTTCTCCCATTTCAGGGTAGCCAAAGATCACATATACAGTCCTCTATCTTTGAAAACTCAAGTATTTTCAGTCCAAAGATAAAAATTCACAAAAACAAAGTAGCACTAACTGAATCCCTTTGCATCAGATTTTCTTACTCTTCTGTAGCCTGGGGAGTTCTTTTCTTTTCTCGAAAACTTAGTAAAGCAGTGTGGAGAATGTTTTGTATTTTATTCAGCTTTTCAAATGCATGGCTCTGGAAGTACTTATGGATTATGTGGTCTGCCATCATACTAAAATAGAATTCCCCTTTCAGAATTCATCTCTTCTAGTCATACGTCCTCTCAAAACTATGCTGTGTGTTCCCTAGCGGATCATAACCTCCAAATACAAAATATCTGCTCCAGAGACATTCATTTCAACCCTCCATAACTTGTACAATGTTTCAAAAGGTAGCTGTAAATCAGGTATGTGAGTGAAAGCACTATACCACCATGGAAAAAAGCATGAACTAGGTGAAAAGACATATGGTGATATATTTCTGTGGAATAAATTCAGGTTTGCTAATATATTGTCATAATTGTTAACTATGCCCTTTTTTTAAAAATTTGTCTCAGTTTGGTGATAAAGTATAAAACACACACTACTAATTTAGCACATTTTTAACTCTCATTGTGTTGTTTAATTAAGCTCACATACTTTCTTGAAAAAAAAAATTTGTAAGGAGTTATGGCCCACTGTTCTCCAACGAGTAGCCCCATGACCTCAGGATTTGCGTACAAAGTCTTTATTTTGACCCAATGAACAAGTGGAAATTTAACATGTGCAATATGTAATTAACAATTATGCCAGACATGATTGTGTCAAATAGTAATCGCATTATATGCTCTGTAATAAAGCAATTTACTTTAAGATACAGGGGCGAATGTGCAACCAAATTACACATTGGTCTGCTTTTTATCAAGTAATCATTTGCAGATCTTCTACCATTGGTGTGTGCATTACTCTAAACAGCAGCAGTTGAAGAACTCCTACCCCAGAGTGGAGGATCTGGACTCTGGGGACAGACAAACGGATGGATGCAACTAAAAATCCCAGTAGTAAAAAGATGGAGGTAGGCCATGATCAGAACTGTGGTGCCCATAATCCTCGAAATGAGATATATCAAGGTCAATAAAGAAAAGGCCTGTTGTTTTCCTAGCATTAAATGGAAAATAATTCATCTAATACATCATGTTGACATAGGACATCTTAGGTCAGGAGAAGTGTGTCTCCTGAAGAGAAATTGGGGGATAAATGTGCTTTATGCTTAGATGACCTTATTTGTTGATGACTTTATCTCATTCCTCACTCAGCACAGAGTTATGATAAGCTGAATTTAGAATACTGGCATTTAATTTCACTGGTCCTGTACTAGAGGCTGACTTTTTGCTGGCAAAGAACCTGTGTCTTTGAAGTACTGAAAATTATCTCATATTTTTACTTTCTTTATTGAGAAGCATTGACTCTCTGCCACTTTTAGGGAGACGGACATCTTTAGAGGGACTGGCTACGTTAATATAATTCTAAATTACACATTTTATTCATCTATATTATTAGAATCCCTTTGAGAGAAAAGCATGATTATTTAATTATGTGTTCAATTTGTTAATTGATCTTGAGAAGTAAAAAGTATTTTTATATATTTACATACCCATTGTGGCAACGCTAGTTTTCAAATCCATATTAATAAAAAGTATATGACTCTTAATTGAACCCATTGGAGTGTCTCTGTATGGGCAGGAAAGAGAAGTGATTTATATTTCCTAAAGAAAGTTGTAAATAAAACAGCTCCCAGGTTCACATCTGCACTGAACCCCTGTCCTCACGAGCAAGGGTAGGATCTGGAGTAGGTGAGTCTTAGTCTTCAACCCACGTACGTGGACAAGACTAAAATGATTAACTGAATTTATGCAATTCCTGAAAGACTATAAGAGCAGGTAGGTATTTGATGCTCCAGAATTAATGTCATTATTTTTGTACTGAATTAATCTACTAATTTGTAAGTGAGACTGTAAGGAAAAGAGACTAGTTGGTTTCTTCAGAGAGAAATAGTAGTCTAACTTGGAATTTGAATGTCTATCGGATGTGGAGAACATTAGTTGGTCACCATGTATAAAAGCAAGAAATATTTTCTGAGCACTTATTCCATATCAGGCACTGGTAGAGGTTCCAGGAACACAACAGTTAACAGACATCAATCTCTGCCCTAATATGGCTCCATTCCTTTATGGGAAGTATGAAACATAAATAAGGAAAAGACAAGGAGGTGAAATGGTGGAACACAGCACAGTGTAGGTGAAGATGAATTCCAAGAAGAGGGAACATCATGATCTGGGGTCTGCCTGGCATGTCTGATAAGGGCTCTGTGAGTGAGAAGGCAGAGCTGAGCACTGACCAGCTCCTGTGGGGACTTGTAGCCCACTGTGATGGCTTTGTGGTTGACTCGAAGATGGGAGGGCCCTGGAGGGTTTGAGCAGAGATTGATGAGATCTGACTCATATTTTGAAAAGGATACAGTGGAAGCCGTTCCTTCCATCATAGTATTTGTAGGTGATATTGACTTGGTCTGATAACTTTGAATTTTTGGATTTGAGATCAATTGTTCCCTTTTATAAGTGATTCTACTCAAATAATATCGTGAGGTCAAAACCATTACAGCCAAATGTAAAAACGTTAAAAGAGTTCATAGGATCCTAATCCTCTAATTGTATATTTATTTATCTAAAATACAACCAAATATTTACTGGTATCATTATGGTTATTTGATTAGTGTCCTATAACAACTTGTTATAAAGTACAAATGAAGTTGAAGCTTTCAAACACCAAAAATGGTGCTTTATCAGCCTGGATGACTTAGTGAGACCCATCTCAAAATAAAAAGGGCTGGAGATGTAGATCACTGGTAGAGCACCCCTGGGTTCCATCTCCAGTATCACATAAATAAATAAATAAATAAATAAATAAATAAAATTTTATTCAATTTTTAAAAATTCTGAATAAATACAAATTATTATTATTTTGCACCATTTCATAAAGGAAAATTTGTCTAAAATGATTTCCTCAAAGTGTCTAGTTAATAAGCATCAGTCATATTTATTTATTTATTTATTTATTTATTTATTTATTTATTTTGGTGGTCCTGGGGTTTCTGGAAGCCCTTCTACCTCCCGGTTACACTCCCAGACCTACTTTATGCTTTTTTTATTTTTGGAAACAGGGTCTCAAACCAGCACGGCTGGCTTCGAACCTGTATGATCCTCCTGTCTCTGCCTCCCAAGCGCGGGGATTACAAGCGTGCACCACCACGCCCGGCTTTCTCCTTTATTTAAATTGTAATTTTTGCAAGAGAAAATTTAGCAAAATGCGATATGTGGAAAAATGCACTTCAGCATGCTAGGTACAATCCATAAGATATGGTTTAATACGTTCAGTATTTATTTACCTGTACCTTCTTTTATAGACTAGCAGTGATATATATTTTCATAGTGCATGTTGCAATGGTGTAAAAACAAATACTAAGCTCGCTGGATCATACTGTGAGTTCAAATCAACTACTGTCTTTACACAAATCCACACATATAGTTGGATATAGTATTACATAATGACTAACATTCACAACACATTTAATTTCAAGTATTCTATACAAATTTATATGTGCTATTCATGATTCTTATCGCATAATTCCTAATAAATAATAACATACTTATTATATATATATATATATATATATATATATATATATATATATATTATTCCATGTTTGCTAAAGCCTCCAGAATAAACAAATGCATAAAGCAGAATTGAAATTTAGTTTCTGTTTCTAGAGCTGTTGTTCACTCTTATTCAATACATTTCCTCTAATAATTGGGAAACTTCATTCCACAAATATATAATGCAACATATAGATATATAAAGTACTAACTTATATTAATTAAATAATTAAAGATAAAAATAGAAATAATTGACATCTTTAACTGATTTGCCTGTAATTGGATAATTCTCAGTTCTGTAAACTATGTTTGCCTCTACTGTGTGCATACATGAGTGATTTTAGCTATATAAGGCTAAACTCTTATTTACACTTTTTAAATATAAATGAAAATGTATTTAAAAATTCACTTTAAATTACTCTGAGCATTTGTTCAAGACAATATTAAGAGACATTATCTGAATAACTCCTTACTGATAGGCATCCTTTCCTTTCCATTTTTTTTAACTGTGTATCAAGACTTGTAATCACAAAGTAAAATAACATTACTCTTCTTTAGCTGTAATTATGGAAATCAGAATTCTTTCCAGCTGTAGACATATCTAGATAGGGATGATATCTGCTCTGAAAGCCCATTTCAATGAGAGACAAAAGGACACCAAAAGACAAAGCCAACCTTATACACGCATCAGTATGCAGAACTTTCCATGAGGTGTTCTAGGGCAGCAATTGGAAGGAGTTTGTTGCTGTTATTTCTCATCGTGTGGTCTTAAAGCAGCATTGCACTGTCACTATTTAATGTCAAATCAGCATGAAATTTAAACTAAGAGATCTGGATGTGTTTCACTCTGTCGGCATGCAAACTATTTGTCTGTATAATATGTAAATAATTTTATATGTCCTTTTATTAATATCACTGACTGCCTCCTTTTTTTAATTTAGGAATTTTCAGAATATTTTCCCAGAAGTTAAAGAATTAAGTTTTATTTATTTAAAATTGAAATTTTATTTTTTTTTCTTTTAAATTTTTTTATTGGTGCATTATATTCATACAACATATTGGGGTAAAAAACTTGTGTGTACAAACATGTACTCATCGCTGATTTAACCCCTACCCAATTCCCACCCCATTCCCTCCCCATCCCTCCCTCCCTTGCTTGGCTTAGTGATTGACTTCAATATGTTTAACTACATTGTGTGTTTTAGAGATTTTCCTCTTCCCCCCTCCTTTCTCCTCCTTTAGGTTGTCTTGTTTGCTCCTCTATAGGATTTCCTCTTTCAAGAGTTCCTCCTATGACCCATTTCTCCCTAACTCTCACATATTAGGGGAGAACATCTGATTTCTTATTTTTTGTGACTGACTAATCTCACTTAGCATAATGTCCTCCAGTTCCATCCATTTTCCTGAAAATTATGTAATTGAGGTTTTTTTTTTTTTGATGGCTGAGTAAAATTCCATTGTGTACATATCCCACAGTTTTGTAATCCATTCATCTGTTGATGGACATCTTGGCTGGTTCCATAGTTTGGCTATGGTGAATTGTGCAGCTATGAACATAAATACACATGCATTAGTTTGGTAGTTTGGTTTCTTTTCTTTTGGGTAGATACCCAGAAGTGGTATCGCTGGATCAAATGGTAGATTTGTTCCCATTCTTCTGAGGATTCTCCATACTGTTTTCCAAAGTGGTTGCACTAATTTGCAATCACACCAACAATGTCTTAGAGTTCCCACTTCTCCACATCCTCGCCAGCATCTGTTGTTATTTGTGTTTTGAATGATTGCCATTCTAGTTGGGGTTAGGTGAAGTCTCAGGGTTTTTTTGATTTGCATTTCTCTGATTGCCAGTGATGTTGAGCATTTTTTCATGAATTTATTGGCCATTTGAATTTCTTCTTTTGTGAAGTGTCTATTTAGTTCATTTGCCTTTTTTCTTTAAAAATAAAATCATATTTTGATGCATCTTCGAAGGGAATACCATCTCCAGCTCAATCAATGATATAACTTATAATGAGATACTTTTATATAGCTTGGCTTCTAAATCCATGTTTTAAAAGATATTTTCTCCCATTTACCCCAGCATGGTTGTGATGCCAGAAACTGTAGGTTATTTTAGTATTACAATAAGACCTCTGGGCTTTGACCCCTGTGTCAAATGCTCGAGGAGTGGGCACAATTCATTGCGAAATGGAGCTCACCTTGAAGCTATTTTTATATCCAGTCTAACTGCATTGAGTACATGCAAGTGATTAAATATTGTGCCCATGCATTCTACTAAATCTAAGCTAAATGTTTGTCCAACTCATGGGTATTTTATATGGATTTCTAAAAGACCCATAAAGATACAAATGAGGGAAGGATATGAAGAGAGGTCATTCCAAGTCTTTGGAACCAGTTATGTTCAAAGTATGTCTCTAAGAAAGTTTGTCAAGCACAGATGACCAGATGAACACACTGCTAGGACCCAGTTCAATCCAGTCTATTGGAGAATGCAATTCCAATGATGAGCTCAGAGGCTTAAATTTCACGTTATTTATGACAGACGTTATGTGCACACAAATATGAAATACATAATGGTTTCAATAGTCCAGTTTTATGACATTGGATATGATATCATGTGAATAAAGTTTCCGTAATCATTATATTTTGAAAAGAGAAAATTATGACATCAGAGAGTCCTGTGTACGTTGTAAAAATTTACAAAAGTAGCAAGTTTAAAGTCTAAGTTCTGTGGTCGTTTAATTCTATCAAGCAATTTGCTCATGTCAGTATCGTCCCACTTGTAACTTTGGGAAATGGGATATGTCAGGGGGGGGTTGTTTTCATTTATCCACTGAAGTAGCAATCATAGATGTTTACATGTCTATCCAGCAGCATTCAGATCTCTGGCATTCAAGACCTACCCCTTTGACTGCATCTTTAAGACAACAAGTACTGGTCACAGGGCAAACTTAGGAAGAGGTCACAGAAACTTTTGAGGTTCTAAATTGTATAGCCATTTCCAAGAAAAATGAACATCCATTTAAAATGTAACATAGTTTTTGTGTTATTCCATAGTCTTCTAAGCCTGAAAATTTTGATAGGGCTGAAAGACTGCATGAATGTTGGAAAGGGATTAGAAAAAATGAAGCTTGGTGGCGCACGCTTGTAATCCCAGCATTCGGGAGGCTGAGACCGGAGGATCGCGCGGCCAGCCTCAGCTACTTAGTGAGGCCCTCTGCAACTTAATGAGACCCTGTTTCAAAATAAAGAATATAAAATAAGGGCAAAGGGTGTAGCTTAGAGGTAGAATGCCCCTGGGTTCCATCCCCAGACTCACACACACACAAAAAAAGAAAAAATGAAGAGATAAGGCATTCTACTTGAAAGATTACTCCGCATTTTCAGATATAAAGAAGTAGATTCTCAGACAAATTTAATTTTATTAAGCATTGCAACTATAACCAGGAAACATAAAGGATGCAAAATGTCACATATTTATAGTATTAATTTTTCACCATATATTCACCCTATTATGCCTGAAAATGCATATCTAATGAACATGTTATAATTATTTTTAAGTTGTGATAGTCCTCATGCCTTAATAATTCTCTGCTGCTTCTATGGGTAAATTTTGTAGTTGACTATTTTCACATTGCATATTTTTAAAGGATCTCTTCCAAGTTCTTCATAAATATAAATAAAAGCATAAACTGATGGTCTGATATCTGTTTGACTTTTCCTTCTGTATATAAACAAACATTATAAAGGTGATAAAATTGAGGTAAAAAAGCCGCACATACACAGCGATTGCATATGATCTCATCTTCCTAAAGTATCAGCTGGTTTCGTGTGTAAGATTTTTATCAGGACAGCATTAAATTGGAAGTGACCTAAGTTACCAAAGGGGCACATTTCCACTGCCAGTAAATGATGTAGGAAACATTTCTTTGGTGATAAAGTGATACACACAGAAGAAATTATCTTTCCTCCTTATTCTCTTTTCCTGTCTTATTCTTTGGCTAATTCCTTACTGCTTGCCTGCCTGCCTGCCTGCCTGCCTGCCTGCCTTCCTTCATTCCTTCATTCCTTCATTCCTTCCTTCCCTCCTTTTTTCCTCTATGGAATTTGCTGTCCTCACTTGATAACTAGAATTGCTGTAGACATTTTTCTAGCTTCAAGTAACAGACATTGAGAACACGTGGAAAACATTGACTAGAATAAAATAAAATGATTATACGTATCGACGATTTCACTGTTTCACCTAATTAGCCAATGTGAGAACTACTCTACCTCTCAAATTGGTGAAAAAGGACATACAAAGTTACTTTTTTGATTTCAGGCCATTTTGGTGTTGAATTTTCTTTTATTGGCTGCCATAAAGCATCCTATCTAATGCCTCCTGAGAAAGCACAGAGTCCTCAGAGATGACAGATGGAGCTTTACTGATTTGATAGTAGTTAAATGGTTGCTCTTTCTTTGTGGTTTATATACTTGGCTGAATAGATTCTTTGCTCTATGGCTGAGAATATAAAATGGCTGTCCTTGAAGCCCAGAACTGATATCAAAGATATTATCACCTACCATGACATTCTTTTGTGGCCTTCGTTTTTCTCAGCAGCAAGTGGTAAAAAATCATTTCTGAAGGAGATAATCATGGTAAGAATGGATTGCAATTCCAATGCCCAAACTGTCTATTGATTTGTACAAAAACTTATAGAACAGTGATCCCTCTTTTGGTAGTTGAAGGAAGACTAAGTTTCCAATAGCTTTGTTCTGATGATTTACTATAAATTTGATTCAGGTTTCCAATATAAAAGGAAACCTCCCAATGAAGTGGAATAGTCCTCCAAATGATTCTTTATAATAAGATATTCTAACATAAATGGATTTTACATGCTATCTTTTCTACTTGATAGGAAGTGATTATCCTTTGATCCTCTAGTCTTGCTCATATAATGGAGAAACTTGTCTAAGGAATCTCAAAATACATCATGCCTTTGAAAAGGGGTTGCTATGTTTGACATTTTTACTATAACACTTGATAATGACATGTGCCAGTTAAATTATTTTTCAGATAACTACCTCTTTCTGGCTAATATTGCTTATATTATGTTGCCATTTTTTATTAAAATCTCAAAAAATTCATTTCTGTGATACTATAAAGACTTCATAGTCATCATGAATAGAATTCTCTCTCTCTCTCTCTCTCTCTCTCTCTCTCTCTCTCTCTCTCTTTCTCTCTCTATCTCTCTCTCTCTCTCCCTCTCCCTCTCATTGCTATTCTACAGCATGAGAGGTCAGAAGTCACGTATTTGTCCTTTTAGACTTTTTTTAAAAAAGATATATTGTTCTTTAATTTTCTCTACCCCTACCCCAACACAACATTAAACTACTTATCTAGTAGCAGTTATATCTGTCATTAAAAGACCTCATTATGTTTCTCAATTTTATGGAATGAGAAACTTGATTATAATCACAGAAAAGAAATGTAAAGATGGGCAGTTTTGGAAATGCAACCAAGTGCATCTAAGACTGTTAGTGGCCTTTCTGGAACACTGTCTATTGCTGGTCTCAAGACCTGGTGTGTGCTCTCTAGATCAGCTCCTCCAACTTCTCCTAAGTGTCATTAAGAGTTTGGGTTTTGAGGATCAGCAAATACTCTTGGATCAAAACAGATATAATGCTTCTCAAGCCATCTTTCTTTTTATTGTTACTATAAAGAATAATACAGAGTTTGTCATCTTGGGCCATTTTTAAATGTAAAGTACAACATTGGTACCTATATGAGACTTGTGCAACAAGCCCCTAGAACTTTTCTATTGTACAAAACCAGAACTCTATACTTATTGACAACTGAATAACTGCATTCTTTCCCAAACCTTACAGTCCCTGGACTCTACTATTTTACTCTCTGTTTTGATGAGTTTGACTAGTTGTGTACTTCTTATAATTGTAATAACACAATATTTGTCTTTTTGTGACTGGCTTATTTTATTCAACATAATTTTCTCAGGATTCATTCCAACTGCAGTATAAGACAAGGTATCCTTCTTTAATCAAATGAATAATATTCGTGTGTGTGTGTGTGCGTGTGTGTGTGTGTGAGTGAGTGTGTTTGTGTCACATTTTCTTTATCTATTTGTCCATCAGCAATATTTAGGTTAAATCCATGTTTTGGCTATTGTAAACAATGTGGTAATAAACATAGGTGTGCAAATGACTCTTTGCATTATTCAATTCTTTTGAATACATAACCAGAAATAGGATTTCTGAATTTTATGATAATTTTCTTTTTAATTTTTAAAGAAATTTTTATACTTTTGCCCATATTAGTGGACCGTTCTACATGCTCACCAAGAGTGTACAAAATTTCACAATTTCTTCCCATCTTTGACCTTTGTAACTTAGGAGAAGCAACTTGTTAAAGAGTTCTCTTCAAGAGAAACTCAGGTTTCTGCATATGGGTGGAAGCTATTGTTAGAATCTTATGAGAGCATGATCAACCTTGTGATACAGAAAAAGTGAGAAAAAAGAAATATTTAAAATGTTACCAAATGGTATAGAAAAATGAAAAATTGTGATCCACCTCTGAACCAAAAACAATGCCATTTTCTGTGTATCTGTGGTGAGACTCCTTGTTGCTAGTTTTCACACTTATTTAATTTAATCTATATTTTTCACATTTTCAATTGAAGTATCCAACTGACAACTTGATTAAATTTTTACCTTTCACACTTTACCAAGACTTACATAGTCCAAATTTCTGGTATAATAGAGAATTTGTAGAAACATCTGTATCTACTATTCCTCTTACTATTATTTAGTTATTCAAAGACTAGAATGAATTGTCTGTCTCTGGTTTCATATGTATGTACTTCTTTGGGGTGTATTTTTTAGGCAATAAGCAATAAATAAGCAATAAATAAATGTGTGTGTTTGCATACTATGCCTCTCTAAATAGTTAATAGACCCGAATAAGCAATTGTTAGAAAGGCTTAGGTTATTAGTGTTCCATTTCATTCATATAATCTTCCACCTATTAAATCACTTAGCAAAACACCTTTTTCATTTCCATATTTTCCTAAGTAAAATTGTAACAGTTTTTTATTTGATAGAGGGTCCTGTCATTGTCCTGATAAACTTTATTTTGTTTGCTAGACCTGTCTCTTCTTTAAGTCATTTCTTCTCCCAGTTTATCTCAAATTCTAGGCCAGTGAGCCTGGCAGGCCCTCATCTCATGAATAAAAACATGAGTCATTACCAAGTGGTAATGACTTTTGTGGATTTAGCCTGAATTCACACCACCAAATAAGGATCAGCCAAACCAGTTTCCCCAAGATTGCTTGACCAGGTATCTCAGTCAACATTCCCACTGCTCTAATCCCAAAGGCCTGACCATGCAACTTAGAGGAGGGAAGATTTATTTGCTCACAGTTTCTTGGAGATTCTGGGGTCAATCCCTGTGGAGACAAGGTCTGGAACTCAGGGCACAGTGTGTAGGACGCCAAGAGGAGAGCACATGGAATCTGTTCTTCACATAATGGAGGATAGAAGCAAAGAAACCAAAAGGAGGAGAGAACCTGGTAGAATCCCTACGGCTGCATTCCCAAGGACCGCACCTTATCACCCAAGCCCTGCTTCCAACATTGTTACCTTGTTTCTGTGAAGGTTTGGCGTTGTTTAGATCCCATCCATTACATTAGAGTACTTCATGACCTCTTTTCTAGATTTTTATATAATCTTGAAGCTGTTGTCTGTCAGTACCTGGGAGGCAGATATTGGTAACTAAGCTACCGTTCTTCCCAGTGCTAACGACACTGAAATAAACCCCTTCCTATTTTACCGCCATTCTTTCCTTTCTGTTTGAATCTTATGAGATGAGTAGCTGTACCTGATCTGTGGGATCCCCCAGAACAAGGTCTCTTGCCAGGACTCTGGTAACAAAATCATGATATCAACAGTGTTGATGGAAAGGAACAACTATATCTCTGAAGTTTCCTCAAAAAAAAATAAGGCTGAATAAGATCTTAGTAAAAATATATAAAAGTGTAATGTTTGCTTTCTACTAGAAGTATAGAGTCATATAAATGTTATGAGGGCTTAGTGCATTTATGAACATATAGATAGACTATAATCCTATTCACTGTATATATTCTAAATTATTATTTTCTTAGAAAAAAGTTTTGGTAAATTAATACATTTTAAGAGTTGATATGTTGGCAAAGTATTTTGTCTCCTAATTGGCTTCTCTGATATTTCCCTGTTTCTTTAAGGAACTGTCCAGCTGCTATTAAAATGATGAAGAAACACAATACAATATCTAAATATACTCTGGGAAGAAGGGTGGGTGTTCCTAACGGAAGTAGTGAAACAGTGCTGGATGGTGAATGATAGTAAGGTCTTTACAAGACACCAAAGAGGTTTGAAAAGGAGTGTTCAAGCTCAAGCAAACACTGAGCTGAGGCATGCAGGTCACATGCAGAAGCTGAATGACACCTGAGCCTCATGAGTGGAGTAGGAGAAGAGTTATCAGAAAGGAGCAAGCCAGGCATGGTGGGAAACCCTTGTGATCCTAGTACTTGGGATGCTGAGACAAGAAGGATAACAGGCTCGATGTCATCCTCAGCAAGTAGTGAAACTCTCATTAACCTAGTGAGACCTTATTTCAAAAAATAAAAATAAATAAGGATGGGCATGTAGTTCAGAGTAGAATGCTCCTGGCTTTAGAACCCAATAACACACACACACACACACAAACACACAAAATCCACAATGTTCACTGTTGTAAGAAACACATATTCCATGCTAAGTGTTTTGAAGTTACTCTTATGTAAAATGGGGGCTAGATCTCCTTTCATGGTTACTTTTACTTTCTTATTATCAGTAAAGAAGTTGTTTTCCAACATGTGTGTGTTGTGTGTTTTATGTATATGTAAGAGTGTGTATGAATAAATTAACTTTTAAGCATGGGCTTGTGGAATAATTTTAACTAAGGAATTTAAAAATAACCACAGAGAATCAGAAGTTAGCTGGGTATGGCAGTGCATGCCTTTAATCCCAGTACGTGGGAAGATGAGACAGGAGGATTGAATGTTTAAGGCCAGCTTCAGCAACTTAGAGATATCTTCAGCATCTTAGCTAAATATTTCAAAATAAAAAATTAAAGGGCAGGGGGTATAGATTACAGGTAGAAGGTACCTGGGTTAACCCCCAGTCCCATAAAAGAGAAAAAAAATCAAAGGTCAGAGTGTTCAAACGTTTAGACAGGCAGCCACCAGAACAGAACACACTGACATTCAAATTGTTGGTAATAGAAGAAATGCAGGTCACGACCTCCATTATATTCATCTTTTTGCATCGCTGCTAAGCAAGGAACTCACTTCTTTAAAATGCATAGGCACCTGTATTATCTAGTTTTAGGAACCCGGAGACAGAAAAAAGAAAGAGGAGAATTGTTAGCTTTTTATCAGACTCTAATTATTACTTCCTCTCAAGAGAGGTAAGCCTTAAATGCCAAGGTGCTTTTAACCATCATCAACTCCATAATGATTACTTTTTAGTTGCTATCCCATTTATTTTTGTATTCTAGAGGGAAATGGCTTATTCTCTTAAGAACATGTCAAGGAAAAGTCTATGCAATCATACATGTTTTATACAATTCAAGAGTGAAAAAAATTGAACACCGAATATTTATGACTTGAGATAGGAATTTTGGCGATTCAACACTTCAGTATGCTATAGAGAATAGATAATATCTTTGGGTTTCAGAGAGGCCTGGTTGTGAAAATGAATTTAACTAATCAGTAACTGTGTCAGATACTTAGCGAGGCCCTTCCCAACTTAGGGAGACCCTGTTTCAAGGATAATAAAAGACTAAGAAATAAAGCTGGGGGTATAGCTTGAAGGTACAATGTCTCTGTGATCCATCACCCATATCACACAAAAAGAAAGAAAGAAAATGAATAGTTTGCATATTTGTGAAAGGTTTTACAACATGAAAATTGTTGAAAAGTACATTGGTGATGTGCAACCAGAATAATAGTGAACATTTAATAGGTTTTCAACAAATTCCAGTTCAATGTGCATCTTGATGGAAGTGGTTTCCTCATATTTAATATGTTTCTTTCATTTTTACCTTTCAAATTAATCCATGACCATTATTTTGTCTTTGTATTTTTTTATGTACTCAAGGTGTGAAACATAAAGTTTTAATATACATTTAATAATGAAATGGCCTCCAGAGTCTAGATAATTAACCTCCTTATCACCTTGCCTTGTTACATTTTTATGGCAAAAACACCTAGATTCTACCATCTTTACATTTTTAGTATTATCTTTAAAACTGAGTTTAATAGTTATTTTTAATTTTTTTTTTACTTTTGACAGATAAAATTTTAGGTGTTTATTATGTATGAGTGTACATGCAAATTTTTGTGATGAAAATCTTTGGCTCACACTCTCCCATCATGCAAGAGACCACATAATTTACTATGTAACCATGCTATGAAAGAAATCTTATGAGATCATTTCTCCCTTTTAACTGGATTTTTCTGTCCTTTGACTAACATTTCCCCAACGAGCTTCCTTTCTCAACCACTTCAACCTAAGGTGACATCCACCACTCACCTCTCTATTGCTATGAGACCAACCTTTCAGATTCTATATAATAGTGAGATCATGCGGCATTTGTCTTTCTGTACCTACATTTAACATAATGTCCTCCAGGCTCATCTATGTTATTATAAATGATAGAGCTCCATTTTTATGACTAAATAATATTTCACTAAGTATACATGCAATATTTCTTTATATATTCACTGATGGCCACTTGGGTTGATTCCACATATTAGGTATTGTGAATAGTGGTTGTAAAAACAGAGGAGTGCAGATATTCTTTTGACATACTGAATCATTTCCTTTGAACATATCTCTTATGGTGGGCTTGATGATTATATGGCAGTTCAATTTTGAATTTTGGGGGGAGCTTCCATACTGTTTTACATAATGCCTATGCTAATTAACCTCATCAGCAGTGTACAAGGGGTCCCTTTTATTCACATTATCACAAACATCCATCTTGTTTGTGATAATAACCATTCTACAGGAGTAAACTGTAGGTTTACCTGAAAATTCTCTAATGACTGGTGATCTTGACTATTTTTTTCATGTATCCTTTTAAAAATATCTATTCAAGTATTTGCCCATTATAATTAGATTACTTGTTAATATTTATATTTTAAAAGATTAATCAAATGATTGTTAGTAATAAGCATCACAGCCTTACTTATTATAATGATAGACTGAAAACAGTGCTAAAACTAAGCATAAGGAAAAAATTGCATAAATGATGAATCTGCAAGTTGGACACTAAAGAATATATTTAAATTACATAATTTGCAAGAAAATCAAAGGACCTTGAAGAATATTATGTTAAGAGAAATTAGCCAATCACAGAGAGTGAAGGGTCATATGTTTTCATTAATATGTGCAGGATAGAAAGTAATTGAGACACAAAAGAAACTCCAGATGATGAGGAGAAACCTCAAAGGATTCAGGAAAGAGATTTAAGGATAGGGGTGAAGGAATACTTATGTTCATTGATAGAAATACTACTATAGACTATGTGTATACATAGCAAAATATGCCAATGTCAATCTGGGTACTCTGTATTGAAAAGGAGGGAAATGGGGAGGAGGGCACCAGGAGTGTGTGCATGTACATCATTGTCAACATGATATACATTGTTATGTTAGACTATAATGCACCAAAGAATCATACAAAAATTAAACAATAGTTAAATCAAAGCCAGGTGTGGTAGCACATGTTTGTGATCCCAGTACTTGGGAGGCTTAAGAATGGTAGTTTGCAGACAACCTCAGCTACTTAGTGAAGCCTTTGCAACTTAGTGAGACCTTGTTTCAAAATAAACAATAAAAACCGGGGGTGGTGGCACACGCTTGTAATCCCAGCATTTGGGAGGCTGAGACTAGAGGATCTCGGTTCACGGACAGCCTCAGCTGCTTAGTGAGGCCCTCTGCAACTCAGTGAGACCCTGTTTCAAAATAAAGAATAAAAAAATAGGGCAAGGGGTGTAGCTCGGAGGTCAAATGACCCTGGGTTCCATCCCCAGACCCACAAATAAATAAATAAATAAATAAATAAATAAATAAATAAATAATAAAAAATTGGGCTAGGTGTGTAGCTGGAGGTAGAATGCTCCTAAGTTTCATCCTCAGTACTTCAAAATAAATAAGTAAATAAATAAATAAATAAATAAATATTTCTATAAATGTGTGAAGAATATATATTAAAATATTTTTTCTAAGACAGTCTTATCTATAAACCTAATTATAGCTATGTAAAACAGAAAGCTAAAATGAGAACAGTCATTTTTTCTTATAGGTTGATAATTTTTTTCTTTATACTTTTTTTGTACATTTGCAAATTATCTAAATTTCCACTTCTTCCATATATTTCTCCTGGTGAACTCTTCTGTCAGCTGGTATGTTTTGTAGAACTTTTCTGTTCTTATATAAATAATTCTTTTTCTGTCCTTGATCCTTTTACTAATTCTCTATCACTTCTAAATACACAATTTTGTCATTGTTAATTTTCATCTGCTATCTTGCCTCCATTATATATGATAATATAGTAGTCAACATTACTGAATGAAAAAGAAAATAATAGCTTCAATGGGAAATTACATCTTTCTGACTGCTAATGATGTAGAGCATTTTCATACATTTATTGGCCATTTGAATTTCTTCTTTGCTGATGTGTATATTTAGTTTACTTGCCCATTTTTAATTGGCTATTTGTTTTCTTAGTGGTGAGTTTCTTGAGTTTTCTGTGCATTCTAGACTTTAGACAGTTGGCAAATTTTCTCCCATTCTGTCAGTTCTCTGATGAAGGTCTTGATAGTTTCCTTTGTTGCACAGAATCTGTTCAGTTTAATACAATCCCATGTATTGACCCACCTTTTATTTATTGTTCCTTTGGGGTCTTGTTGAGAAAGTTTATTTTTTTTAACCTGTGCCTATGTGTTGCAATGTTGGACCTATGCCCTCTTCAAGTAGCTGAAAGGTCTTTGGTCTGATTTATAAGGCTTTGATCCATCTTGAATTGACTCTTTTGCAGGGTGAGAGTGTGGGGTTTATTTCCATTTTTCTGCATATGGCTTTTCCTAATATGTGGTAGCTACAGAGAAAATAGGTTATAGGAATAACCCTAGACAAAGAAGAAACTATAGATGAGCAAATAGGGCGACCTAACTGAGAGGAGTGGTGGGGGAGAGGTCAATTCCCTAATGTACATGATGTACACTCACAAATATATGAGAGTCCATCACTAAGCCAAACCTGAGAATGAGGAAAGAGGGAAAGAATGAGGAGGAAATTGGGGAATGGCTAAATGAATGATATGTGTATGAATACCTCTACCATCTTGTACCCCTTTAAAATGTATGACTATAATGCACCAATAAAAATAAACACCGTGCACCCTGATATTAAGGGCCTAGACTTTAACTATAGATTATCCCAGAAAGTCTTAGCTGGGGGCCTCTGCTTTAAACTGAGGGCCGCCACTGTTGTGTGATCCAAACTCTGGATTCCATTTATTTAACCAAATTTAGTTTATTCAGCTAATTTATTTATTTATTTATTTTTAAATTTTGGATCCTAATGAAAGGGATTGCCACTCTCAGGGGAAATTTTGTCTACTAACTGATCACTGGAACCCAAGAGGGCAAGCCCAAACTACAAACAAATTTCAGTCTTCTGCTCTGCTCCTACATAACCTTGACATCAGATAAGCCAAAACAAGGTAGCCAGCCAGGACCAAATTCAAGAAGGTGGGAAACACAGTCTGCACCCAGTGAACCACAGAAACAAGCACATTCTTCTCCTAGGTCAAGGAAGTGTGGAATCCGCAACACATATTTCTATTAGCAGCAGGGATTTTTTATAGATACTATTTATTTGTTTCATGTCATTGCTGGATATAACTCACATGTTATTAGGTATGAAGTGATTAATAGAGTAAGACACAGAAGACTCTAAGAACACTGAGAATGGAATGCTATCCATCCCTCTGCTCAATGGGGAATCTGCTTTCACTTTTCTCTCTCAGCTGCAAGGGCTCAAGCCTGTCAAAAGAGGTTTAAAACCTCGACAGAGTCTGTCATTACTACTCCTATTACTGAATAAGCACTCAAGATTTGTGGTATTGGAGTGATCAAATGCCTTTGCCTAGAAAACATATATACATAGATAAATGGATGTTAATAATCAAGTTTCTTATTGTTTCAGATCTTTAAGTGTTAATTTTGCAGACGCCCTTTGTTTTGTTGGAAATGCATGCTGATGTTTTTTCTCTGATTTAAGAAATCATTCTTTAAAATAAAGTTACACATACTTCAAAAATGTGCACATAATGGACTCAGAGAGGTTCTCGTAAAAGGATAAATAGAAGAATATAACAGAAGAAAACAGTTTTATTTATTCTTCATGTTCACTTTAGTCTCAAGATAGCAAAATACAATGTTGAAAAAAAATTAAAATCATATATATATATATATATATATATATATATTCTATCTATATCTATATCTATAGATAATTATAAAACAGTTGATTATACAATTTGAGAGTAAGACAGGCATTAACAGAGGCTCAAAAGAAGTTGCTCAATTGATACTATGTTATTGGTATAAAGGAAAATAAATTCTGGTATTCTATTGCACAAAAGGGTAAGTATATTTGACAATAATATACTCTATTTTTCAAAATTGAAGAAAGGATATTGGATGTTTTCACCTCCAAAAAACAAAAAAAAAATCCAAAATTTAAGCTGATGGATATGCTAAATACCCTGATTGATAATTATACATTGTATATATAATTTAAAGCATAAAATTGCATCCTAAATTATGTAAAATTATGTGTAAATAAAAAATAAACATTTCTCAAAACTACTAAAATCTATTTATTCTAGGAGGAGTATTGGTTCTGGAATTATTTTTTATACCAAAGATTGATCCTAGGGGTGTTCTCCCTCCAAACTACATCCTAAGTCCTATTTTAATTTTTTAATTTTATTTATTTATTTATTTATTTTTGAGTTTTATTTTTTTTCTTTTAACAATTTTTTTATTGAGCATAAATAGTATACATTTAAACTATATTTGGTGCCCTCTCCCCCCCCCGCCCCTGTTTTCCCTTCCCCCCTCCCACCAATGGTTGTCCAGCTTAAACATGTCTTATTCATAATTTTACACATGTTCAGGTGTAGACCCTCATTAATCAAGATCGGCCTTCCTCCTCTCCTATCTTTCCATTCAAACTTAGCTAGTATTTCCCCTCTAATAGCTGGAGTCCCACTGGTATCCTTTGTGTTTCCTAGTTTGGGCATATTAGAGGAAACATATGTATCTTCTCCTTCTGTGCTTGGCTGATCTCACTTAACATAATGTTCTCCAGGGCTTTCCATCTTCTTGCAAATGATATAATTTTGTTCTTCTTTATGGCTGAATAGAATTCCATTGTGTGTATTTCCCACAGTTTTGCTATCCATTCATCTGTTGATGGGTTGGTTCCATATTTTGGCTATTACAAATTGTGCTGCTATGAACATAGGTATGCATATGTTGCTATATTTCTCTGACTTCAACCCCTTTGGAAAGATACCCAGGAGTGGTAAAGCTGGATCATATGGTGGATCTATTCCCACCTTTCTTAGGAATCTCCACACAGATCTCCATAGTGGTTGAACTAGTTTGCATTCCCACCAACAGTGTAAAAGAGTTCCTCTTTCCCCACATCCTCGCCAGCATTTGTTGTTGTTTGATTTCTTTATGCTTGCCACTCTGACTGGGGTTAGATGGAATCTCAGTGTAGTTTTGATTTGCATCTCCCTGATGACCAGTGATGAAGAACATCTTTTCATGTATCTATTGGCCCTTTGTATCTCTTCTTTTGTGAAGTGTCTACTTAGTTCATTTGCCCATTTCTTGATTGGGTTGTTTGTTTTGCTAGTGTAGAGTCTTTTGAGCTCTTTATTTTTATTTTTTATATTTTTTATAAGTGGAACATATTGAAAGTGGTGTGCATTTAGATTGTGCTTCATGCCCTTCCCCCTCAATTTCCCTTTCCTCCTCCCAATAGAGAGTGTCCAGGTTAACCATGTTATATTTATACTATTACACATATTCGTATGTAGCTCCTCAACTGAACAACCTCAGCTTTCTTCCTCTCCTATTTTTATGTTCAAGCTTTGCTGAGATTTCCCCTCCATCTTCTGGAGTCCCTCTGGTATTACCACTACTCCCTAGCTTGGGCATATTAGAGAAAACATGTTCCCTTCTCTTTCTGTGCTTGACTAATCTCACTTAACATACTGTTCTCCAGTTCCTTCCACCATCTTCTTGCAAATGCTATTATTTTATTCTTCTTTATAGCTGAATAGAATTCCATTGTGTACATTTTCCATAATTTTGCAATCCACTCATCTGTTGATGGAGACCTAGGTTGGTTCCAGGGAAACACTAAGCTGTGAGGATTTTTCTAACTAGCTGAGGCTAGCTTCCAACCTGTCATTCTCCTGTCTCTGCCTTCCAATCCTGGGATTCTAGGGAGGTACCACCACATCCCACAGATGACTGTTTCTGGATGATACCAGAATCTATAAATAAACATCTTGGCATGATTTATGAAATGCTTTTCATGAATCACAGAATATGGGAGACAAACATTGCGTGTCAGCCTTTCTCCTCCTCCTCTTCCTTCTCCTCCTCTTCCTCTCCTCCTTATCCTCTTCTTCATCTCCTTCTTATCACTATTACTTAAATTTGAAGAAATCTAGTCCATTTTTAAATAATGTTATTTACATTTAAAGAAAGATGAGAGTGATAATTATCACAGAATATATATTATTCTATTTTTAACTCTCATCATACAGCCAGAAATGCTGAAGACAAATTTCCCCTTGACCAATGTCATTCTGTGACTCAGTGGGGCACAGCAGCATAATATTTAGTAGTTTTAGGGGCTTGAAGGAGTGGGAGAGGGGAGAGATAAGTAGAAAATATGGAACTTTTCCAATGAAAAAACTAGTGGATATATAGCATTATGTATTTGTCAAAACCTAGCACTGTATGGGCCTCAATTCAATGTAACATTCTCTATGCAGATAAAATTGGTGTGAGGCATAAACATAAACATAAATTGATTGTTGAAATGTAAATTAGAATAAAGCTTGATACCAGTCGCCTGCTCTGTCCTATTGTGCTCTGAGATATGAGCTCTGGATAGGCCATTAGTTTTAGGTCCTCATTCACATTTCAACAATCAGTTTATGGGTATGTTTATGTCCCATTCATATCTATGTGAAATCTTCCTCATTTATGTATGGACATATATATATATATATATATATATTTTATAAATATATTTATTAGATATCATATATATTATTTAAAGCAAATTATGTATATACACAAATGCACATTTTAAAGAGGATGATGATAGGTGATAGATGATAACTAGTTAGATAGATATAGAAGATACATAGAGATATATAACTTCATGGCACCCAGGCAAGAATAACACGATTCTATTGTGCGATTTGGGAAGGTAATTCAGTTCTCACTCTCACCATACTACCCTTTCCTGCAGAGGTTCTATCTCAAGAAAAGAAGTGCTGTACAAAATTCTTTCTGCTTGTGCTTGAAACTTGGTATGTGTATGTAATATATTCCCATTGTCCACATTTTTTATCATTGTGAAAACTTGAGAATATCTTTCCCTCAGCATGTTCCATTGCTCTTAGAGCTGTAGGGAATGTGAGGGGCATTTCACAGTTCAGTGAGGGATGTGCAGAGGTGAGTGGACTCTTGCTCAATGTCACCTGGGTGCTCACAGTAGACTTCAGCCAGGAAGTTTAGTTCCTACCTCCAACCTTCACTGCACATTAAATCCTGTTTACTGCTGAGAACAGCACCATAAATATTGGGCTGAGTGAAAAAATTCAATGGCTAGAGTCTACTTCCATCCTAACCCTTCCTAATTGCTAAATAGTTCTATTGGGGGCATGTTTTCTGATTTATTATTTATCTATTTTGTTCAATGATCCCCAATGCTATTACCAAGTGCTTTAGAAAAGCCTGGGAGAATTTATGTCTGTTACCTGGTCTTTTTCCTTGCACTGATTTGTGCCAGGTAACAGCATTTTCTTCTCGAGCTGATTCTAAGTTTATTAATCCATTGTTCACCATCACACTGTACCCTGTGCCTGCCCCAATATTTTTCATGTTCCATGATACTTAAAATAAAAAAGGTTACCCCTGATTTAAAGTTCACTCCATTTTCATGCTTCTTCAAAGCAAAACAAATCATATACCAATAGGTAAAAAACTGTAGGAAATAAATGGGTGTTCTTATTTAATTGCCAACTTCTTTTCATTAAATAGAGGCATTATTGGCAGAAACAAGGTTCTAATAAAAGAGCTGATCCAGGCATACTATCTGCCAAAAAAGTGCCATCAAATGAAAATATGAATTAATGCACTAATTAAGAATCACAGAAATCATAAAAAACATACCATCACCCATTTGCTCTGTAAAATAATTCAAAGCAATTATATAACTTGAAGTATAATCATTTATTTCTTATTCTAAATAATCTAAATAAACCTCTTTCCCTCTTTCCCTCTTTCCCTACTCTTAACCTATAGACTTACTGAGCAAGCCCTGGAAAAAGTAGAATGATAATTGGCCAGAATGGTAGTGAACTACAGGCTGGGAGCTTGTAGAATGTTGTTCACAAGTATTTGGAACTTTATGTGGGCAGAGATGGTGCACACTGCCCTGTGATGCAGAGCCTGGCTCTGTGAGGACCGATGTTTTAGACAGACTGCAGAAGCAATTGTTCATATGAAGGCCAGAGAGCATGGGACCATTTTGTGAAAATGATAAGGAGACTCCCCCAGACAGAGAGTTCAACCTGCATTTTTCTAAAGCTTCAAAGATGAATCTAATCAGCAGATTGACCCCAATTAGTTCATGCATGTTCAGTTCTCAGTGCTTAATTCTCATATGAGCTATATAGAGGTCTACCATGAGGCGCCTACTGAACTCTCAGCTCTCAAGACCCTTCCAGAAGACTTCCCCAAGAGTTCCTAGAATTATAGTCATACCTAATTGTCTGTGGGAAATTGATTTTATTTATTTTTATTTATTTATTTACTTAGGTACTGGGGATGGAACCCAGGGGAAGTCTACCTCCAAGCTCACCCCCATCCCTATTTTTTTCTTTATTTTTGGAAACAGTATCTTATTAAATTGCAAATGGCCTCACTAAGTAACTGAGGCTATCTTCAAACCATGATCCTCCTGTCTCAGCCTCCAAAATGCTGGTATTACAAGCATAGGGCACCATGCCCAGCCTGGGAAAATTATTTTAAAAATCCCTGTGGATACCAAAATCTCAAATTCTCAAGTACCTTTATAAAATTGTACAGTTTTTATATATAACCTACATATAAACTTTTATACACTTTATATCATTTGTAGATTATTTATAATGCCCAATACAATGAAGATATTAGGTATATAGATGCTATAATATATTGTTTAGAAAACAATGATAAGAAAAAACATTTGCACATGTTCAGTACAGAGAAAATTAAAAATATTTTCTTGGGCAAACATGGTGGTACGTACCTATACTAGTATTTGGGAGGGTGAGATAGGAGCATTGCAGGTTTGATTGCTACAACATAATAATACTCTTAGCAACCCAGTGACACCCTGCTATGATGTAAAATTAAAAAGGGAGCCGGGCGTGGTGGCTCACACTTGTAATCCCAGCATTCGGGAGGCTGAGACCAGAGGATCACGGTTCATGGACAGCCTCAGCTACTTATTGAGGCCGTCCGTAACTCAGTGAGACCCTGTTTCAAAATAAAGAATAAAAAATAGGGCAGGGGGTGGAGCTCAGAGGTCAAATGCCTCTGGGTTCCATCTCAAGACCCGCAACAACAACAACAACAAAAAAATTAAAAAGGGCTTGAGCTGTAGTTTGGAAGTAAAACACCCCTGTTTCAATTCCCAGCATACTTGTGCACACACACATGTGCACGCACACACACACATCCACACACATTGCACATATATAATTTTCTCATTGCAGTTGGTTAAATCTAAGGATACAAACCCCACATATATTAGGGGCTGACTGTACTGACTTTTTCCTGGTTGCATTTATTTTTTTCTGTCATTTATTACAAACTTCCCTTCATACATTCACCTTTTCCAGAGGGTTAAAGGATAGTTGCTACAATTTTTACATGTGGGGTTAAAGAAAAATAGGCATGTCATTTTTCTGATGCAAAGTAATTATTTTTAGTTTGTTTGTTTCCAAAAAGCAACATTTCCTGATTGATACAAGAACATAGCAGGAAGGTTGTGTAGTTGAAAAAGTATTAGGTTGTGCAGTAAAATAAACTTTACTTCAAATTCATGCCTAACTAGTAACATCCATTAATTAAACGGCTAGACTAGTTCTCACAAATATAGACCATGCTGTTTCTTAGTATACACATACATGATACATATAAATATATATTTTATGTCAAAATATTTGAAAATACATAATGAGAAATGGATGTCAAGGAATAAGCATAATGTCCCCGAAAAGTCTTTGAAAGTGCTAGAAAAAAAATGTATTTTCGTCTTATATTTTTAGGGAGAAGTGATATGATTATAATAGAGTATTCCATACACAATAAAAATGGCCTAGGTGTATTATTCCTAATGTTTACAATAATCCTGATAAGTAGATATTACTACCATCATTTTACGGATTAAAAAATTGTAGGTTAGAGTTCAAAAGACAAAATGCTGTTAAGAACTTGATCTACAAGTCAATTTCATGTCTTTATAAATGTCACTCTATTTTATTCTCTCACTTGTTCTGGAAGCATCTCTTCATTTTCATTTAGATACTCTGGACAATGGCATTATACTTACCTGCAGGCTAGATACATTTTCGCATCGATACAGGCTTAGTTATTTTTCCACCTTTACATATGGGGAAACTGAGGCTCTGATAGTTTCAATGATATTTTGGGGGCATCCAGTTAGTAAGTGACCAAGACATGATATGAATTCATGATGTGTAGCCAGAAAGTGCCTTCATTCTTCATTTCTAATTTTTATCTGTCCATCTTTTCTGCTGGCACCCATTTATGATCTCCTCCCCTTGCTCATTATTGTCCAACAGACATCTATTTTCCTCTGAGTCCTATTCTCTCCTCAATAATTTTTCCCACTGTCTTCTCTTTCCTTCCCTTGGGGACTCTGAGTGTTTAGTGACTTAGAACTGAGCAGGAACAGATTGTCGTGGCTGGCAGGCGGCTGCTGAGCACCAAATCACCAATGATCACTCATCAGCCCATTCCCAGCAGGAACCACTTCAGCCCATCTTGTAGATCCATTAAATGCAGGCAGCTGTATAAATTCTATTTGCAGCAAAGGAGGGGGTTGTTTCATGCATGGTTGAAACCAGTCTTACAAATGTAGCATCCAAGGGATCATCACCGTACAATGGCTCTTTTAATTTAAGGGTCAGAACTTTTTAGGAACTAAAGATAAAGAAAGTATGGCTGGCATAGTAAGTACCCAAAAAGTATTGGAGATGGATTCACAAACATCTGTCATGGCGAATTAGAACAGGGGAAAGAACAGACGCCCAGTATCAATACCTCTTTCCAGATGATTGTTGCATTTAAGTACCAACTTGTATAGTGACTTATGTACATTACTGTGCTAAGTGTTGTACCTTATATTATCACATTTCATACTCACCAAAACCTTATGGCTTGTGCATTTTATTTTCCTTTTTAAAGAAGAAGATATTGAGAATGAGATTGGTTGTCTTATTGGATGTAGTCAATGATCTTGTAAGTGATGGATCTTTGCATTCTGAAAAGTATAGATATTTGCTACTGAGGAAAGAAGACTCTGGGTGAGTTATTGAGAAGAGCCAGCAAATTCTTCCAATCCACACCATTCTTCTCTCACACACCAAACTGTGTCTACCTATCAAAAGTAAAGTAACATAAAATATTCAATGGTTTGATGGATCTGGTTTCACTCTGATCAAAATACTCTCACTCTGACCATCTTTTCAGGAATCTGTCTTATTGCCACTAGAATAAAAATGAAGTCATTCAAAGCCAACTATTTTAGTGTTGCATTAGCCACTCAGCTAAGTTTTTCTCATAACTCTATGTCATCTTTTGAGACAATAGACTAAGTGGAGTATAGTTAGTCATTTCCCCTTAGGAAATTATTCTTGCTTCCATCTCATACATAGAGACTTAAATGAGGTCTGAAAATGAGAGTTTCCATTCTCAAATGTTATAATAGATTGTCAAATAGATACTGGTGTCACACAGAGAATTTGGCTCAGACAAAGCCAAATTGAAGCATATCTAGATGTCTACTTGAAGCCAGCAACATGACTCTGATGAGTTTCCTCTCTAGTGAGGGCTAGAAAATTGCTGGGCAATTAAATCCCATTAGATTTAATACATAGGAACAAATATAAAAATTATGCATGCTCTGCAGGAAGATTGTATCTGAAAGAGCATGCCAAGGATTTTTTTTTTCACCTCTATGGGTAACCTTGTTTTACATGCTATTCACTAAACACCTATTTTAGGGTTCTAAACAAGAAGGTATGTTGGCCCCAAAGAGAGGTCCACAGGGGCTCAGTCAAGCATGACAAGTACCTCTATCTTTAAGTCTTGCCCTTTCCTGTGGGAATATACGTGTATGGAGAGTGCAGACAAGCATATTTATATTCCTTGTGTTTGAAGGACCATATATGTTTTATTATAATGCATATTAACTATTTAATGTGTTGACCAGATCAAAAAATATAAATTAACAGAAGCCAACTCATTATTTCTCAAGCAACTTTCTAGTTATAAAAGCTATGATCAGAATGAATTTTAAAATTATAAGATCAAATCCATCTCTCGCGTTCTTGTGGTCAGTACCTTGGCGGCTAAATTGCGCATTTGGACTGAGTTTGGAATTCACTGAAATTTGCTTAATAAAGCTGTGGAGTTAGGGTTTAGTTTAAGGCTGCAATGGAAATGGAAATATTCATCTGGAAGTGTGGAGAAAAAAACAAACACTTTCTTATCATCAGGACGATGGGTCATTTCTTTTAATTTAGATGAAAGCCACCTGGTAATGTTCTCTCTTTTTTCCTTGTTTTTTTCCTCTCTCCCTTCTGTGACTCAAACTCTGTTGAGCCATAATGTGGTTACATGGTCCTTCCTGCGTCTCTGTGTTTAAGGTTTCAGTACATAGCCAATGTGGCATTATAGGAGTGGCACAAAATCATCACAAGGCTGTGGGATTTGAAATGAGGTAATACAAAATTAAAGTGGTTAAAAGATTATGAGTTCATATTCCTAAAATATTGAAGATGAATTAGGAAACTGCCAGCTTATTTAATTGCATGATGGCCAAGTTAATTGATATCCTGCCTTCAATATTTTACTAGATTTATTAAGGATATATATGTAGATGCATAAATATATTTATATACATACACATATATGTATATATTTTATATATGCATAGTCCCTGTCTGATAGTGTTTCTACTTGTGATTTATCAACTTTATTATAATTGGAAAGTTACACACACACACACACACACACACACACACTTTATTTTGAATTTTAATCTTTTTCCTGGGCTAGGAATATCTGGTTTAATGTTCTTGTAAGCTGCTGGGCAGCAGCAGGGACACACATCTCTGAGTAATGTTCATAATTATGAGGATAATCAATTGATATTGTACAGTATACTGTGCTACTAAGCTACAAGGTGTGATAGGTTAGGTGTACTAAAAACATGTTTGAGCTATGATGCTTTTGGCTGGTGATTTCAGGACATAAGACCATCCTATGTTAAAGAGCACCTGTTCATTTTGTGGTGTGTGGCCTTCAGAGTCTAGCATCCTTCGTTTAGCACAATGCACTGAGATTTAGTTACGTGTTGCAAAATTCACTAGTTCTTTAACTAATTGTTTACAAGTATTCTGTTGCATGATATGCCACAAGATTTCTTATTCTTTTTTATATTTCAAAATGATTTATTTGCCTTATGTATTGATTGGGGCAACTATGAACAAAGTTGTGAGATAAAATTTCACAGAAGGGCTTTATGTGAATATAAATTTTTATTTTTATTAGTAAATACCTTAGGAATTGGATTGCCTATTCAAATGGCACCTCTTTAACTTTTAACTTTAGAGAAAATTTAACTTTAGAGAAAATTACCAAATTGTTTTCTAACATGACTGTAGACAGTTTGCACTTTCATCAGTAACACAGAAGTGATCAGTATCTTTCATCACCAACACTGATTGTGTCACTTTCTTAATGAACTATTTTAAATATTGGAAGAAAATCCTATTGTGGTCCAATTAAGAAATGTCTACTTCAGAATGAGACTTCATTTGGAATAAAGTGTCTCTGCATGTGTAACTAACATGATGATCTCAAGATGACCTAATCCTGAAGTATGCTATGTACTGAAATCTGGCAAGTCATTATAGAAGAAAGAGTCTCAGCTTCCCAAGTAATGGGATACAAGCATGAACCACCATGCCTGGCTGACCTTTTTTTTTTTTTTTTAAATCAAGCTTTTTAATTATTTAGACATGAGAAGTATTTATATGTTGTAGATATAAGACCTTGGCCCCATATACATTTTGCATATTTTCCTCCCAACCTGTGGTTTAACTTTTTGTTTTTTAATATGACTATAGACATTTTGCATTTAATTTATATAAGACTGAATTTGAAGATCAAAGGGTTTCATTTTTATGTAATTTTTTTGGGTGGTACTGGGGTTCCTGGAAACCCTTTTACCTCTGGGCTACACTCCCAAACCTATTTTTTATATACTTTTTATTTGGAAACAGGGTCTCGTAAGCCAGCATGGCTGGCTTCCAACCTGCGTGATCCTCCTGTCTCTGCCTCCCAAGTGCAGGGATTATAAGCATACACCAAAACGCCTGGCATTTTTTGAATGTAATTTAATTTTTCATTTTTTCCTTCATATTTTTTCTTCTGATGCAGTATATAATTTACTGTTTCTTAATCAAATACACAAATATTTTCTACCATATTTGGTAAATTTAGATTTTTCTTTTAGGTTTTGATTCATTAGATCAAGTTTTATTTTTTACATATATCAATATTGTCTAATCAATTTCAACTGACTTTCCTTTAAAACCATTCAAAGACAAATAGGCCATGTATTAAAGAGCCCTTTTGGGGTCTCTAGCTGCCTCATTTATTTACATATAAAGTAGACTTTTATGTGTAACTATAAGAAGATGCTCTACTTGTGTCCTGGGCATCCCAGTCCTGTGCTGCTCTGTTGAAGACTAAATGGTTTGGTGGTCGTCACTGTCCTGCATCAGATCTAGCACACTATGGTCCAGGGTCATGCTTCTCTGTATTACTCATCAGGTGGACAGCCCAAGAATTAGGAATTCTAGGATTCAAGTAAGGAGAGATATCAAGCTCAACATGTGAGCACTTACTAATTTTCTATTTGATTTGTATTTAATTGTTGATCAAAGCAATTTAGTTGGTCATCCCCAGATTCCAAGGATAAATAGAAAGACTCTATATTTTTTTTTTTGGAGAAATGGCAAAGTCACATCATAAAGAACATACTATATAGGTACATGGGGATGTGTGACTAGTTATTCTAATCTGTCACATTGATTTACAGTCCAGTCAACACTCGATGTTGGACAATTCTGAACTATTGCTATTTCCTCATTAGTATGAAAGAACATGTCACATTAAACACTGTTGTCTTCTGTCACCTACTCAATGACTTCATTAGGAGCTATACAAGCACATAAAAATAAGCAAGAAATCATTGCAAATGTTCATGTTATCCACTGGGAGAAAATAAATTCTAAACATATTTGCTGGTGAAGTAATTAATGTCAAATGATTTCCACAATAATATCACTACTAATTGATTTGCTGTGTCAATACGGCTCTTGTACACCTAGTAACTGCCAATGGTGATTAAGCTATGAATGGGATTTATCAGAGGCATTTGTCTAGAATGGAAATTTTCAAGAAAACAGAACTTAAAAGTTTCAAGATAACAGAGCCACAAATATACTGTCTAAAATAGCATTTTATAAACTGCCACTGGACATTAATTTGTCTTCGCTTACTTTTCCTCTCTCTCATTTCCTCTCTTTTTCTTATCTCTTATGGGATTTCAGCACAGCTAGAGCCATGCTATATTTACCTTATCGATACCTTTTAAGCATAGAAGATGAGTTAAAATAGTAAAATCTTGTGATTTGCTTCACTGGCTTTTTTTTTTAACATTTCAATGAGCTTGTTATGACCAGGAAAGAAAATGTATACATGAAGTACAGGTAAAGATATTGGCAGGCAGCTAGCTAGACATTAGCAGAGGGAATCAGCTGGGGCAGACCAGAAGTTGATCTACATAGCCTTGACCATCTTGATCCCCTCCCTGTGAGAATGGAGGCAGAGAAACAACTCAGAACACTATGGTAGGACATACAAAGTAGAGATAATCATCTGAAATATGGTACATATAAAGAAAACGTCTAAAAGGACTATAAAACCTGACAAGTGGAAGACTACAATCTGACTTTCATACCTGTAAATGGACTGCTCTAGACCTCATCTCTGGAGTGTCACTCCATTACCTCAAGATACCTTTCCATCCCTGAAAATGGCCCATTACAGATGCTTTCCCCTGGAGGCTACGCCTTCCCCTCATCTCACAGACTTGCTCGCTCTTTCTTTCTTTCTTTCTTTCTTTCTCTTTTCTCTTTTATTCCTTCCTTCCTTTCTTCTTTCTTTCTCTTTTCTTCTTTCTTTCTTTCTTTCTTTCTTTCTTTCTTTCTTTCTTTCTTTCTTTCTTTCTTTCTTTCTTTTGCAGTATCAGGGATTGAACCCAAGAACATTCTACTTCAGAGCTACACCCACAATCCTATTTTTCATTCTTTATTTTGAAATAAGATTTCACTACATTGCAGGGGTCCTCACTAAGTACCTGAGGCTGGCCAAGAACTTGTGATCTCCTGTCTCAGCCTCCCAAGTACTGGAATCACAAGCATGTGCCACCACACCTGGCCACAGCCTTTCTAATATGGTGATTTCACTTCTCTAAATAATCCCCTAGGTTTGCCCATCTGTGCTTTTTTTTTTTTTTTCCTTTTTGAATGATTTCCAAGGAGTTAAGCAAGAACTGAAGCTGTGTGGGATAATTTTAAAATATCCCACCTGGTAACACTATTTCACAAGGACCTAGTTGTAGAGTGGTGTATTGCAAAGATAGGAAAAACCGAGAGCAATATTATAGTAAGCAAGTTTGCATGGTGTAAGCTACCCCATCTATAGTATTTGGTTGTGGCAGCTAGGGCACTTTGTGTGTGTGTGTGTGTGTGTGTGTGTGTGTGTGTGTGTGACAAAATAAAGTCTCCTCTGAATTCTTAGCTTAATTAAATAATATAACCATTTATAGTTATTCCAATGTGTGAATTAAAATTTATTTATATTGGATAACCAAAGCAAACATGCAAAACAATTAGGATATTATAAGGTTTTGAATATACTGACACTCATGAATACCCTCCTCTGATTTCAGAATTGTATATTCATTGAAATAGTCTTACTTTATATATAATTCTTTATTAAATAAATTTTACCACCTAGAATGCTTTTATTAAATTAAAATTTTTCTCATCTATTATGTACAATTACATATAAAAGAGCTTGTGTTTGTGTGTGTGTGTGTGTGTGAGAGAGAGAGAGAGAGAGAGAGAGAGAGAGAGACAGAGAGACAGAGAGACAGAGAGACAGAAAGAGACAGAGACACTGGAGATTGAACCCAAGGGCATTCTATCTCTGAGCTACACCCCCTGCTTTATTTTATTTATTGTTTTGAATCAAAGCCTCACTGAATTGCTGGGATTGGCATCAAATCTATAATCCCTATGTCTCAGCTTCTCAAGTAGTCCTACACCAGGATTACAGGTATAGCCACCATGCCCAATTATAAAATAGCCTTTAACAAAAATATTCAAAGCAAGGTTATAAAAATTGTGTAAGAATATACTAAGATATTTTGAATTTTAATCCTGATTAATTTTCTGGTCAAGGGAAGAAATTTTTGAAAAAATATACAAAAAGATGTTATATTTTCAGTGCTAAGTTGCTAGGAAGTTTTTCATTTAATGAGATAGTTGCACACTGAGTTGTAGAATTTTCAGCTTGAGGATATAAAATATGGTGATTTCATTAAGAAAACTGAAGAAAGACTTAAAGGGAATAGGCAAAAACTCAGGTTGGAAGAGAATTTATTATGCAGCTAAACATTGTTAACATAAAATATTCAAATCAAAGTACGTGCCCAAACTGTCAAGTTAAAAATAGGGCTTATGTGAGGACCTGTGTATACACAGGCACTTGGTCAGACACTCGTGGTACAGAAAAGTATTGCTACAACAAAAATGCTGAAAATCATGGAGTAACGATGTTCAAAAACATGGGTACAGGAAAGGAACTTTTTCAAATTATGCTTCATGCCTGGAATTTTATCATCTACAAACTTGAAAATTTTTACACATATATTCATGGAGAAAGAATAATAGAATTTTATACCCTTCCTAAAAAATTAACTTATACTAAAATATAGTAGTAAATTAAATTATTTTGTTATTGAAAAATGAAGATTGTGTCATAACAGTTAATATTACAATTAAATATATTATATAGAGAGGAATTATAAATATCATAAGAGATGTATCTTAAGTAGCTTCTTACAAATTATTTATTTTATAAAATATAGTTCTATTCTATACTTTCTTTCAACTTCTTGCATAATTACTAGTGCCTTGGAAAATAAAAGATTAAATATGCTGTTTCTTTTATAATAAAAGAAATAGAATTGATACTATCAGTGACATATTTCAACATTTCTTAGTATTGTATGTGTTTGGGGATGAATTTTTGCTTCTCACTCTGCCCAAGAATCAACTCAAGATGGATTAAAGACCTAAAAATTAGTCAAGAAACTTTAAAATTACTAGAAAAGGGTCTAAATCTGATACTCTAACATATAAGCATAAATATAAACTTTATAGGATCCCCAAAGCTCAGGAACTTAAAACAAAAATTAATACATGAAATAGCACTAAACTAAAAAAAGTTTGTGTTCATCAAAAGAAACCATGAAGCCGGGCGTGGTGGTGCACACTTGTAATCCCCGCGTTTAGGAGCCAGAGACAGGAGGATCATGCAGGTTCAAAGCCAGCCACGCTGGCCTCAGAGACCCTGTTTCCAAATAAAGTTTTTTTAAAGTGTAAAAATTAGGTCTGGGAGTGTAGCCTGGAGGTAGAAGGGCTTCCAGGAACCCCAGTGCCATGATTTAAAAAAAAATTAAATTAAAAAACCATCAAGAGTCTAAAGAGAGAACCTACATAATGGAGAAGGTCTTTGCCAGCTATTCCTCTGATAGAAGATGATTATCTATCTTTTAAGTAATACACAAGTTACTTAAAAGACTTAACATTAAAAAAGCAAATAATCCAATCAAGAAATGGGCAATTGAACTAAATAGATGCTTCACAAAAGAAAAAATACAAATGGCCAATAACTACATAAAAAATGTCCAACATCATTAGCAATCAGGCTATGCAAATCAAAATGACACTGAGATTCTATTTACACTTAATTAGAATGGCAATCACCAGGAAGTCAAACAACAATAATTGCTGGTGAAGACTGAGGAAAATAGGGTGGGATTTAAAATTAGTGCAATAGCTGTGAAGATCAGTATGGAGATTCCCCAGAAAACCGGAAATGGATCCACCATATGATCCAGCTATACCATTTCTGGTTATCTTTCCAAAAGTTCTGAAGTTGGGAGTATTATAGTAACAAATGCATACTCATGTTATTAGCAGTGCAATTCATAATAGCCAAATAATGGAACCAATCTAGATGTCCATCAACAAATGAACGCCTTGCAAAATTATGAGATATACACACAATGTAATTCTACTCAGCAATAAAGAGCAAAATTATGTCATTTGTGGAAAATAGATGCACCTGGGTAGCATTAGGTTAAGTGATATTAGTCAGCAACAACGGGTGAAGGGTCATATGTTTATATGTTTTATGTGATGTATGGAAGCTAGGGGGGAATTGGGTTACAAGAGGGATTTTGGATAAGGAAGGAGAGCTTCTAGTGAAGCAGAGGAAGTGGTTTTGGGAGGGTAAGAAGGGGGAGAGGGAGAAATAATGAAGAAAAGACATTGGCATTATGTGAATATATGAGAATGCCAATGCCAATCTCAAAACCCAATATGGGGAAGTGGGTAGATGAGAAAAAATTAACCAAGTAGTGTGTACATGTATGTCACCATCTCTATAAACTACATTATTATGTGAGATTAAATGCAGCAAAATAGTATTAAAAACAATAATTACATCCGAATATGGGTAAAATTATGAATATGGCATGGTTACCCTGGAGAACCATTGGTGGGAGGGGGGAAGGGAAAATGGGGTGGGGGGTGAGGGCACCAAGTATAATTTAAATATATACCATTTATGTTCAATAAAAATTTGTTTAAAAAAATAAATAAAACAATAATTACACCCTTAACTGTGCATGGTGGTGTATGCCTATAACTCCAGCCCTGGAGAAACTGATACAGAAAAATTACAGGTTCATTGACAGCCTCAGTAGCATGGCAAGACTCTTAGTAACCTAGTGAAACAGTGTGTCAAAAGTGGGTTCAATCTCCAGTACCACAAGTAAGGTAAAAGAAAGTTGAAAGATGGATTTTGGTTTTTAATCTATTTTGCCACTTTATGTCTTTTATTTATTATTATTATTATTATTATTATTATTATTATTATTATTATTATTTTGGTGGCACTGGGGTTCATGGAAGACCTTCTACCTCCAGGCTACACTCCCAGATCTAGTTTTTTATATTTTTATTTGGAAACAGGGTCTCTTAAGCCAGCGCCGCTCGCTTCAAACCTGCGCGATCCCCCTGTCTCCGCCTCCTAAGCGCATGGATTACAAGCATGTGCCACCACGCCCAGCAACCCACTTTATGTCTTTTTATTGGAGAGTTGAGGTCATTTACATCCAGTATGATTATTGAGAAATGATTTTTAATTCCTAACATGTTGAGATTTTACTTCTGTTTGAAATACTGATTGTTCTTTGCTTAGTTGTCTGCTGGATGGCAATTCTTGTTTCTCTGGTTCTGGCATGTATTACTTATTTCACCTTTGCAGTTAATCTCTTTAAGTATTTTCTCTAGTGCTGGTTTGGAAGATACAATTTCCTTCAGCTTATGTTTGTCATAGAAGATTTTTATTTTTCCTTCTAATTTGAGAGATAGTTTTGCTGGGTAGGAGATTTTTGGCTGGAAGTTGTTTTCTTTCAGAGTTTGTAATATGTTACTCCAGACCCTTTAGGCTTTCATTACTTGGTTTGGGAAGTCTGGAGTGATTCTAATTGGTTTACCTCTTAATGTCACTTGGTCTTTTGTTTTTTTTGCCTTTAAGATTCTCTCCTTGGCTTTTACATTGGTCAGTTTAACTATTATGTGGCATGGGGAACCTTTTCTCCAATCTTTTCTAAAGGGTGTCCTATAAGTTTCCTGTACCTGGGTATTGACCATTTGCTCTATGTTTGGAAAATTTTATCCTATTACTTCTTTGAAAAGATTCTTGATTACAGGCCGGGTGTGGTGGCACACGCTTGTAATCCCTTGGGAGGCAGAGACAGGAGGATCGCACAGGTTCGAAGCCAGCCGTGCTGGCGTAAGAGACCCTGTTTCAGAAATATAAAATAGGTCTGGGAGTGTAGCCCGGAGGTAGAAGGGCTTCCAGGAACCCCAGTACCACCAAAAAAAAAAAAAAAAAAAGATTCTTGATTCATTTGGTTTCACCTTCTTTTTCCTCCTTTATGCTAATTATTCTTAGGTTCGCTCTTTTAAGATGGACCCATAATTCTTCAATGTCCAATGTACAATTCATGCTGACAAATTGACCTTAGAAGATGGAAAGATCTTCGATGTTCCTGGAGAGGCAGAATAAACATCATCAAAATGTCCATATTTCCAAAAGTGATCTACAGATTCAACACAATACCCATTAAATTACCAAGATTATTTCCTTACAGACATAGAAAAATCAGTCTTAAAGTATATTTGGAACAACAAAAATACCAAAATAGCCAAAGTAATTCTCAGCACCAAAAACCTTGCAGAAAGAATTACAATATCTGACTTTAAAATATACAACAAAGCCATAGTAATAATAACATCATGATACTGGCACAAAAACATATACATACACCAATGGAGCAGAATAGAAGAATCAAAACAAATCCACACACTTATACCAATTGATTTTTGACAAAGGGACTACAAACATACACTGGAAAAAAATATGTCATGTTCAACAAATAGTGTTGCCCAAACTGATTAAACATATGAAGGAAAATGAGAATAAATTTCACCTTTTCACCCTGTGTAAGAGTCATTTCAAGATCAACCAAAGAATTGGCAATTAGACGAAAGACCTTGAGTCTTCTTGAAGAAGGAATAGGTCTAACAATGCAACACAAAGGCACAGATAAAAACTTTTTATCAAGACCCCAAAGACACAAGAAACTAAAACGCCAACTGAAGAGCTCCTTCACAGCAAAGAAAACTATCAGGAACATCAAACGAGAGCCAACAGAACGGGAGAAGGTTTTTGCCAACTGCTCTTCTGATAGACCACTAATATCCAGAATATACAGAGAACTAAAAAAACTCAGCACTAAGAAAACAAATAACCCAATCAAAAAAAAATGGGCAAGTGAATTAAATAAACACTTCACAAAAGAAGAAATTCATATGTCCAATAAATGCATGAAAAAATGCTCAATATCATTAGCAATTAGAGAGATGCAATTCAAAACTACCCTGTGATTTCACCTAACTTCATTTAGAATGGCAATCATTCAAAACACAAACAGCAATGGATGCTGGTGAGGATGTGGAGAAGTGGGAACTCTAAAACATTGTTGGTGGGATTGCACATTAGTGCAACCACTTTAGAAAACAGTATGAAGGATCCTCGGAAGAATGGGGACAAACTTATCATTTGATCCAGCAATACCACTTCTGGGTATCTGCCCTCCCCAAAAAAGAAAACCAAACTACCAAACTAATCCATGTATACCTATGTTCATAGCTGCACAATTCACCATTGTCAAACTATGGAACCAGGCAAGATGTCCATCAACAGATAAGTGGATTACAAACTGTGTTATATGTGCATAATGGAATTTTACCCAGCCACAAAGAAAAACACAATTACATAATTTACAGGGAAATGGGTGGAATTGGAAAACATTATGCTAAGTGAGATTAGTCACAAAAAAGAAGAATTCGGATGCTTTCCCTAATATGTGAAAGTAAGGGGAAAATGGGTAACAGCAGGTACTCTAGATGATGAAGTAGATTCTATCTATGAGGAAATAAAGCGACCTAACTGAGGAAATGGAAGGGGGGAAGAGAGAAATTCTCTAAAGCACATGATGTACTAAAATAAACATATCGAACTCAATCACTAAGCCAGGCATTGGAAGGAGGTAGAGGAAGGGAATGGGGCAGGAATTGGGTAAGGGCTAATTGTATGATGTATTGTGTACATCTTTTGTCCCAGTAAGATGTATGACTACAATGGACCAATAAAAATAATAAACAGATAAAAATAAAAATTGGAAAGAAGAAAGGAAAAAAAAGAAAGAAAAAAGAAAGAAAGAAGAAACAAGAGAATTACACTCTTACTTTGTGAACAGAAAGAGATATCATATGTTTAGAACTTCCTCTATTTAGATCGATTCTGTATAAGCTATGGAGTGCCACGTCAAATCTGTGGACATTATCATTCATTTCTGGAAAACAGAGAATTAGATCAGATCTCAAAGAAATTCTTGCCAGCATTAATATTCTGCAAAATTGAATTAAGGGAATATTTTCTCTTCATTTACAGAGAGGGATATGACATTTCCTGAGTGGTAGGTTTATGCAAATAGGATGCTAGGCATTTTGCATTCAGGTTCTCCTTTAATTTCTCTCTGAATGGTGCAGAGGTTTTTACAGATGAGACTATTGAAGCTCAGAGAATTGAGAAAGCTCGCAAGCCACTCTAAAACCCAAAGCCTTCCCTGCTGCTTTGGAAAGAATCAATACATTTTTCCACAGCAAAATGCAGCTCTCCATACAGAATAAAGCTATGAGGGAGACTGAATGTATCAAAATTATTATAATTAGTAGCATTTGCACATGAAATACTAGAAACGATTTTTACTTCAAAAATTTTCATCATAAGCAATATCCTATTTGATCTTATTTTAACAGCAGTGCTAAACTGAAGAGCCAAGAAACCCTAGGTCTGCTGCTTCTCACATCTCTAATGTGGTCAGAACGATTCCCTGAGCTAAAATGTATTCCCGTTGCCCGTAACCCAACAATCGAGTGAAATAACCATTTTCTGATTTGCTTGACATTAGTTGTATAGACAATTTTTTTCTTCTTACCGTGTGTGTGTGTGTGTGTGTGTGTGTGTGTGTGTGTGAATGACACTGGGGTTTGGATTTAAGGACATTCTGCCTCTGAGCTATGCCCTAGCCCTATTTTATTTTATTTTAATTTTGAAAGAGGATCTCACTATATTGTGGAGGACCTCCCTAAGTTCCTGAGGCTGGTTGCAAACCTGTTATCCTCCTCTTTCAAGCCTCTCAAGTACTAGGATTATTGGTGTATTATACCTGACTTTTTTTTTTTTTCTGTACTGGAGATGGAACCCAGGGGCATTCTACCTCTAAGCTACACCCTCAGCCCTATTTTTTATTATTTATTTTTGAAACAGGGTCTCACTGAGTTGCAAAAGGCCTCAGTAAGTAGCTGAGGCTGGCCTTGAACCGCAATCCTCCTGTCTCAGCCTCCCGAATGCTGGGATTATAAGCGTGTGCCACCACGCCCGGCTTATACCTGAATTTTTAACCCTTGTTTTAGTGCATTTTATTTATACAACATGGTGAGATTCCAAGTGATGAAAACACAGGTACACATCACTTGGTAGGCTATTTCAGCTCCCTCATCCATTTTTCCCCTCATTATTCTACTGGTCTCTCTGCTCATTTGTCTAAAGCACCTTCATTTCTTATTCTCTCTCTTGCTTCCACAAAGGAGAGAAGATCTACAACCCTTGACTTTCTGAGACTGGCAGATCTTAGTATTTTCTGAACCAGTACATTTTGAACATTAAGAAGATGAAACTTTTGTATCATTAACAAATATACTTAACATATATTAGATGAATCATTAAACATGTTCTTGCTATTCTCTACTGAGTTTCTCTATGTAAAATATGAAAACAAAACCTACAAAGCCACAGGGTTAGTCAGTACTAAACCACAGAGAATATCAGGGATAGTTTTAAAGCATAATAGTTATTTGGTTAATAGAGGAGAAAAGACACTACATTTTCCATGCTACCTGAGTGTTTTACATATGACCCGGTGTTATTCTTTGCTCTTTTTGCTTACTGGGAATTGTGAAGGACGGTATCCCTAAAACAAAACATTTGTGATTAAGGGTATATAGTACACTTGTTACTTCTATGTGCGCAGGTAGAAGCAATCACTTTGAGGCATATTTTCCTGATTATCTGAGATCCATTAATGAGACTTTCTTTTTCATTATGAAAATATATGTCAAATAGATGAACAATCATTTGCATGGAAAAATGTAACTGATATGCTGTGGCTTTAGAGAATACTGCCATTCCTGAGATCTCCGGGCATACACACTGCTGTATGGAAGTGATTCATTTCCTTCAGAAGCACAGGGACTTCCAGGAAGGAAGGAAACGAGATCCCAATCCTTCTATCTTGAGAACTCAAATTACAGAAAGATGTTTGTATGAACTGGGTGATTCTGTAATTGATCTACAAAGTAAAAAGTTAAGGGCATAAAAAACTCAAGAAGTGATATCTGGTGAGGGGTGCCTTGTTAGAATGAAGACCAAAACAGGGACAGCATTTGCAAAGAACATGTGAGTAGATCAAAGCAAAATGAATTATCAGTTTAGAGTTCAGCAGGAAGAAACCACATTATTGCCAAGAAGACTTTGTCCCTGTATTTAAACAACAGATATTTGCAAACCGTACGGAACTAGTTCTGTTAATGGCACTCAGTGGTAGCATTCAAAGAAGTTATAGTAATGGGTTGATTTGACATTTCATCGGGAAAAGGAAGACTCTTTGTTAATCAGGAAAAATGGGCCCTTAATTGTCATTTGTAAAAATGGAGAAAGCGAAAAAGCATGTGTACTTCAAAGCGGCGCCTTATGTGATTGGCATTTGTCATACCAGGGCAGGTGCTACTATGACATAGAAGCCATTGGGACCAGAGATAGCTTGGTATTACCCTTTTAAAATGGAAAGCCCCTCTTTTCACAAGTAAGTAGTGTAGATCCCTAGGGGTTTCTCTTGTGTCCGGTGTAATTATATTGGTCCTGCCTACCCCCACCATGTATGAGGCTATCTTTGAGCAGGGTGGACCTTTTCTTCTTCAGGGACTGATTTCTCCAGGGCTGTTCTACTCAAATAGAGCCATGATTAGAGATATACAGAAACTGTTTGAAACAGACACATGGAAAATCCGTACAATTTTGAAAAGGGAAAAAAAGTTTTATTCTATTCAATATGATGGAAATCTTCAACAGAGGGAATGACTGAGAAAGCTCATGAATGAAGCATGGGGCTTCAGTAGAGAAAGAAAATAAGACTTCTATTCTTTTCTCTATTGTTCCTCTTGAGTACCAAAAAGAGAATAGCATCTTCACTGTATTCTTTGCAAAAATGCTTCCGTATGTAGGAAACAAATGTTATGTGGCAAAAATAAATATATAACAAACACACACATATATAGTTATTAATTAATGTACAGAGAAACTGCCTTATTCTGCAGAAATCAAGGCATAATCTTTCTTGCATGCAGATTATTTTCTCTCAAAAAGAAAAGTACTTTACAAAAATGAGGCAGTAAGTTCCAGGGGCATTTTAAGTAGAATATTATAGCCTTAAAACTGTCTTAATCAAATTCAAAACTATAATATTCAGTAGCTTTTAGTTTCACTTTGCTGAAATGGGTTTTCATTATTATAGGACATTCAGCCCCCAAACTGCTGAATGATGTTTCCCCCGTTGGTAAAAGACAGTCACCCCTCTGCTTTGCTCTTTTACTTATCTGGTGACTATTTGAGCTCTCCTCCTGCTGATTATTTATCCCTTTGATTTTGTTTCTTAAAATTTTCTACCATAGTGTCAGGGAAAGCTCCACTTAAAAGGAGGCTCAGTGTAAAAAATGTAAAAAAAAAGTCTTTTGTGCATTTTTTTTCCTTTGCTTCTACCATTGCTGTAGAAGCAGAGCTTCTGATTTCAATTGCTATTTACCTCTTTTTCTTTTTCTCTGCGTCAATTTTGTACCAGGCCGACACAATCACAGCAGCAGTTATAGGTGTAAACACGTACACACACACACACACACACACACACACACACGCGCGTCATCACGTTATGTTTTAGTTTAGATACTCTGTGCCCCTGCCTTTTATCGTTAGCTATTTTGAATAAATGTTTAATGGGTTTCATTGTTAATCTAAATCCAAATTCAGCATCATGTATCCTGTGAAATTACCGGTCTTAGAATCAGGCACATATGATACTGTGACACTATCTATCCACACAAACCTAAAAAAATAATAAATGGAATGGTCATGCCCATTGGTCTTTAACAGTTATCATTAAAGCCAGCTTGTTCGCGCCGGGGCACACTTGTAAGCCCTGCGCTTGTGAGGCGGAGACAGGAGGATCGCGCAGGTTTGAAGCCAGCCGCCCTGGCATAAGAGACCCTGTTTCCAAAAATAAAATAGGTCTGGGAGTGTAGCCCAGAGGTAGAAGAGCTTCCAGGAACCCCAGTACCACCAAAAAATAAAAGTTCCATTCACCAATTTTATGTAAAAAATATATATATTTGTAATATTTTATTGTTTTTGTTCTCCTCCCCCAGTTTCTCAGGTGTACAGATATTTGTTTCTCAAATTACTAATGGGGGTGATAACCTAATATAGGTAAGATCTGACATAATTTGTGTATCCTACTCAGTCTGAAATACAATGATAGGTAAAAAATACAAAGATAGATAAATGGTAATGATTGATATGATGTGATAGCATTAGAATTTGTTCTTAAATTGCATTATATATGAACATATTTTAAACTACCTAAGCACCAATAAAGGACATTTTATTAAAAAATACAGAAAAATTCTGAATTTTGCGTCATATAAAACAACAGAAAAGAAGAAAAACTAGAGCATTTGTTCATCTGGATTGCCAAAGCTTGTTTTATTAGTGTATGGTCATACCTTCTTTTTCATCTTTTATCTAAGAACATTTAGAGAAAAAAAAATATCAAGTACAGAAGCTTTGTGAATTCAGTGGAATTATTTAGGATTATCATATAATCATAAATGGCATTATGGTTATAATATAAATAGGATTTCCTCTAATCTGTACTATGATTTTGTAACTTTTGCATAACCCAGATTCATTTATTCCCTTTAACTTTTATTAATCATATACACACATAATTTTAGAAAGGAAATGAATAATTGAGATAGAGTCTCTATTGGTGTCTGTGAGTGTTTTTGCCTAAATTAACTACTGTAATCCTCAGAAAAATACAGTGACAATAAAATTAAGACTGGAGATGAAGAGCCCAATATTCAGAGAAATTAAACTCTTACTATCACTTTGTTGTTCTGATTCAACCCAGGTCTCCAAATGCTGACCAAATGCTTTTCCACCCTCTTCTCTGGGCAGCCTTGATACAATAAGGGGCAGATTATGGGACAAATCCACAAAACTGAAGGCTCACAAAAACAGTGTCTACAAGAAGAGTACCATGATTACCTTCCCTACTGAGTTATCTTGGTAGCTGTTTCACAATGGCCTTTTTCTAAGGAGACAACTAGATTAGATTTTTACTGTGTTGGATAATCTCCATTATGGGGGCAGTAAGAAAGAGGGTGAGAACATTACTGGAAAAGGATAATCAGGGGTCAAAGAGTAACAAATTAATGGGGGGAAGAGAAAATTCTCAGTCCTTGTTGAAGGTGGTTTGAGTCAAGTGCCAGTCTCAGAAGGATGCTGCCATCCTTGTCTGAGATGCAGAATTAATTTGCTTCTCTGAGTGCCTGGGGGACTTTTTCCACAGAAATCTGTCTTGAGCTCTTTTTTTTTTTCTTTTTCTTTTTCTGTATCCTTTACTTTCACACTGTATCCAATAGCTGTAATGCTGGCCAATCAGGTCAACTGATGCCTAGAGACTAGAAAGTTTATAATTCTGAAAGGGAGCAAGTTATCTCACAGTGTCTGTTATCTGGGGACTAATTAGCATGCAGAATGGCTCATTTCCTTAGAAAGTCCTCTGTTCTCACCACCTATGGAATAGCAGAGAGACACCCCATGGAACTGAACTCAGTTCAACCATCCCTTTTCCTTCTGGTACCCACAGGTAAGAAGTGTGAGAAATGTGCCTTCTTTCAAGACTTTTTAATTTAATTAGCAGGTGTATTTTATGGCAGGGCATTTATGTGAATATTAACAGTGTAGGGACATAAAGAGTGATGAAATTGTGAAAACATTTTATAGGTTGGCATAAAAGTAAAACAAAGATAACTCCTGTAGCACTGGTTAGGACAGCCATGGAACTGGAGTTTTATTGACACAGATTGTACACAAGATTCATGATTAAAGTTAGTAAAAGCATTTAAAAATTAATTCAAGGCAGGAATTGAATAAGGACTAATTAGGTGATATGTACATGTATGTCTCCACCATCTTGTACTTCAATAATATGTATGACTACAATGCACTAATAAAAATTTTAAAAAAATTAAATATCTAGCCTTGTTTTGGGAATCTGGAATAATCAACAAAACCATACAGATATTTCAAGATGACTTCATTCTCTTTGAATTTGAACTTCGTGTTAGATATCTCTTCAGATTGGGTACTAGCTTGCCAAGATTTTATAGTTCCTGCCAGAATAATGCTATCATCCTGTCTACTCTAACTTTTTATCATCTCTTTGCTAGGCTAACTATCATCTCTTGTGGCTACTACAATTTAGTAAATTTAGTAAATAACAAAGTAGGTTAAAATATTAGTGTAAAAAGTGTATATGCTACAGTTTAATGTATTTTGAAAGTAACATATGATATCTTTTTTAAAAAACATCATGTATGGCCTAAACATTGCAGTAGATAATATAAATACATTTTCTGCTTTAATTTTATAATTTTTATTAGTCACATTTTCTGATGAAAAAACAAGATATTCAAGAATATTTCAGGATTATATAATGGCTAGAGTTTACCTGTAGATGAAACTCTTGTTCATGACATATCCAGAAAACTTTTTTAAAAAGCATACTATGTACTGTAGAGGAAACTAGTATAAATAATTAGATATTATAGGGAACAGGCCCTAAGCCTTTTCAAGATCATATGACATCTTTAACTTCTGTGAGACTCAGTTCCCTCAATTACATTTTTTTCAGAATAATATTGTGATTTATCTCTTATGTCCAAACTTCATCATATCCTAAATATAACATTTCCCAGAAATGTCCTAAACATATATGACTTTTTATTTATGCTCAAAGTTTGTTGCCATCTTGGCTGGACTTCTCCACTGGTTCAACTGCATCTTTCTCTACAAAGACTCCTCAGAACTGCATAGACAGAATCAAATACTCTGGTTTGATAATATCGTAAGTGCTCCATTAAAGCATTTATCAGATTTTATTAGAGCTTGTTGTTTATTTTGTGAATTTTATTAGAGTTTGAAGTACTGACAATTTTGCAAATGTTTTAAATTGATAGAGTCTACAATAACATAGCAATTAAGATTTTTTAATTAAGTTGATAGATTAAAAGAATATATTATAAAATAGTATGTATAGTTATAAATTAAGGTTAGGTCAGTTAATAACCAATTATTTTGCAATTAGTTCTTTGACTTTATTTGGATCTTTGTAAATCTGCATTTCATAAAAATACATAGCTGGATATAACCAAAATAAACTTACTAAATCATATTCTAATGGACTATGGGTAGTTTGAAAGATTTTATAACAAGAAGCAAGAATTTTTCAAAGTAGAAAATAACTAAAATGTTGTATTATAAGTGACATAAGAATTCATTTCCCAGTTGTATTATAATGTACAAAAAAGTCAGATGTGATTCAGCTGCATAGCTGAACCTTCTAACAGATGAATGAGACATTCATTGCACACATACAATGCCCCCTATAGTAAGACAATGAGATGAAAGAACAAAGTTATTCAGAGATCCAGGAGAAGCCAACAGAAAATGGAAATGAAACATCAAAAGTGTTATAACAATGATGGTCTATTAAATAGCTCTATCTCCTTTGCAAGTCTTGTAACTTACTTGTTTTAATGTCTCTATAAAATAAGTTAGGCCGGTGCCAAGGTCAGCGAGGCTGGGACAGAGCCTGCCTTGAGGCAAGGCTGGTGCAGGGGCCACCGAGGCCGGGATTGGAGCCAGCCGAGGGGTTAGGCCAGTGCGGGGGCCAGCAAGGCCAGAATTGGGGCCTCCCATGAGGCAAGGCCGCTGATGGAGCCAACGACGTCTGGATCAGCCCTCTGGGTAGCCAGGCCACTACTGGGGCCGTCAAGAGTGGGATCGGTACTTGCAATGCAGCACGCACAGAGAAATATCACAAAAAAATAAAAACCAGATGCTTCCCCTAATCAGCAATAACTAGGAGGAAAGGGGTAACAGGAAGAGGTCGAGTTACAGAAAGGATCCTATAGTGAAGCAATTAAGGTGACCAATCAGAGGGTATGGGATAGGGGAGGATGGAGCCTCTTTAAAACTCAGAAGGTACATAAACAAATGTATCAGAGTTAATCACCAAACAAGCATGGGATGGAGGGAGGGGGAGGGAATGGGATGGGGGCTGGATGAGGGCTAATTGGATGATGTGTGCTTGTATGTCCTCTCAAGTCTTGTATTCCATTGTGATGTATGACTACAATGCATCAATAAAAATAAATTAAAAAAATAATAAGTTAATTGAATTAGATAACAATTTAAAGATTATCCTAGTTCTAGTATTTATAAACATTTCTTTGGAAGAATATTCTGATGTTTAAAATTCTAAATATGTCTCCAAAAGAGCTGAGCAAATATTATCTTTCTAAATATTTCTAAATATGTCAAGTCCACAATTCCAAAACTAGACTGACATACAGGGTAGGGATGCTGGGGGGGCACAAAGCACAATCTAAATGTACATCATTTTCAATATATTCCACATATAAATAAAATAAAATATGAAAAAAAGAAAAATCACAGAGAGGACTCTGAAAGATAGTTCACAATTTTTGAAATAAAAGTCAGAGATATTCAGCATCTTTTACAAACTACCATAAAGCAGCTGGAAATCTTTCACAGTTTCAACATTAGTTCCCACTAAATTTCTTCCAATGTTATATTTTTGTGAAATCATGTTTTCACTAGTTGTTACAATAAAAAGTAAAGCAGTAAAGCAATAAAATGAGTGAAGAATAGAAAATTGGGGTGGTAGTTTCTAAGCTGGTTCTAAAGTTTGAGAGAGATGACCATACAAAGAAAGAAATTTCATTAGTAATCACATCAATTTAAGAATTAAATAAAAATATTTTCTGTGATGTAACACACATTACATTTTTATTCAAGTTGTTATGCTTGAATATTTATTATGTTGCTTTAAATTGTTAAATAATTATATGGATCTGTTAGGTACTTCCTTTCACCTAAGATATACCATGAAAAAGATAGTACTAGTATGATCTTAATGTGTGTGTATACATATATATGTGTGTGTGTGTGTATACACTATTATGTGGCAATATAACTTATGAAACTTTCATTCAATGTATATAGAAATATTTATATTAACATATGATGTATGTGTGGCTTTTTAGGGTTACCTAGCTAGTTAATGGTGACTTGTTCTATCTGTTCACTTTGTCTATACTGATGGCACTAAGATAGACTAGTCATCATGCTCAAATTTCTTCACAAAATACATATTTCTACAGAAAGGTTAAATAGAAAAGAAATAGCAGCTGCTAAACAATTTCCATAATTATGGAAATTAGATGTGATCTCCATTTTCTTGGTGAATTGCCAATGTGTACAGCTGGTAGAAACAATTGGCCAGCTACACAGAGAATGGGAACTGTTGGTTTTTACACAATAATTGGCAATGAAGCTTTCATGTGAACAAGGGCATTTTACACATGCATTCTATAGTCTGAATTTATTTTCTATGTATTGTCTACTCATTGAAATAAACAGAAAGAACATAGAAATGATAAAAATGGTTAAGTCAATTTATACTTCTATCATTTTTATGTATTCTTAATGTCTTTGGATGAATTATTTAATTTTTAATTGCTTTCCTATCTTATGGGTATTTAAAAGTATTATTCTGATCACATGGAATATAAAATTGGTTATTAACTATTCTGTACCATTGACATTTTTCACACAAGGACATAATCTTTATGAAAATTATTTTAATTGTTGGATGTTGTCCAATGAGCAGAGTTACTGTAAATAACTAAGCTATTTTTATAACTGAACATTATAATTTCTCTAAATGTCACTCTGATAATCAATGCTCTCAACAGAGTGGAATTCAGTTAACAGTAGATACATAGTGGTATTTACTTGATTAAGCTTGCAATAAAGGAATGAAAAAATACACATAACCTCAAAATAGAAGAAAAGAGAGAATGAAATAGATGACACAAGACAGAATATTTCAAGATATTCTTGAAAATTGTAGATGAATGTACCATTTTACTTTGCTTATGAGATTAGAGAGAGATGAATCCAAATGCTACAGATACGGGCCTCTGGAGTTTTATTTTATTTATTTTATTTTATACTAGGGATTGACCCAAGGGCCATTCTACCTCAATGTTCACCTACAGCCTTTCAAAACTTTTACTTTGAAACAGGGTCTTACTAAATTACTAAGGTTCTCATTAAGTTGCTCAGGCTGGCCTCAAACCTGTATGTTCCTGTCACAGTCTCCCAAAAATTGAAATTACACACACATGCCACCATGCCAAACTCCAGAAGAAAATTAGAAATGAAATGTTCACTTACTGAAGAGGAGAATCTTTGGATGCTGAGACAATGTCACATCAGTGGGCAATGAAGATGTACCTTTCTTACACAGAGGGCCATGTGAAATTCATGCAAAGAACTGTCAGTATGATACCACTTCTACGGGTTTGTTCTTAAAACAATTTTAGCCAAGTTTGCAGACATCTCTCAACAGCTGGAGTAGTTTGTTATATGCTTTGGAATAATTCAAAAAACCCATATAAAACAACTGCAGGTAATAACATCTGAGAAGATTCCATAGAAACATTTAAGTCTGCACCTCACACAGTGAAGTAGACCGTCAAATAGGAACAAAGATCTTTGACAGACATCTCATTTGCATTCAAATATAAACCATCAACCACTGCTAAAGTATTTGATAAGAAGCAAATGACAAAAAAGAAGTATAATGCAGATAGTAAAAAATCATTTTAATGTTCTCAAAGATTAGATAAAGTTATTACATGATTAAAACCAGAATGGTGGGACTTTAACAACTAGCATTTTGTGTACTATATACAACTTTGTAGATATTTTTAATAAAAAAGGATAGTAGGCAATACATTTGCTAAATGTTATAAAGGTAAAAATTTTAAAAGTATAAAAGCAGAGCAATATGAAGAATCAAAAAAATAACAAATTAGAAAATTGTTTCAGGAGATATAATATCTGAATAAAAATTTCTTCAGATTGGGCAGAAAAATTAAATTAGTTGGAAGAGAACTATCAAGAAAATAGTCTAAGATAATTTTTCATACCATCTGTATGCAGGGTTTTTAAACAAAAAAATGAGTGTCAAGTATAAGAAATGATAAAACAATAGGAAATGTTTGCATATTATAAAAGTAATCTTATGATTCTTATATTATTTCAGAGAAGGACAGTCATATAAAAAGAACCAAGGACTCCAAATGGGCTCAGTCTGGAGTGAAATTCAACCTTCGTACCGCTAAGGGCTTTGGATTTGTAACCAAAGAAATATTCATTCGATTATAAAATTTAAAAATTTAGCTAACAAGGAAGACAAATTCACTTCTCACAAGCTTTGTAACATGAAAATACTTGGATGAAGAACCTTACTAAAATAAGGCATAAACAAAGAAAGATAAAACCATGCACCACTCTTGTGGCTCGGTTGCAAATGATAACATTCACACAAACTATTTGAATAAGAAAGGAATTTTGGAAGATGCCGCTTATTCAAGTACTCTGGGTTGGCCAGAAAATCCATTGTAGAGTAGACTACAATCAGTATAGATAGCCAAGTTCTAGTCAGTTGCTTCTTAGAACTCTTTAACCAAAATATCGCTGCTCTTTCTGTCTGCAGTTGTGCATTGTTATGCTCAGAACTGAACACCTGAAGTCACCATATGTTTCAGAACCTACTATTACCACATACAGCCCCCATTGTAGACTTCCCTCACACACTAGCCAAACAACTGGTGGATGTAACGTTTTGTATTAATCTAGGTCATACTGCCGGACCTCATTGGAATTTAGAACATGTCGATTTAGAAATTCTTCTTTAGAAATAATGTAATCACAATGTACATTCATAAACAGATCCAAGTCAATTATTAAGCTAAACATGTGAAGGAGGGAGGGGGAGAAAACGGGTGGGACTTGGGAAGGGCTAAATGAGTGATGTGTGCATGTATGCTTCTACCATCTTGTACCCCATTAAAATGTATGACTACAATGCATCAATAAAAATTTTCTTTAAATTTAAGATTTATTTACATTTTGCTGAGCAGTTTCGTGTTAAAAATCAAGTTGGTTATCATTCTGTTAATGTTGCCTATTAGGCATGGTTTTGGGGAAAAGGGATGCTTTAACATAGGAGAAAAGCAAAACAGAGATGTGCAGGGATGAAGATAAATAAATGTCCCTGGAAGAAGAAAAGAATGTAGGTGGGAGTTCAACATTTCCAGTGGAGTTTACAACAAAGGAGACGTGAGCTTTAAGAGAGAGACATCTCCAAAAGGAAGAAATCATCTTGATATTTCCTAAGGTGTGTACAATCTGAGAGGGGATTCACAGTCCTATTGTAAACATGGGCCTATATAAGTGATGTGACTCTGTATCTAGATTGCTACTGGTGGTTTTAAAACCATTCCCTCATACAGTCAATCTGCATAACAGACTCCACAATGACCCTTTTCATAGTAAATGTGACTTGCTTTGGCCAATAATATCTTAGCCAAAGTGTTACATGCTAAGTTTGAAATCTATTTATTTGAATTTTGGAGTTTACTGTCTTTTACTCCAGCTAACTCTTCTGCTACTTGGTGAATAAGATCAGGTTAGCCTGTTGGAAATTCATGGTGTATTCCAAACGCACTCCTAAACACCATAGATGTGGTTAAGGGAATTTTGGACATTCTGTCCTCAGCAGATGGACCAGATTTGATAACACAAAGGATTGCTCTAAAATCATCTGATCCCAGCCACAATTTCCAGACCATAAAATATAAGAAAATCATATAGCATTACTCATAAGTTATTAACTTTTGTATGGTTTGTTTTACACACACACATGCACACCCATAGACACACATGCAAAATACAAGTCAGTTGATAAATATGGACATCTTATACATGAGGACTTCTCTTAAGATCTCAAGTATATCATTGGATATAAAAGTGGGATTCAGAAAGAAGGTGAGGAAGGGGAAAATAAAAGCAAAGGCTAAAAATTTTAAAAGTATATATTACTATTTTCGGCCTAGAGACACCCTTGTTTTTGGAAAGAAATTAATTATCTTTGAAGAACTTGATGATAGTGAACAAAGCATTATTTAGAGAAGTCTGGTAAAAAAACATATGATTCACCCAATTGTGAGCAAATTAAATCCTGATCACAAAATGTGGGGATAATTTTTATGTAGAAAAAGGTAATTGAAAGGATTCAATGTATTCATATTCTCTGAAGTCACCTCTTTGAAGACTAGCTATCAGTAGCTGTTCAGAAAAAACAATAGTTTCTGGAAAGGAGCTAGCAATTACGGTACCAATTATTCAGCATTGTGGCAGAAAAGAAAATAAGACAACAGAATTGAATTTGAATTACAATAAGAACTTGTGGTTAATTCAGCACTATATATAATATATATTGAAAAGTAAGTCAATCAATACTAACCAAGAGCCAAATATATATAAATGTTGGAGAAAACAAGTTTAACATGTATTAAATGAGTTCTTCTTTTAACCATGAAAGAGCAAAAGGAATATCAATCAATTTACAACATTAAACACGCCATCTCCCTCCTAGCCTCTTAGATACTCCAAAAGAGAAAATAAACACAAGAAATAATCAAGATATTGTGTATAAGGTCCAAGGTCCCTGTAAGGGGAGAAATAAATGGTGTGAGTCATGTAGTGTCACTAATTTTGGGGAAAAAGAGATGGAGGGTCTTAGAGGAAGAACTGAGGAAAGAGTAAGGGAGGAAAGAAAGAGAAAGGGAGAAGGATGGAGAAAAAGCAAAAGATTTTCATCAAGTGTTCAGCTGAGTACTGATCATCACATGCAAGAGGGAACCAACTACACACATTCAGGGGAAGAACCAACCTATATGAGGTAAGCATGCCCAGAGTTCTCAGAGGACTAGTGGCAGTTCTGTGCTTACCTGTCATAATGGAAATTCTCCTGATCATGGAGCAATGTTTAGAGTAAGAAAAAGAAAAAGGTTTTCACCTCCAAAATGTGCCGGAGCCAGCCAGCAAAAGTACAGGTTCCAAAGAGAGGTATTAGGCTGAAAGAATTTAACTCTTAAGAATTTGATTCCAAGAATTTTTAATTCTAACATGGGGAGGCCGCCAGCCTATTCCTGAGTCAATATCTCTACTGGCCAACCCCTGTTCCTGGGTCAATATTTCCTACTGGCTGGCAAAGGGTTTATTTCTCTTGAGGTATTTATATAGTTACAGGTCAATCAATATCCTCGTGCTATCACCACCGGAATACAATAAAAGACCAATCCAAAGCACATATGTTACAGCTAGGTCAATCAATAACCTCATGCCATCACCACCTGCTCTGAACATCTCCACCTGATCTTCTCACAGACCTTTAACTTTGAAACTTCTATGACCCCAAACCTTGTTGGCTCTGGGCAAAGGACAGTCAGCTGAGTCAGAAATATTCTTTTAGGGAAAAACCTTAATGGCTCCCCACAGCAATGGGAAATAATTAATGTTAGACTGAAAAGTGTTCTGATTTAGCTACTAAATTATAAATTCAGAATGGAAAAGACAAAATGTTTTTCAAGCAACTTAATTGTATTTCCAAACAAAATTCAATAATATTTACAGTAAAATGAAACTCTCCAACACCCCAATAAGTTATGAATTAATATGGGTATCCTCTTGTCAAGAAATCAGCAGAACTAAAACAAACATGAACATATGATCAGAATGGAGTGGGAATTGGGTAAAAGCTAATTGGGTGATGAGTACCTGTATGTTTCCACCATCTTTTATCCCATGAAGATGTATGACTACAATGCACCAATAAAAATTTTAAAAAATGATCATTGTTTAAAAATAAGTCAATAAATACCAACCAAAATCCAAAGTAGTGGATAAAAACATAAACTCAGTTATTATAATAGCCTTGATTCTTTAAGTTTAAAAGTTAGGTAGAGATATAGAGGACATAAAAAGATATTTAAGTAAAACTAGAAAATACACTATAGGGGGGCAAAAAATGACTGCTGAATAGGACATGCATTCCTCGGAGAAGCCCTGGACACCGGATTTTGTTTTAATATCTGATTGGGACAACATAAGAAAGCATTTCAAGCTGTGACTTCCTATCTAGAATACAGGAGAGAGAGTGGATATTAGAAGCAAGATAACAATGAAGCACCCTCCATGCAAGAAAAGTGATTTTTGGAAGAACATCCCAGAAGAGATTAGAGAAAAGACCGCTTCAGCCACACATGCTGGGGAACTCTTAACAACATACCTTGTAAGAAAAATGATCCGGGTGTGGTGGAGGGAGCCCAGAAGTGCAGGGCGGGAAACCCAGTCTCCTGTCCCAGGGAACTCAGTGCGCCTGGCTGCCCAGTCCTCTGGGAGCCGTGGTGCACTTGAAACAGCAGATCCTGCTCAACGTGGTGAGGCTGTGGCCTCTGCCCTTGGAGGGGAGATAAAATCCATTGCTGCTGAGTGCTCGATTTCACAATGTCTTTAAAACACACATACTGTCTTCTTTTATTAAAAATATTGCAGAGGGACCAAGATGGTGGCGGTGGCAGCCAGTATTCAGGAAATGCAGACAAATCCTATCCAATCCTTGAACTTTTGGAAAAAATCTCTGTGAAGGGGAGCTGCTCCTGCTGCACATGCTTAGGAATTCTAGATATCATACCATGTAAGGAAGGTGTTCAGGGGCGATCCAGGAGGATGGCAGCCCCTAGCGGTGGCGGCCAGTATTTGGGAGACACAAAGATCTGATCTAATCTACCTTGAACATTTGAAGAAATCACCCGAAAGGTAGACTGCTACCGCTCTGCATGCTCAGGAATTCTGGACGATATGCTGTGTGGGAAAGTTGTTTGGGAAAACTGTGACAGAGGTGGTGGCCAGTAGTTGGGAGAGGCAGAGGTCTCATCCAATCTACCTTGACTTTTGGAAGAACTCTCCACAAAGGTAGGGTGCTACCGCTGTGCATGCTCAGGAATTCCAGACAACATGCTGTGTGGGAAAAGTGGGAGAGAACTGAGATGGTTATAGTGGTGGCGGCAGCTGCCAGTAATCAGGAGAGGCAGAGGTCTGATCCTATCCACCTTGATCTTTTGAAGAAATATCCCCAAAGATAGACTGCTACTTCCATGCAGGCTCAGGAATTCTGGATAACATGTTGTGTGAGAAAAGTGTGTGGGAGAGAACTGAGATGGGGGTAGCAGCAGTGGCAGAGGTGGCGGCAGCAGCAGTGGTGGTGGTCAGTAATTGAGAGAGGCAAAGATCTGATCAAATTCACCTTGATCTTTTGAAGAAATCTCCCCAAAGGTAGACTGCTATTGCTGCACATGCGCGGGGATTCAGAACAACATGCTGTTTGAAAAAGAGAACTGAGATGGCAGTGGCAGTGGCAGCAATGGACAGTATTTGGGAGAGGCAGAGATCCCATCCAAACCACCTTAAACTTTTAAAAAAAACCTCCCCAAAGGTATACTGCTACTCCTGCACATGCTCAGGAATTCTGGAAAACATGCTGTGTGGGTAAGGTGTTCAGGAGAGAACCAAGATGGCGAAGGCAGCAGCAGTGGCGGTAGTGGTGACAAGTGTTTGGAGAGACAGACAGATCCAGTCCAATCCACCTTGAACTTTTGAGGAAATCTCCCCAAAAGTAGACTGATCCTGCCCCACATGCTCGGGAATTCTGGACAACATGCTAAGTGGTGAAAGTGTTTGGGACATATCAGAGGGAGCCTCACATAGCTGGGTTGGGCCACCACACTGCGTGTTCTGGGAGACATCAGCCTTCATGTCCACTGTGCTTCTCTGCGCAGTGCAGAGGAGGCCAGGGTACACCAGCAGCAGCAGAGCCTGCTCTCTGTAGTGAATATGTGGGCCTCTGCCTTCAGAGGGGAGATAAAATACATTGCTACCAGGTTTGGGGGCTCCCAGCTTTTGCAAAAGACATGTACTGCTTTCTCATATTAAAAAAAATGGAAGAAAAAAGGGAACATCTGTAGACAACCTGCTTACAGTGACAGAGACCAGAGCATGCAGCACAGTGAGGCTGTGCTGGGGCCAAGGAGGCCAGGATTGGAGCCTGCAGGGTGGGAAGGCCGGGGTCAAGGCTTGCAAGGCAGGGATCAGAGTCTGCCATGAGGCATGGCCAGTGCCGAGGCCAGCGACCATATCAGAGTCTGCCGTGTGGCTAAGCCAGTGCGGGGGCCAGCAAGGCCAGGATGAAGCCTGCCATAAGGCAAGGCCAGTGCTGGAGCCTCTGAGGCCAGGATAGGAGATTGATCTGCAGTGAGACCAGTGCCAGGGCCTGTGAGGCCAGGATTGGAGCCTGCTGTGAGAGGGGGCCGGTTTGGGGGCCTCCAAGGCTGGGATCAGAGCCTTCCATGCAGTGCGGCCGGTGCCAGGGCCAGAGAGACCAGGATAGAAGCCTGCCATAAGGCACGGCCAGTGCTGGGAAGTCTGAGGCTGGGATCGGAGCCTACCTTGTGGTAAGGCCAGTGCCAAGGCCAGTGAGGCCGGGATCAGAGTCTGCCATGCAGTGAGGCTGGTTCCGGGGCCAGCAAGGCCAGGCTCGGTGCCTTCCATGTGGCGAGGCCATTTGCTGGGGACAGCAAGGCCGGCATTGGAGCCTGCCGTACAGTGAGGCCAGTGTCAAGGCTGGTGAGGCCAGTGTTGGGGCCAGCAAGGCTAGGATAGGAGCCTGCTATAAGGCAAAGAGTCCCGGGGCCTCTAAGGCCAGGATTGGAGTCTGCTGTGAGGTGAGGCCAGTGCGGGGGCCTTTGAGAGTAGGATGGGAGCCTGCAATGCGGCATCCAAAGGGAAATATCACAGAAAATAAAAATCAGATGCTTCCTCCAATATGAAAAAACTAGGAAGAAATGGGTAATAGGAAATCTAGTTGAAGAAATGTCCCTAGGGAGGAGCAATTAAGGTGACATATCAGAGGGGTTTGGAAGGGGGAAGATGGAATCTCTTTACAGCACATGACGTACTTAAATATATCAAAGTCAATCACTAAATCAGGCATGGAATTGAAGGAGGGGGTGTAAATGGGATGTGGATTGGATAAGGGCTAACGGGGTGATGTGTGCTTGTATATCATCACAAACCTTGTATTCCATTGAGATGTTTTACTACAATGCAACAATAAAAATATATTAAAAAATAAAATATACTGTAATGTGTGACATGGGAAGAATGGCAAATTTGCCAACACAGGAAGAAAAAAGATTACTGATTTTGATGGTACTGCTTTAGAAACCTCCAAACTAAAACTGACAGCAGACAATAATATAGAAAGGCAGAACATCAGTGATTTATGGTATAACTTCAAGCTTAAGGCACATGAGATGAGGTTCCTGAAAGGGCAAGAGAAAGACATGGAAAATATGTCAGAATATTTAATTAAAACTAAGATCACTCATATTTAAGAATTTAAAAGACCATCAAGAATATGATGTAAAATGTGTGAACCAAAAAGATTAAAAGGGAAAATGGTCATGCAATGGACAAATAAAGTAGAATGATAGAAGTTATTTTGTGAAAAATGATTCAGGGAGAAGTCAAAGCTATATAAAAAGTAACAGATAATTTATTATGATGGGCAACTAACAAGGAAAACTTAGGTAAGCCAAGAAGCAGATAAATTGAGCCTCAACAAGAAGAAATCCATTTAACAAAATGAGACCAACAAATGTCAGATATGAGCAGATTGGAACAGAAGGGTTTTTAAAAATTCTTGTAGTTATGTTTAATTATTTAAAATAAAATATGAACATAATGAAGAGAGAAAATAAACATAAAATCAAAACAATAAAAACTAAGCAATAAAATATGTGGAATTAAAATTATGCTGGGAGAAACTAATGATAGATTGAGCACTGCATTAAAAATAAAATATGTAAACTTAAAGATTAAGTGGTTAAAAAATCTCAAAACAATGAACTTGCATACAACAGAGAGCAGTATAAAATGCATATAAATGCATCAGGAGAAAAAGGGGAGCAGAAAATATTTATATAAATAGTGATTAGAAGCTTAACAAATTTGGATAGACATAAAGATCTACAAAGTTTGGTGAACTACAAGAATTAAGTATGAAAATTAAGAGGCAAAAACTATAAATCACACAAATTACATCAAATTCTTTACAAATAAATAATTTTAAAATACCTGAATAAGAATAACAATTAATTTCATACTGCAGAAGAAAAATCAGTGAACTTAAAAATTTAGTTGTTTAAAACATAACAGAAACAATGAACTTGTCTACAAAAGCAAGCAGTATAAGAAGGAGGGTGCATGGTAGAAAACATTTTGAAAAGTTATTATTGAAAATTCAATATATTTGAATATCATATATACACATATGTAAAAATTCAAGAACTATGGGAAATAAATACCAAAATAAAAAATAAAAACCACAAATCATATCAAACGTTTATAATGAAACAAACTTAAATATCTAAAAATAAAATTAAAGGTAGATAGAATTGTATGAAGTTCAAGATTCACAGTGCATTACCTAAAACAAGTATAAAAATCCAATGGTATGACTAATCACAGGATAAGGTGAAGAACAAAAAGGAACTGATAAGAGATGGGGCAAACAGAAAATAAATGTTAAGAGAGAAGACCAAAAGTTAACCATCCCAATGATCACAGTTTTGTGAACACAAAAATGATGGTAATTTCAGACTTTATCAAAGCCAATGTCAATAATATTAAGCTGTAAATAATAACACTTCTCTTTTAAACACAGCTCAAATTTAAAAGATGAAAAATAAAAATTAAAAGATGCAAGCATTAAATGTAGGAATGAAGGGGCTATATTGATATTAAAGAGGTAAAACCCAGAACTAAGAAGCACTAAAGATAAATGGAAGAGCCAGGTGTGGTGGGACATGCTTGTAATCCTAGTCCTCAGGAGGCTGAGTCAGAAGGATCATAGTTTTGCTAATGGCTCAGCTACTTAGTGAGGCACTCTGCAATTTAGTGAGACTCTGTTTTCAAATAAAGAATAAAAACGAGGGCTGGGGGTATAGGTCACAGTTAGAATGTTCCTAGATTCAATATAGTACCAGAAAAAATGAAAAATAAAAAGTTTTCAATGACAGATATATTCCTTCCAGAAGGCATTCTAAAAAGTTAGGCAAATAATAAAAAGCTGCAAAAATAATATCACAAAAATTAGTTGATGACATCAACGATGCAATTGTGGTTACTGATGCCATGCATAGAGAGAAATTAAATAAACATATATAGGACTCAAAACACACTATAACCATCTTGACCTAATTAGAATCTCTAGTCTATCACCAAAAGCAGAAAACAATTCCACTTTCAAATCAAATATAACAATTACTGAGATAGGTCTAATTTTGAAATATAAAACTAGTTTCAATAAGTTGGAAAATCATTGAAAACATACAAGATTTGTTTTGGGTCACAAAAGAATTCAGCTAGAAGTGATTAAGAAAATACTATCTGTGTAGTCGCTACATGTTTGGAAAACTACTCATGAATAACTGAAAATCCAAAAATATAAATAGAAATTAGTGATCACTAGAAGTGCAAAGTAAACCAAGAAAAAGTAAAATGAAAGCAAAAATAAACCGAATGAGAAATGAACAAGCAGTAGAGATAATTCAATGAAAACCAAAAATATGTATTAGTTAACTTTCCTTCACTGTGACCAAAACACCCGACCCAAATAACTTGGAGTAGGAAAGGTTATTTTGGATCATGGTTTGGGAGGTTTCAGACAATGGTCCACAGGCTCCACTGTTCTGGGCACCACGTGAAGCAGAGCATCATGGTGGAAGGACTTAGCCAAAGAAAGCTGCTCCACTCGTGTGGAAACCAGAAATCAGAAAGAGGAAGAGACCAGTGAAGGATAGTAGTTGGCAAAGGCTCTTTTCTAGTGACTTGTTTTCTCCACCCACGAACCAACTGCCATGCAGTTCCTTACAGTATTCCATTCAAATTATGAATCCACCAAATATATTAACCCACTGATGAAGTCAGAGGCCCCATGATCCATCTATTTCCTAAAATCTCTGAACATTGCTACTTTGGGAACCAAACTTTGAATACACAAGACTTGGGGAGGGGGAATTCCAGATCCAACCACAATAAAGTGGTTTACTTAATAATCTTCAAATAAATTGAGAACCTCTAGTAAGAGAAAAAGTTTATGTCTCCAATCATACCACAAAAGAGTAGATATCACAATGCATTCATTTCTAGAACAATGGGTAAGAATATTAGAATGCTTTCTTCCATCAAAAATGTGCTTAACTAGAATATGTATCAAGTATGACCATCAAAAGTTTCTGGGAAGTCGATAAACAACACACAGCAAATATTTGTTGTGGTGGTGGTGGTAGTGGTGGTACTGGGGTTGCTGGAAGCCCTTCTACCTCCGGGCTACGCTCCCAGACCTATTTTTTGTAATTTTATTTGGTTGGGTTTTTTTTTTTTTTTTGAGTGGTGCTGGGGGTGGTACCCAGAGGCTTTCTACCTCTGGGCTATACTCCCAGACCCATTTATATTTTATTTTGGAAACAGGGTGTCACTAAGTTGCTGAGAGCCTCACTAAGTATGAGGCTGGCTTCGAACCTACACGATCCTCCTGTCTCAGCCTCCCAAACGCGGGGATTACAACCATGAGCCACCACGCCCGGCCCACACAGCAAATATATAAACATTCACTCAAAAGACTCCAAAAAATGGAGCAACGAAAGTTAAAGAGATTTGAGAAGCAACCCTCACCTTCTCTCAGTGAAGCCGCGCTGTTTAGAAATTCTTGGTGCACACCTGAAGTAGTACAGTAAGGAATACAGGGGATGTGTATTTTTTGAGCTCTCAGCTGAAGGCTAGGCTTTTCTCTGGGAGAGTATGCACTAACATTTTCATCTTTCCCAACCTCGTATTGCAGACAGCTTATTTCTTGCTGATATATCTCAGATAATTGGGTTAGTGTTCTCTTTCTGTACCCAGAGTGCACCTGGATGGAGGCTCCACCTGGGACCAGGTAGGCTGTGAATTCTGAGCCGCTATTATTTCTTCTCAAGCTCACTCACAAGGTGGACATTGCATGACTAAGTGAATTAAGCAAGAGGAGGAGAGTTTGAACCTCCACCACCTCAAAAATGTTCATATGGAGCAGTGAGGTCCCACTGGGAGAGGCAGGCCATTGGTATTTTGCAGTGATTTTTCACTAGCAAGAGGGGACAGGGGGACTTTCTCCAGTGATCTTAATGCTTTATTCCTTTAGAGAGATTTGTTAGCCAGATAAAAGCATTTCCTGTCAATGCTTAGTAGTGTTACCCTCAAACGTGTGCACTTAGTTGTAGAGAATTTTAACTCAAAATTAAAAAGTAAATAAGTGCTGAATTATATGTAATGACTTGAATGTTGATGTACTCAGATGAGAGTGTACTCATATCTGCAATTTATGTTAAAATTCATAAAAACGGCTGTGATTAATGAAAAGATGGGAAATGGGGAGAAAGACAGATATATAATTTAAATTAATGGTATAAAGTCTAGGTGATGAAACTGAGGTACTCACTACACATTTTTTGCCAACTTTGATGTTTGATTGATATTTATAATAATTATGAGAAAATACAACTGACAAAACTTTTTTTTTTTTTTTTTTTTTTGCGGGTCTGGAGATGGAACCCAGGGGCATTCGACCTCCTAGATACATCCCCTGACCTATATTTTATTTTATTTTTTATTTTGAAACCGGTTCTCACTGAGTTGCAGAGGGCCTCACTAAGTACCTGAGGCTGTCCGCAAATCGTGATCCTCCAATCTCGACTCCCGAATGCTGAATGCTGGGATTACAAGCGTGCGCCACCACGCCCGGCACAGTTTTTTCGATAATGTGAAACAATTGGAAGCTGTAAAGTGACACATTAGGGGATATAAAGATTCTGATACAATGGAAAATAGTTTATCAATTCACTACAGTTAATTTGTACTTACCATACCCAATGCCCCTACTGATTTCTGTGCATGGTCTTATATTTCCTCGATGCTTGTATCACTTTCCAGATGCCAATTGGTCCACGGTATCCACAAAACGTTTTAACTGAAGATAATAAGAAAGATGCTCATACAGATATGTGATTTGATCACAGAGATTTTGAATTGAGAGAATTTGTATCCAGGTCTGGCTGAATCCACAATGGCCGGTTAATTCTTCAATTTAACTGTTAGGCCCTTGTTGGGCCTTCTTCTCTTTTCATTGCTGATAATAGAGGTGTGCTTTTTTGATTCACTGCTTCTGAAGTATTTGTGATTTGAGGTCAAAAACATAAATTAAGGCTTCATAAGATAGCTCTGACCTGGGAAAGGATGTTTGGAAGCCTATGATTATTGATAGTAAATTCACAAAAGTGTCTCCCCACAGAGAAGATGGAGTTGGAAGCTTGAGTTAAACACAACATAATGTTTAGTATTTAAAGCTTCGTAGGTGTACATGCATGTGTGCGACTCACATACACGTGCATGGGTTTGCACACATCTGTGTGAATGGATGCACACATGCCCTCTGCATATTAAATTGTACTCTTACCATAGTGTAGGTTAATTTTAACTCTTATTTTAGCTTCACGTTGTCTCCAGCTAAAGAATTCTCAAACATATTTTTAGAGCCTTACCATCGCTGGGTGATGTTTGCTGAGTATTTCTGCCAATACTCCAGTGCTTGTTATAGGAAAAGAAGCGAGTTAGATGATTTGTGCAAGATATTTCACTTATCTTTCGTATAATATCATTTCAAGGTGAAAACTCTGAGCAGGTTCAATATACATAGATACACTTAGACATTTGTAACAAGAAAAAATATTGTAAACGTTTAATCATAAGTCTAAGTATATGACTTCCAAGTTTAACTAGTGCTGTCCATTCGCACAACTTCGCCACAATGCCAACACAACTATTTTCAGTGGCAATCTTTATCAATTATGTGAAATCAAAAACAAATTATATAATAAAGGAGTCAAATATTCTTAATTTCTAAATAAATATCAGGTCCTCCCATAGGTGAGACTGTGGTGGCTATGCAGATTGCTAAACATGCTAGCCCAACAAAAATACTTTATTGTAATATGGCTGCTACTTTTGTTTAATAGGAATCCAGTATACATGAGTAGCCAGTCTTTTAAGAAGTGGGTTTAAACTATAGACCACAATCTACCTAAACTAGGTTAGCCCCAGAGAGTAGAGAAATTTTTGAGGATACTTTAAATAACTGTTTATATCTCCTCATGCTATAATTCTTCATGAATAAGGATATGTTCTCATAAGCTTTGATTTGAAATAAGAAGCATACTTCTTGAGATAAGATAGGCACATACATACATTTTTAATTCAACTTCATGAATTTCAGGTTGTTATTTACATCAGGTTTTTTAAGAACTGATATTTTATTATAAAGTGTGACTCACAGATTAGCAATAGAGGATCAAAGCCCTCCATTATATAAGATAATTTATTTTTGTGCACACAGTCCTAGCCAGACTTTTTCTTCCTAGAGAACAATCACAGTAAGACAGTAAGACAATACTAGTTTCTCTGTAGTTTATCACATCTGGGCACTTGTATACTAAATGTTGTGCTGAAGAGGTCTACAAATTTTCATTGATGTCTGATTTCAATTCATTGTAGCAATTCTCAACATATTCTTACTTTTTCTAAGCATGTTGGAACTCAGCTTGCCCAAGGACAAGGAGCAAGAAACTTTTAAGAAATGATTAGATCTTATGAAGTTAGGTAATGACATCATCGTTCCTAAATCCTTCAATATCCCACTAACCTGAGCCATTCTGCCCGTGGGCAATAGAAGCATAATCGATGGCAAACAGAGTGCAGTATTCCTGATCTAAACTTTCCCTATCAATATTCAACTTTCCTTTGAAACCTAGACTTACTCTGAGTGCTTGAAATTCATGAATCCCCTCACTCTTAGAGACATTCATTCATCAGCTATGTTTCCTTTTATAACATTCATTTTCTTGAAGTTAAGAATACAAATAGAGAATCAGCGCCTATGTGGAAATGAGGTGTGTCTGGAATTCATGAGACTCAAATGGTTCATGAATATAAAAATTATGATTTTTGACTTGTGGGGACTTGAAGTGAGGTTATTATAAAATATTAAATAATTCAACAAAATGAATAAGATATTTCTGGGCGTGGTGGCGCACGCTTGTAATCCCCGCGCCTGGGAGGCGGAGACAGGAGGATCGGGCAGGTTCGAAGCCAGCCGCGGTAGCTTAAGAGACCCTGTTTCCAAATAAAAAGTATAGGCCTGGGAGTGTATCCCAGAGGTAGAAGGGCTTCCAGGAAACCCCCCACCCCCAAAAAAAAAAAGAATACAAAGAGAAATAACAATATTTATTAATAATATTTTCCTATGAGAGCTTTCTTTCTCTGCTTGTAGAGATATATTGACAGACATATAATACATAGAAAAAGTTATAACTAACTATGCCATGTGTCTCAGTGAAAACACTACCCCAAACATTACCACTGGCGAAATATTCTAGACTGAAGACTAGAGCATGTTATATAAATAATTAAAATTGCTGGGTTACCTGGGTATAAGGAGAAAGTCCCCGTGGCTGAAGAGTTGGAAAAAGTAGGTTCAGTGAGAGAATATATTAGAAATGAATTATAAGATGTAGTGAGAACACTTTTTTGTTGTTGATGTTGTTTTGGGTGGCGGTCATTTGTAGTTATTTTAGTCCCAGAGATGTATGGCCCCAAATACAGAATATTAACCCTTTTACTTTTTTTTTTTTTTTTTTTTGGTGGTACTGGGGTTCCTGGAAGCCCTTCTACCTCCGGGCTACACTTCCAGGACTATTATAATTTTATTTGGAAACAGGGTCTCTTAAACCAGCGCGGCTGGCTTCAAACCTGCACGGGGATTACAAGCGTGCGCCACAATGCCCGGCTTAACCCTTTTACTTTTGTTTATCACTGGGTATCGTGAAAAGCAAGCATGTTCATCTCAGCACAATTCTCCCTCCATCTCAAGACTCAAGAGATGATGGTTTGGACAGGAATAGAAGAGAAGGACACCGTATTACATGGCTCTGAAGTTATTTCACATTTTCACCTATCTCCTCAACGTGTACCATTGAATATGAAACTTCTTTTGTTTTATCAACAGCACCTGAGACCCAGGACCCTCTCATGTGAGCTGAAACCCTGTCTTTGGTCATCTAAAATCCTGGCCCAGCCATAGCGCTCTGTGCGCTGAGTGATATCTACAAATCTACTCTGTGCTTTTCTATTTCTTGGAGATTGGGGAAGCTGAAACACTTCTCTCCTTATAGAGAGCGGTGAAACCAGTTGTTAAAGTCATCGGATTTGTGAGACCATTCGCAGGAGCCATAACCAACGCTGCTCAGAGAGGATGTCAGACAACAATGAGCTTTTATGGGAAATTAAGATATTAAATGCAGATACTCCAAAGAATGCTGCCAAGTTAAATTAACTTTTAAATAAATCACCTAAAGTTCATGTCAGACTTAGGCCAATTAAACTCAAGAAAAATGTGCTCAGATATCAGAGTGGAACCAAAATGAACTAAAATTTTTATAAGCGGAAGTGATTTATGCAGTTATTAATATAGATAAGCTAAATTAGGACTGTGATCTGAAAAGGTAGTTAATGTAAATAGCATAGGATTGGGAGTCCATAGATTTGAGTTTTAATTAGTGGGTCTACTCATGGGGTGACAGTTGCTAAGTAATTTAAATTTACTTGGTTTCAGTTACTGTTTCTATAAAGTTAAGGAAAAAATGATTCATCATGTAAACATAATCTTAAATAATCATAAAAACACAATTCATTATATAAACGAATATAATCTTTTGGTATAGACTAAAATTAAAAGCATAGTATTTTTATACAGACGTACAATAAATACTACTTATAATTTATATTAATTTTATAGAGAGGATTACATATTCCTGACATAGAAAACTAGGATATTTTAGACAGAAATGTTTGGTTTCCAGCCTTAGACACACCAACGTAACAAAATTGTATATGGAAAAAATTAGCAAATTTTAAAGTATTTTACAATATAAGCTATATAAAAATATTATATATAGTTATTTTCCCATTTGATCGATGTACCCACTATTTGACTTAGTACCACTATGGTTTAGACACTTTTGTAAAAGACTCTGAGGAAATATCAGTAACAAAAGAAATCAAGCCCTGCCACATAGGACAACATATAATCAGAAGACAGAAAATAAATAACTAAAAAACAATGTTAATTAGCTCTAAGTCCTAAGGGAAATTAGGGGTATTAGAAGTATTTTTTCTCTCTTTGTGTTATTGAGTATCAAACCCAAGGTGGTGCACTTGCAAGGTAAGTGCTTTGCCAATGAGTAACATTACAGGCCAGAATTACTTGAGATAAAGTAACCAGGGAAAATCTTGGGGAGGAGCAGTGCTGCAGGAGTGATCACAGGGAAAGGAGAACAAAGAAACATGAGGTAGAATAAAGGCAGGACTGCACCAGAAGGAATCCCTAACTGGGGCCAAGGGTCTAAGCAACTCTGTGCTGTGTATAAAAATGGAGGAGGCCTGGCATGGTGGCTCACGCTGCTTGTAATCCCAGGTCTTGAGAGGCTGAAACTGGAGGATCACACAGATTCGAAGCCAGCCTCAGCTACCGAGTGAGGCTCTCAACAACATAGTGAGACCCTGTTTCTAAATAAAGTATAAAATAGGTCTGGGAGTACAGCCTGGAGGTAGAAAAGCGCCTGGGTTTCACCCCCAGTACAAAAAAAAAAAAAAAAAAACATGAAAGAAAGAGAGATAAAGAGATAGATAGATAGATGAAGGAAATGGTGTGAAAATATATATATATATATATATATATATATATATATATATATATATATATATATATTCAAGCCTCACTGAGCTGCTGAGCCTGGCTTCAAACCTGAGACCCTCCTGTCTCAGTATCCTAAGTCCTATGATTACATTCATGTGCCACCATGCCCAGGTTTAAATTTTTCTTTGGAATAGGCACTCAATAAGTTGCTGAGAGCCTTGATAAATTGGTCTCAAACCTGTGATTTTCTTGTCTCAGCCTCTTAAGTACGGAAATTACAGATGTGCACCACCCACCTGGCTAAATACCACCTCTTAATGCTTCTGCCGCTTCTAGTAGCACTAAGCTAGGAAACACCACTTAACACAGATCCCAACAGTAGCGAGCACTGATGGAGGACCATTAGGTCTGGCAAAATACAAGATGTTTATGAGCTTTATGGAGCAGTCAGTAGGGTAAGAAAGTTGGTGGGAGTTAGTTCATGGAAGAAGACGAGGTAAAGAATAAGAAACAGTCACCATAAATTATTTATTCTGGCAGTGCTGCTAAGAAAAGAAACGGTAGGTGAAAGAAAACCCTAGAGAAGGCTTTTCTTTTTATATGTGAGATACCATGCAATTTTTAGGTTGATAAGGAAGATCTAGCATAGAAGTAAAATTGAGATTCAAGAGATGATCATATCATAAAGTTTTTGAGCAAGGAAGAGAATACAGAATCCAGTGAACAGATGAAAGGTTGGTTGGTATGAGATAGGAGCAGAGAAAAAGGTTTATTTTTATTTTAGCAAGAGACATAATAGAGAGTCTAGGGAAAAAATATAGGTAAGTTGGCAAATGAAAAGTGAGATGGAAAGGAAATTGTATTTTGTTTGCTTGTGCTTCTCAGTAAAATAAAAGTAAATAAAAAATAGGTGTGAGTAATGCTGATCTGACAACGTATGATGAATAATATAAGGAGCTGTCTGGAAGAAAGAATTGATTGACAAGTCAGACTCAGTGTCATCGCCACAGTATAATATGTTTTCATGGGATGTGTGGTCAAACATTTAAAGTGAGGACAGAGAATGATTGTAAATGTTAGAAAGATTTAATGTTATATCATTAAATATAATAAAATGTAAAAAACAGTCGATTTTTTAAAAATAGAAATAATCTTGAAAATGAATTACAATGCCATATTTTAATCAGTGTTCTAGAAATACTGGAGTCTGGAAATTACACCTAGTTAATATTTTACGGAGGCTTATTTAGAGCAGATTTAGAACTAAGTAAGACCGAATGTAAAACAAACTTTTGAATATATCTATAATCAGGCTTAGAAAATTCTGCTGCACGAATCACAGAATATAGGTCTGAGTCAAACTTTGAGATGGACAGCATCCCGCCTAACCTCCAAGAGGAGAATTAACAAATTGAAAAAAAAAAGTGCATCTGAAAGAAATCTGCACCTCTTTGTCCAATTCAGCGCTATTCACAAAAGCCAAGAGCTGACTACAGCCTAAGTGTCCATCAACAGATGGAATGATAAAGAAAGTGCAGGTGTGTACCATGCAGAACAGTATGGAAGTTACTCGAAAGACTAGAAATGGAACCATAGCAATATCATCTAGTTACATCACTCCTCTCTATCAATCATTCCAAAAGAATTAAAGTCGGAATTCTACAGTGATACATACTTACTCATGTTGGTAGACTTATAATTCATGATAGCCAGTTTATAGAAGCAGCCTAAATGTCTGTCAAATGCATGGATTAAAAAAATGTAGTTTATATCCCAGAAAGAATAAAACTATGTTATTTGTAGGAAAATGGATGTAACTGATGTAACTAAAGAACATCATGCCAAATAAAATAAGCCAGACTTAAAAAGTCAGAAGTCACAGGTTTCTTCTTATATGTGGAAGGCAGAGAGAAAAAAGAAAAGGGACCACTTGCCAACAGAAGAAAGACCAGTAGAAAGACCAGTAGAGGATGGAGTGGGGTGTGTGATAACGGAAATAGACCAAATTAAGCTATGTACTTATGCAAATGTATCAGTATGAATCTCACTATTATTTATAACTCTAATGTGATACAATTTTTCAATAAATATTATGTGTTCATACAACAGAAAAGTATAGTGAAAAAAGAAAATACTCTTTTGTTTGAAACAACATGGATGAACCCAGAGGCTCTTTTGCTAAGTGAAATAAGCCAGACACAAAAAGACGAATACTGTTTTATTTCACTTATATATGTGATCTAAAATACTTCATAGAGGCAGAAAGTGGAACAGTGGTTGCCAGAGGCTGGGTGGGGACAGAAAATAGGGAGATGTGACATGAAGTATACAAAGTGGTAAGATGGATATGTTCTAAAATATAATGTATAGCATGGTGACTAGACTTAATTAAACCATATTATATATTAGAAATTTGCTAAGGTAGTAGAATTTATATGTTCTTACCACACACACGGTAAATATGTGAGGGCTCTGAAGTAATGAGTGTGTTACCTTGGTCTTAGTAATCATCCCACAGTCTGTATTTCAACTGTATATGTTTAACCAAGTTGTACATCTTCATTGAACCAATGTTTGTTTTTAATTTATGTCTCCATAAGCTGAGAATAAAGTCAACCTTACTGCCTTCCCACTGCTCCAAACTGTCGCATCATGATTTTCTCTGTTTTCCTGATCATAGTACCAGTGAGGAGATGGAAATAATATATTGTGACATGTCCATATGTTTCATCCTTTTTGTGTGTGTGTGTGGTACTGGGGTTTCTGGAAGCCCTTCTACCTCCGGGCTACACTCCCAGACCTATTTTATATTTTTGAAACAGGGTCTCTTACGCCAGCGCGGCTGGCTTCAAACCTGCCCGATCCTCCTGTCTCCGCCACCCAAGCGCGGGGATTGCAAGCGTGCGCCACCACGCCCAGCCAAGTTTCATCCTTTTTTAATGAGGAAAATAAAGTAAATTTTCTTCCCTTAATCATCTGCAGACTCCTTTTATTTATCTAATCGGTCACATTTTCTCTGTAAGAGTAAAGCTTCCATTTACCAGTTGACCCACTTTTGGTGGTTTAAGTTTTGTTAATTTCTTAAGATATAAAGAAAACAATATATTTTTTTTTCTAACGTTCACATTGATTAGGCATATTTGCAAAGACTAACGCATAGTTGGTTTTTATAGTTGCGGTGACTTACAAAAAGTGTCTCTTTTCCAATTTTCCTATAGAGAACTGAGTTTCATTTATTAATTCATTCACTTAGCAATAATATGATTATAAAGAGAACAAAATGGTAATACTCTTTGAATATATAAAGACTGAAATATTCTTTAAAATGGAGAAAAGTAAGAATCTTAAGAACTTGGATACACAAATTATTTTATCTCTAATAAATAAAATTTTCACATATTTTAGGGAAAATGCAAAACATAAAATATGAAGAGATTGCCGGGCTTGGTGGTGCACGCATCCCTATGTTTGGGAGGTGGAAGACAGGAGGATCGCACAGGTTCAAAGCCAGACGCGCTGGCTTAAGAGACCCTGATTCCAAATAAAACTATATACAAAAAATAGGTCTGGGAGTGTAGCCCGGAGGTAGAAGGGTTTCCAGAAACCTCAGTGACACCAAAAATATGAAGATATTAATAATAAAATATGAAGATCTTATGATAATAGCCAGAGAGGAACGATAGTATGATTTTTAGCCAGAGAGGAATGATAGATTACTCACACACAGAAGGAAGATATTATACTGAAAAATCACACACCAGCCAAAACATAATCTATGGAGCAGTTAACAATAGTAATTTAAAAGTTTTTGAGAGACAAACATGAAGACAATCCAAATATTCTGAATTTAGATACAGAGATTCAATAAACATATAAAGAGATCGCAAACCTCAATTGTAATCAAGAACAGTAAGGCAAAAGCAAAGATGAAATCCTGGTGTGGTGGCACAGATTTGTAATCCCAGCATTTGGGAGGCTGAGACCGGAGGATCAAGGTTCCTGGCCAGACTCAGCTACTTAGTGAGGCCCTTTGCAACTCAGTGAGACTCTGTTTCAAAATACAGAATAAAAGATCTGGCAGGGGATGTAGCTTGTTGCTCAGAGGTAGAATGTCCTAGGGTTCCTTCTCCAGTACCAAAATAACAAACAAACAACAAAAAAAAGATAAGATCCCTGTGTTAAATATAATTATTGGAGATTTTGCTGTGGTAGGTGATCTGGTACTAGGCACAAAAAGATCAGAAAAAAACAGAATGAAGTCACTCATGGTAAGTATGGCATAACCAAACTGAATCTTTGAGGAAGCACAAAATCTCTAAACAGACCAATTATGACTTGAAGACAGGAGATTCAGAGCAATGAGTAAGAAAGAGCCCAGTTTTCCTAAACGTATACTGTGTGTGATCCTTACAAAAAGAGCAGCCTGTAGTCACCTGATGTTTCCCAATCTGCTTTCTTATTGTTCTGCTTTTTGTTCATATCTCAAAAAATGAAAACTATTTTGTCATGCTCTGGGGAACACTTAATCTATTTTATAGGATGAAATATTGCCCACTCGGTACAAGAATTGTAAATAAAGCCAAGTAGGTCTTTAGATTTATTGCGACTTTGTGTTTTGATACCTACTTACATATCAAATCGAGAACTATAATGAGACAAGATAGACTGTCAAGCCAGGCAATCCCAATTTCTATAGAAATCAAGATAGTAACACACGGTAGCTTTGGGATTGTCATTAAGGCATTTTGTTCATAGGACAAAAAGAAATTAATTTATAAAATTTACATACTAGTCTATTTTCATTCTTTAATGTGATTAAAATTTGAATAGAATTTGTCCTTGTTACTGAGAAATGCATACATGCTAACTTATAATATTTACTTAAAGATTTCTTTTTTAATTTGCAAAGCTATGTGCTTTGAGCTTGGGGGTGGCACATATCCAATGATACAAAAGAAAAAATTGTCCTCTTTCACTGTCAAGAAAATTGACTTAGTATGTTATAATAGTATTTGCTTTTTAAAAATTTGCCTGGTTTTAAAATTTTTCAGTATTTTATTTATGTGCTACACTAGTAATTATTAATCTATGGATCCCTCTCATTTATCTAATTACCCACACTTTCTGCCAAAGTAAAGCATCCATTTACCAGATGACCTATTTTATGGTTTAAGTTTTGTTAATTGCTTAAGAAATAAAAATATTTTTCCTGCATTCACATTGATTAGGCATGTTTGCAAAGGGTAATGCATAGGTTATTTTTTATTGTTGTAATGACCTATCTTATGCCTTAGTTATTTTATTCTTACAAGGAATCAAGTTTTATTTATGAATTCATTCACTTAGTAATATTAGTTAAACTACATTATCTATTATAACATATTACAAGTATTGAAATGAATAAAATATGGTCCCTATTACATGTGTATGAATTGAGCCTGAGATATAACAATCAATAATGATACATGGCTTGCCATAAATTTTTTGGCAGAAAAAAATATTACAGAAAACTCATACAGAAAGAGATTACATACTGGCTAAACAATTATAATATAGAGATTTGGGAAAGATCTGTGAAGAAATATGGCATCTGTACTAAGTACTAAAGAAAATCTGGAACTTAGCAAGTAGCCAAGAATGTGATTAAAATAGTCTATCTAGAAGAAATTGAGTTTACTTTTTATAAGTGCCCAGATGTATGTATGGCACTCCAAAAAGCTTATTAAGGCTCAAAAAATGGGTAGTGGGTGGGGTAAAGTAAAATGATACACAAAGATAGACTTGAGTAGGACAGTCTTAGAGGGTGTTGGATGCTATGTTGAAGATTATCCTGGTATAATTTTTCATGTGTGAGTGAATAAAATAAAAGGCATTTTGAATATTACACAGCTGTTCCAGAAATGATGATAAAACTAAGATTTTTTTTAATCTCTATTCAGATGGCTCCACAAGAGAACTGTTAAGCTTTGCCAGGATTCAGACAGACCATAATTAGAGTTCTCAAGTGGGCACAATTACTTTTCGTGAACTTTGGTTCTCTACTCTTACACCCTTTCTTCTAACTCGGGACACTTTGCAACCGCTCGGGCTTGAACTGAGCTGGACACATTTCTGGGGTTTGAGGAAATGGCCTTTTACTCTGCCTGATTGATGGAGGAAATAAACAGAAGCCAATTTGTTCTTTCCTTGGAGAGCCAGAGAACAGCCTCCAGAATGCGCAGTGTAAGATGAGGGAGATGTCAGCGGAAGGACAATGGATGGTGAATGCCAACAGCTTTCCCAGCAGCAGGAGAGACTGGGAAAGCACTTAAAGCTCACTCACTGTGAAACCAAGGACACCATTTCTGCTCATGAGTTTGATGTCCTTTTTCCTTTTCAGTTTAGATTGATTTATGCTTGTTGATAATTATGCTATTCACATGTTTTCTTTTAGCCAATTTTTCCTGTTTAGTGACAGGCATGATATGTTCTTTTCAACCTATCATATACTGAGTTATGAACTATTTTTATATGCCATTGTTGACTACTTATTCTAGAGAATATACTTGACCAGCAATTATTAACTGTTAGCTATTTGTTAGAGTCATAGAAGCTACTAACTATATTAAGCCATTGAATTTCTATAAAAATCTACCGGTATTTTCAATACTAATATTATATTCAGCATGGCAGTAGAAAGATTCTTAAGGTTGTTATGCCTCTAGAGTTTGTTCATTTGACTGCTAAATTTTTCTGATTTTTTAAAACGTAAAGATGCTTTTTAGTAAAGCTAGCCAAGGAAATATATTTTAGTGTCTGTTATTATTAGATGATTATGAAATATCTTGGTAGCAGAGGCAGCACTAAATCTTAGCTTCTTACTCCTGACTCAGTGGCTCTTTATTCTGCAAAATATTACTGTTTCCCTAATAGAATGTCCATTTCCACATCCACTTACATGCACCCACGTCTCCCCACACACACACACTCAATGTGGCTAATTATAAGGAGCGTTTGCATTGACCAGAAATAAACCATAGGCAAAAAGCTTGAGAAAATAGCATTTTCCCATAAGATAGAGTATTCTGTGTTAGTTAACAGGATTATTTTGAAGACAGATAAACAAAATACATAAAATCTATGAAAAAATATATTTTCATTGAAGAAAATGTAACTTAGAAAATGGTGATTCCTTGCTGATGGTCTTGTGAGTGTACTCACACAAAACTTTGTCTAAGATATATACCATAAGGCAGAAGAAAACTGAGATTACTTTAAGCAAAACTTGAATGCAAGTTATGTAATCTTATGGAAGCCATCTAACCACTAGAGTTGATACCCTAATTTGTAGAATAAGAAAATTATTCTCCATATCATTGAGCTGGGTTTCAATGAAAACTATATGAGATACAAAAATGGAATACACACACACACACACACACACACACGCACACACACACACACACAGATAAGCAAATGCATGCGTATACATATGTATTCACATATTTATTCTCAGGTCCATATTCAATTAATAATATGTAATATGTTTCTAAGTAACTTGTGCCTGTGATATATAAAAATTTCCAAGAATGTTCTGAGCAAACATTATATATTATATATTTTATACATTACATATTCTTTTTTTATGGTATTGGGTTCCTGGAAACCCTTCTACCTCCGGGCTACACTCCCGGACCTATTTTATACTATTTTATTTGGAAATAGGGTCTCTTAAGCCAGCACAGCTGGCTTCAAACCTGCCCAATTCTCCTGTCTCTGCCTCCCAAGTGCGGGGATTACAAGTGTGCGCCACCATGCCCGGCTATACATTATATATCCTGAAGAGAGATTATGCATGACCATTGGAAGCACCACACACACGCACACGTGCACACACACATACACAGACACAGGCACACATACTTCAAATGTACACTATGGTATGTAGAATTATTTAATCTAAAACAACATTAAAAAGGAATGCACTAGAAGTACCTATACTAATAGATTGTATCCTAATTATATAGTTAAAGGCTATCAGAACCCAAATTGCAGGAGGGTATATGCATTATATCTTTGTTTATTCTAAATTACAAACCCATTAAAACATAAATACATAAATAAATGTACACTAGTTATATGTTCATATATATGGCCAAACTATTACTAAAGCCACACTTTATTTTCAAAGCAGAGGCCAGTGGTACTATTTCACACCAAGGAGGAACTGAATCAGGAAAGGATTGGGTTATTGTCTTTGTAATACTCTCTGTTTCTTCATTAAAAATCATACTGGGAGCCAGGCATAGTGGCACCCACTTGTAATCCCAGTACTTGGGAGGCTGAAACAGGAGGATCGCAAGTTCACCTCCAACCTCAGCTATTTAGGTGCTTTGTAACTTAATGAGACCCTGTTTCAAATTAAAGAATAAAAAATAGAACTGGGGTGTAGCTTGGAAGTAGATTTTCCTTGGGTTCAATGCCCAGTACACACACACACACACACACAAAAAAAAAAAGCATACTGGGTATAGATTTTTTTTTGTATGATTGATCTCAGAGACATTCTAGTTTGTAGGTATACTTTCATTCTTGCTGAGTTGATAAGGCTTATCTCAAACCTGAGATCCTCCTGTATCAATCTCCCAAGTATTGGCGTTACAGGGATGCATCACCATATCTGGCCTCTTATATTCTTTGTATTGAATATACTTCATATATTTTTATATCACATTGGCATCCATAACAATAAAATGATAATGAATCATATACTGCAGAGTCTGCCCCATAGGAAATTCTATATAAAACTCATTTTCTTTGTGAATTACTTTCTATAGCAGTAAAACATGACAGGAGCCACGTTCAGATGTAGTGTACACAGGAGGCGGTATTTTGGACAGATGAAGGCAGAGTTGGGCGGCTTCATAAGGCACTGATCTGTGGCCCTTGAATATGCCTCTTAAAGAAAGTGACAATCTGGATGATAGCCGCCCCTTGATTTTCTTCTGTTCTGCTCTTTTTCTGTCTCCACAGGGCAGAACTTTCCCAGACACAGAGGACATACTCAGTAAATGCTCATGGAGTGAATTCACAAGCCAGTAAGTGAATGAAGGTCTATTTTTTTTTTCCAGCTGGGTCTATTAACTTGAACAAGTCATGCCTTTCTTTTCAGTACTGGTTTCTTTATCTCTGAAATTAATAGAATCTATGCCATGGTCTCCAAGGTGCCACTAACATGGAGATTCATGGCATTGTTACTTTTCCGGAGACTCTCCGCAGAGAGAATATCTGTTTCTTTCATTATAGAAAGAAGTTGAATTTTTTTTTCAAAAGCACCAAAGTTTTAAAATTGCGCCAAATGTAGAATCCTTCTTAACTAATATTACTACTGTAGACACTGAAATAGTAGTGCCTAATTTTTACCTCATATTAGGATATAAAGCCCAACATTTATTAACAGGTTCCTTAGCAGAGAAATGCCCCGGGCATCAGAGGGAATTTCAGTGGATGTTGTCCCTTGATGTGACCCTTTACGAGGCATTGCACACAAAATGTTGTAAGGTGAAGGGTAAAGGTGAAGCTCTGTCCTGGGAATTCATAGAGTCAAGCAGCATTTTTTTAAGACCATATAACTAGAGCTCAATTTGAAAAGAAATGTTAAATGGTGTCAGGAGGGCTCTGTTTCATTTTCAGCATCAACTAGCCACTTTTGACCTGGCTGTAAATCACTTAGCATCCGTGTCCTTCTGTTTCATTGCAAATTAAAGTGAAAAGCTTGAATTTGACCTCTCATTTTCCTTTGTGATCAATTTCAGGTTTACCATCTGCAAAATGAAGAAAATAATATGTCTCATACACTAATTGGGAAACAGAAGGAAAATATTTTCAGCCAACATCTCCCATTACAGCACTTTGCCATAACAGATAGGGCCACTCTGAACATGGAGGCAATAATGATTATATTTAGAGTGCTGTGATATTCTATAGGGCATCGTTTTTCCTAGCACCAAATGCAGTGAAAACAAAACTGTGACTCTTCCTAAGAGCCCAACTTTTCTAAGTAGACTATCCACACCATCTCCATGGCCCACACCTTTGTATGTGTGGATAGATCCATGCAGGAATCTAACAGAAAATCACTACAAGCATCTTATTTCTTTACAATTTCCCCTCCAGCACTTTACATGTTTTATTGGCGGCTCATCCACATTTTTATTTCAGATTCATCTAACCCAAAACACTGAGTAGTTACCTATTAGCCACAACTTTGGGAACATTAAATCAAGCATTAGAAATTGATCTGATGAGCCAGGCATGGTGTGAGTGCTGTATTCCCACAATTTTGGTGCTTGGGAGGCTGAGACAGGAGGATTGAAAGTTCAAGACCAACACCAGCAACTTAGAGTTATTCTCATCATCCTAGAGGGACCCTGCTTCAAGACAAAAACTAAAAAGGGCTGAGGTCATAGCTTGGGGGTAGAATGCCCTTGAGTTCAATTCCATGTAAAAACAAATTATTGTGATGATATAGAAGAAGAAACAACATATCTGTACAAAAATCTTATAGGATTTTTTTCTGGCATACTTAATATGAATAGCTTCTCTGGTTTCTGGACCAACATATTATTGTATTCCTTGGTCATATTTAAATCATGTCTTAAATTAATGAGGCAATTTCAAGAGTAAAATAAGTAATGAAATCCTGAAAGTTATATTACCTTAAATTATCTTTTTATACCAAAATATATCACCACAACTTTCTGATTTTGTCAAATGTATTCCACATAGTATCTATCATTTTCTATTTCAATAAAAATGTGCCATTTGGATATACTCAATAAATAACACTGTTATCTCCTGAAATAAATTGTAATACATCTCACAGGCACCTCAGAGGTCAATGGCTAAAGTCATCATCTAATAACCATTCTTTATGATTTTTATTCAGTGATAGGCATTGGTCTCCCTAGATTATATAAAATCTGTGATAATTATCAGTCGCAACCTGTTGTTTATTCACCCTGAGTCTAATAGAAATTAAAATCACAGGATATGTTTGAAGAAAGGTAGTTATGACAGGAAGAAACATTTATATAGTTTTTAAGGTGAAGGTATGAAGTTCTAAAAGGGAATCCACTAGCTACTTTATAGAGGAAAAATAGTTTTACCCCTGACCTCAGTAAACCTGCTATAGAGTTCTATATAGCTTATCTAATAATTTCTTTTTCTTTTTCAATTAATGAGGGTGTGAACACATTGGAAACTTGTCCATATGAGGATACAAAAATATTATAGGTTCATTGGGGAGGAAGGGTGTCATGGCATAAAGCCATGTACTTGGGAGGCTGAGACAGGAGAATTGTAGGTCCATGGGAAATCTCAATAATTGAGTGAGTCCATCAGATACTTAGCGAGACCCTGTTAAAAAAAATAGGGCTGAGGAGCCAGACGTGGTGGCATATGCTTGTAATCCCAGCATTCTGGAGGCTGAGACCAGAGGATTGAGGTTTGAGGACAGCCTCAGCTACTTAGTGAGGCCCTTTGCAACTCACTGAGACCAGGTTTCAAAATAAATAATAAAAATAGGTCAGGGAGTGTAGCTCGGAGGTCGAACACCCCTGGGTTCCATCCCCAGACCCGAAAAAAAAAAATAGGGCTGAGTGTGTAGCTCGGAGGTAGAATTTCCCTGGGTTCAATTCCCAGTACCATAAAAAGAAAAATATAAAAGGACTGAGATAAGCTTTGAGGTACAAAGTCCCTGGGTTTAACCCCTACAGAAAAAAAAAAAAAGAAAGAGAAAGTGAGAACGAAAGAATGAAAGAAAGAGGAAGAAAGAAAGAAAACAAAGTCACTGCTGAGAAACTTTCCCACTGATAGTTTTGTATTTGATTAATGACATTTTCATAAACATCTTTGTGTTTATGATATGCATATGATGTTTGTAGAAACTGTGCTAGACAGAGGGGAGTGTAGGAAGCACAGGGCTCTGTCCTGGATCACATGTGAATGACGATGTTGCGAAGGTGGTACCCTGCTTGAAGTTTTCCCTTCCTCACTTGGATCTGTAGGAATGGCACTTGGTCCTGAAGTGATTTCATACCAAGAAGGGTGATCACAGCCCCTGCTGACGTGTCACCTGTACAGGCTTACCTTCTCCTGGTTTACACTCCTCTGCTTTGCTTTAAGGGTGTGCATCATCTGTCACCTGGCCAGCACTGTGTGCATCCTTTTCCTAACAGGCAGTAGCAGGCTTTCATTCTGTGGCATGAGAAGGATGCTTGTAGGACAGTGGCCTTGCATCATAGGCCAGGAGGACATGGTGGCCAAGGAGGCTTGCACGGCTGGACCTGATCTTATACTCTGTCTTTTCTGTGTAACTAAAGTCTAGTTTGGTTTAGCACTTGCCTGGCTATGATTTCCTGGGCATCTCTGCCACCCAGAACTGGGAACAGGAGTGATTGGACACCTGCTCATGGTAACAGATACAATCTGCTACACAGAGAGATGTTTAGATAGATAAAAATGATAGATACAGAAAAGACTAAAGGAATTGAACAGAAAATATTTTACCTGCTTACCTAATTCACACTTAAGGAGAAGGGACTTCAATAATTGAGGACAACTAAATAAATTTTCTTTTAAGTATAATAGTGCCATTTGCTTAAATATTTGTTTTTATTATTTTCCTTAACAACATATAACCAAGCTTATTTATTTAATACTGAGAGGTAGAAGCAGAAATATACATTTTGCACATTCAAGGAAGCTGCTTTTTATTTTCCTTTGGTTTTTTATTCTGTCCCCTTTTTTTGTTTTATGGTGGTTGTATTTTTTTTTTGCCTAGTGATAATGAATATTTATAAAGCTTATTTGATTTGTATTTCAAATTGTACTGTTTTCAGGAACTCAACCCAAGACTAACTTGCTTTTGTGGTGTTCTCGCTCTAAAAACCTGTCTTAATGATCATTTTCAGATCCACTCCTGAACACTCCTGGGCTGTCTGATATGTAGCTCAGTTTTCTCTCTTCTCACATATGTATCAGCAGAGTTTCCAGAACTTATTAAGGAGTATAATAAACAATGCAGCTGGTTTGGCTATAGGAGTATGTTTATCCTCCATGATATAAGTCTATATGATCAGTTTGTCATAGGTGTTCTTATCATTCGGTCAATTCTAAAATAAATGATAGAAGAATCTCCTGCCAGTGCTCCGCTTTCATTGAGTTGAGTAAATCACAATAATGTTACTTAAAATTCTATCAAAAGTTTCCAAACCGAAGTGTTCATTGTAAAGCAGTGACTCGAGCAGTTGATGACTATATTCGTCAGGATTTCCACAGCTATCATCCCAAGACTTATCCACATAGCTTAGAAAAAGAAAGATTTGTCATGGTTTTGGAGTTGAGTGTACATGAGATTGGGGATGGCAGATCTCAGGGCATGGTAGCTGGAAGCAGAGAAAGGGGTAATACATGGGCTGGGAAGCAAGAAAAAGAGAAGAAGGGAAGGAGAATCCATATGTAATTCCCAACACCACACCCTCTGGGGTCCCTTTTCCAACCATACCCTATAGATACATTACAATGGAATTAAAACTCTCATGACTTAATTAATCAACTCCAAACACCATTTTATGAGCTCATCAAGAAGTTATTTTATATCTAACTATATTATTCAATTCCTAGACTCTACAAAGCTCATTTCCAGTTTAGAATAGAAAATGCATCTAGTCCACTCAAAGAATCCCCACAGTGTGAAGAGTTCCAGCATCACTGAAGAGTCCCAAAGTCCAAAGTCTCCTCTGAGGCTCAAAATAATCTCTTGTGAGCTTCTATTTAACAAAATTAAGATCAAAATAAAAAGCAAGTTCCATCCATCTGGTATACAATGGCAAAGACTAAATATGTGCATTCCCAAAGGGAGAAATAAGGCCAGAGAAAGAAGGGATGGGACCAAAATAACAACAAAATTTTGCAGGCCAAATATTTAATCGTACAGCTCCATTTCTGACTTATGGAGGGCATGGTGGTGAGATGAGATCTCCAAGGGGCCTTGGCAGCTCCGCCCCTACAGCCTGGTGATGCAAGGGGAGTGTACTCACTCTTCTCTACTGGCACCTTGCAGCCTTTCGTCCCAGCCGTCATTTCATTTTTCTGGTCTTCCTAAACGTTTTTTTTTTTTTTTTTTTCTTGCAACCTTGGCTTTACCTTCACAGTTTTTCACACATTGTCTCATTTGAACCTACTTGCAGGGATCAGAATCCAGTGTTACATGTTGCCTGGCTTCCCAGGTCTTTCCTTGAAATCGTGGAGAAAGTCTCCAGGGCCCCATTTATTCAGCAAAGCCAGCATTACTTGATTGTCAAGATGATCTGCCCCTGGTTCAGCTCCTCCTGTCACCTACATCATGGCCACTGATTCCTCCTTTCTTTGAGCCACTTTACTTCATTCCAAAATATCGTCTCTGTGGGTCCCAGCCTTACACATTTCTCTCTGGCCAAACTATAAATCTATAAAATATATTTTCTTTACTCTCCAGTCCTGAAGTATAGTGTACAATTTGCTGAACCTGGATATCCATTCAATATCCATAGAAAATTTTCAATATTTTGCTGTTTTGAGATTTCTTCCACCAGTTTAATCAGTCCATTGTTGGCCTCACACAAAACTTTAGGAAACTGTTAAAGCCCATAAGTTCTTTTTGCCAAAGTATAACATACACGGACTCTATTATTATTCTATGGCATCGTCTTTGCCCTACGAAATATCCTGAGCACAGTCTCTACCATCCACCTTTCTAGGCACATTTGTCCCTTCCGATTTCCTCTCATAAAACACTTCCAAAGACTCACAAAACCCATAGTCATACTTAGATAAAGCCATGACCACACTGCCCTAGTAATCTTTTCTCTATTTGTCAGCATTTTCACAGCTATAATCCCAAGACCTGATCACGTAACTTGGAGGAAGGCGACTTCCTTTGCTCATGATTTTTGGGTTCAGTCCATGTGAGACTGGGGACCACCGTGAAGGAAGGGAGAGCACACGGGCTGTGCTCCTCACATCATGGAGGCCAGAAGCAAGAGAAAGACCATGGGTAGGAGGAACCATATATAATTCCTAAGGCCACACCCCAGGGACCCAACTTCTCCATCCAAACCCTACTGGCTAGGCAACCACCCACATTAATCTATTACAATGGATTTATTAGCTGCTAGTATTACAACCTTCATGACCCAATTACACACACACCAATTTATAATAGCTTCAAGGGACCATTCTGTATCTAACCATAATAATAACCTAACATAGACCAAGCATTTATAATTTTATCACTCTTCAGTAATAATATTTATATAGTCATTTTCTTTTCTTTCTTTTTTTTTTTTTTTTGGTGGTACTGGGGTTCCCAGAAACCCTTCTACCTCCGGGCTACACTCCCAGACCTATTTTTTATATTTTTATTTGGAAACAGGGTCTCTTAAACCAGCAAGGCTGGCTTTAATCCATCATGATCCTCCTGTCTCTGCCTCCCAAGTGCAGGGATTACAAGTGTGCACCACCACGCCTAGCTAGTCATTTTCTTAATAGCAGTTATTCTGAGATGAAGATGTACTTAGAATCAGAAGATATGAATTTGTTTTTCTCTTTCTAAAACACACTAGTTGTATCAATTCTGAAATGTTCACCTATTTTCAATACTTATAATTACCTATGTTAGAAAATAAAGATTAAACTACTTGTGTCAAAGGATAACTTTCCAAATTAGAAAAAATGTTTATATATCAAAACCAATGTCAATTTTATGACTCAAACTATGGGTGCTGTCATTCATATTTTCTAGTATTATCAATACTGTTCCTAGTAAAAGTCAATGATGATTGGAGAAGATACACGTTGACATATCTACATCATTGGCCAAAAATGTATTGCATAAAAAGATAATACGACATGTACATGGAGGATTACACAGTTTCCCTTGAGGAGATGTATATGCAATGGACTGCAAAAAAATGAATTCAACTAAGAGAAATAGAGACTTTCTAGAAAACTGAATAATGTAATCAAAAAGAAGGGTAAAAGAGAGTCTTAGTCCAGGATTTGGGAAAAGTATGCAATCTATGTGTCTGAAGATATAATTCATATGGCTACAAATACATTAAAGGTAACTGACGTCTTATTTTTAAAGGTCTATTGGAAAACAGTGGTTATGGAAGAAGAAGCTCGCTGCAAAACACCTGGATATGATTTCTATTAAATGCATTAATAAAATTTAAGAGGAAAATTTAATGGGGACAGAAAATAGGATGAAACTAAAAACTCAGCATTAAACTATCTACCAATAGCAAGTGGACTGACAACTGGGATTACAGGAGGCAAGGATTGGGCCCAGTGATCAGGGGAGAGTCCACTTCCAAGATACCTCTTTTAAGCCACGTGCCTCAAATGCCACCTAGTCAGTGAAAGGAGGAACTAATTTTATTACCTGAAAAATATAGCAGAAAGGAAATAATTCTGTGTTAGAGATTGAGTCTAGGTGTAAAACAAAGAATCAAAAAAAAACTCTTCTAATTAAGCTGTAGAAACCGCTCAGAACATGAACATGGAGCTAACCTTGGACAGATGCTGTGTATATTAAAAAGTGTCCTCCAGGTTAACTTAATACTGGAGCCATGTTTGGGCAGGCTTTCAAGCAGCCTGTTTTAAAAGATTGTGGGTTTTGAGGTTCAGGTTACTCGCTTGCAGCACAAGTCCACTGTATATGTAGCCTGTACTTGGAATGCCTCTGCAGTTCTTTGTGGGACGTCGGAGAGTACAGGAATCACTGCAGAAATGAGGCTCTAAAGTGGACTTCTGCCACCATGAAGGCCATGAGTAATAAAGTCCTTTGTCTAGGACCAGGAGTCCTCTGGCTTCTGTCAGCATCTATGTGACTACTGGCCTATAAATAAGAGACAATCTCAAACCCTTTGCAGCATTTAATAAAGACATTTGCTTTATTACACATGTTAGTTGACTTTAGAGGAAAGTCAACTTCTAAATCTGTGCTTCCAAATTTGCATAAGTTGTCTACTGGACTGTTCATAAGCTTTATGAAATATCATAAACACTAATATTTTAAGGTTTGATGATTATAACTGTGTCATTTTAACTTTCAGGAGAGAAAAATATCTGTGTTTCATGCCAATGCAAAGTGACTGATTACTCACTATGTTTCAAATGTCAAGTGAAAATAAATTGAGTGTGGCTATCACCACCAAAAACACTAAGTACATAGCTATCTACAAATGAAAGACTGTAAAATCAATAGAACCTGGGGGTCAATCACAAAAAGTGATAATTCCCTGTAAAATAAAAAGTAGTAAAGATCACCAGATACCTGGTCAATGGTATTTATTATTGAGCAACACAGATGCCAATGTGCATTTGCAAGGGTGATTATTAGCCTTAATCAAGACCAGTATGACACTGACCCCCCACTATTACATACGATTACAGTGCACTTACAAGAATATATAAAAAAAAATTAGTAGGCATCCTATATTTTAACCAAGTTTAGTTTCGTAAAACTCTTGGAAGATTCAATTGGTGGAATGAAGTAGCCTTCTTTGAAGGAGTAAAGGTTAAAGGAAGCAGAGAAGTGAGATTGTTTGTGAAGACTTATTTTCATGAAAATGCCTACCATCTAAATATTAATTATTACCATGTTAATATTCCCTTAGACTATTGTGTACTCAATATTATGTTGGTTAAGAAGAAATTATAATGACAAAAACTATGAATTATCTTAGGTCAAGTGAAATAGTAATACAAAATATAAGATTCCCATAAAAATGAGGTATTCTTGATTCTTAGAAGTATATGTAATGCATAGGCCATATCTGGACTTGAATCTCAATTCTACCAGTTACAAGTTATATCAGTAAAAGAGAAGTTAATATCTTTGATCTCATTTATCTCATATGTGGAAAACATTAATGATACTCTTTAAAAGGATTTTGTGAACTGAGCATGTGATGATTATACGCTTGTAATCCCAGTACTTGGGAGGCTGAGACAGGAGGATCACAGGTTTGCAGCCAGCCTCAACTACCCAGTACTGCTCTCGGCAACTTAGTGTGACCCTGTATCAAAATAAAGCATAAAGAACAGGGATGGGGGTGTAACTCAAAGGCAAAATGCCCCTGGGTTCAATCCCCAGTACTACTAAAAAGTAGACAAAATAAAAAAAAAAATGTTTGTGTAAAATATAAAGGCAGAAAGCCTACAAAGTAGCTAACCAAATTTCTAGTTTAAAAACAATCATTTAAGTAAATATTGATAATTTTATTGTTACTATTATCATTATTATGTTGATGGGTATGATAACAAAAAGAAAACTAAAAATATGTCAGATTGAGAGAAAGGAAAAGATGTTCATGAAATAACTCCTGTTTTTCTATAAAAATTGCCTTAGATAACATCTAAGGCCAATAAGCAAGATAAATGTAAATAAACATCATTTAGAAATATGGAGTAAATGTCTTATAAATAGCTAGAATCATTGTAAGCAGAAGCTGAAAGCAAGAATTGTCAGGAAGAGGTAGATCAGGTTATTGTGATTTTTATTATCAGCTTTGCAGTACAATTTTTATCTCTTTGTACAGGCTTCACATCACTAACAATGAAAAATTACCTTTACAAAGAGAAATGCATTAGATGAGGAAGCTCACCAATCAGTTTCTTAATGCAGGAGGCAAGTGGTTTAAGAGCCTGGAATTATCAAATGAAAACAGCATGACACGTTGGTATGGTTGCATCTTCTGAAAAGAAAACCAATGTGACTTTACTATGTTTTATTTCTATCTCTTTTTCCTAAATTATATCTTTCCTCTGTTCTTTTTTGTTCTTTAGTTTCTTTCAGAGTTACTCATCAATTGGAAGTTAAACATATCAAAGTCAATCATTAAACAAAACATGGGAAGGAGGGGGAAGGAAAGGAGTGGGAATTCAGAAAGATCAGTAAGAGTGATGTGTGCATGTGTGCCTCTACCATCCTGTGCCCCATTAAGATGTATGACTACAATGAACCAATAAAAATATTTTCCTTGGCATACAATTTTCATATATGTACATGTATTAGAAAATTAATATGTTTGTGTTTTAAAAGTTTTAATAAATCTTTGTATATTAAATTTTTGAAGTTTACCGGTATGATTTAATATACATCTAGTTCACCATCTGAACCAGCGTATTTATTAGTATGGGTTGTAATAATACAGGCAAATAATATTTTCTTTCTTTACTCTCATTCCTTAACCGAATTTTTAAAATGAGCCCTTATTCTTATCATCTTTTTTTCTTCACGTGCAGTGCAAGTCTTTCTGAAAGAATATAGCTATGGAAACAAAGCTGAAGGCCCTTGGAGATGAACCATTGGCTCATGCATGGCACTTAGAGAAGACAATCATAAAACCCAGGTTTCTACTTAGCTCCTGAAGACATAATTGCCATATTATTACTGAAAAGTTGAATAAAGAAATGTATTCTGCACAGATAAGAAGAACTCCATTCATCTGCCAGTGTTAGTCGAGGGCCTCCACACGGTAAGCTGCACCCTCCCAGCGCCACTCATTAGAAGCAGGGCCAAGTAAGCCCCATTCATTAACTGTCTCTTTCTTGAATAGGAAAAATGAATGGAGCCCTTTAATCTGACATTAATAAATTGCAACCATTTGGGGAAGTATTCAAATGTAAAACATCGAGGTTCATTATTGAAATTATATTTGATGACTTGTGTTTGTTCTGGCTCATTTCAAGATATAATTTTCATAGGACTTCATTCCTGATGGTAAATGATAAAGGGTACACCAGCCAAGTCATGGAGTCAGTTTTAACAGGAGTCTTTAGAATTAAGATACAGGTTTGCCAACTGAGAAAGCTAGGATAAGTCCAGGGAAAAATCTAAAAAAAGCAATTTTCAAACTTATTTTTAAAATTTTTATTGGTGCACTGTAGTCATACATCTTAATAGGATACAAGATGGTGGAGACATACATGTATACATCACTCAATTAGCCCTTACCCAATTCTGGTTCCATTCCCTCCCCTTCAATCCTTCCCATGCTTGGCTTAGTGATTGACTTTGATATGTTTAAGTACATCATGTGTTTTAGAGAGTTTCCCTCTTCCCCCTCCATAAATAATGATTTTTTTCTCTTTTATAAAAGTATAGTTAATAAAAATGGTAAGTCCACTTACCTCATTTTACCTATTGTGTAAATAAAGGTCAAAGAGAAAAGAAGAGTTACTACAATTTTATTTTATTCTAACATCATTTATAAGTGTTTCATTTACAAGTAAAAACATACAGAGAATAGAGAATATTGAACATTAACCCTGTATTTTATTTTTTAATAAATAATATTTTAAAATTTTCGTGGGTGCCTTATAGTCATACATATTAATGGAGTACAAGATGGTAGAGGCATACACGCACACATCACCCATCTAGCCCTTACTTGTGGATGAAGTGATGTTCAAATATGTGCAGTGTGTGTAGGTTTGATGAGGCTAGGAGACAGATGCTTTATAAATAAAGTAGCATTTGAAGTGAGCTTGGAAAGATGAATGTCTATTGCAACAAATGTGATGGTTTTTCTTCTTCCACTTCAATCAAACTGTGACCTTCCAAAAGGAAGAGGATGGGCTTTATTCACATAGGCAAAACCAACATCTAGAATCATATCTGGAATTCAGTGTAAATGTAAATGTGACTTGTATGTTTCAATTCAGGTTGAATTTGAGCACACAGGCTGGAAAAAATCTAAACATGAGTTATAAACATCATGTATATTTGGCTTCAGAAGTCTCCTATTTTTCCCTTTACATTAATTATTTTAAGATGAGTTTTGACCTTGCTGTGGCAAGTTTTGATTTGATGTTTTTTTTTTTTTTTTAGAAATCTCTGCCATACCTGTCCAAAGAAGTTACTTTATCTGAAATGTTTTAGTCTTTTTTTATTGATGTCATGCAATTTTACAATTTATTCTAGGGGTTCATGGACATTGACATTTTCATAAAATCCAATATTCTACAATATGATGTGTTTTACAATCTTGAAATAGGATATAATATACTCTGTTCACCATTTCACAAGAGTGAAGAGATATTGAACTACTTTAGTCATGGATATAAAATAACAGAGTGTAGAGATGACTCAGTAATACAGGAAGAGTATTACACACGGTAATGGACAAATTAAAAGTGTGCTAGGAATGCTATTCATGAAAACCAAAATCTGTGGAGCAGGAGTATTAGCAGCACTCAAAGCTGAATGCAATTCCTATGAAAAGATACAGAAACAAAAACAATTTAAATATGAGTATTTCTGGATAATGGAATTTGGGAGTGGTGGTGCACCCCTTTAATCCCAACATTTGGGAGGCTGAGACAGGAGGATGGCAGGCATAAGTCAATCTCAGCAATCTAACAAGGCCATCAGCAACTTAGACTATTTCAAAGTAAAACATAAAATAAGGCTGGGCATGTAGCTTAGAGATAGAATGCCCCTGGGTTCAATCCTGAGTACCAGAATAGATAACAACAAACAAATAAATAAATACAAAATAAATAAAAATGGCAGCTGAAATCAGACATCCACTCACGTGTAAAACACAAATCGAGAGCCTACTCTTATTACAGGAGCAGGACTGTAAATGTCACAGAAGGCCAGTTTCCTTTCACACATAATACCTTTCTAAACTCCTCATAGGCTAAATTACTATCATATGTATACTTCTGTCAAAAAGGCTTATTTTCATTTCAATTCTTCTTGTTTCCTCTCTATGTACACATCATCATCTTTTATTTTATATTGGTGCGTTGTAGTCATACATCTTAATGGAGTACAAGATGGTAGAGGTATATATGCACATATCACCTATTTAGCCCTTCCCCACTTATCACCTCATTCCCTCCTCTGTCTCTCCTTTTCATGTTTGACTTACTGATTGACTTTTGATATGGTTTTTAATGCACATCGTGTACATTAGGAAATTTTCCTCTTTCCCCTCATATCACTTCGTTAGGGCACCTCATTTGCTCATCTATGGTTTTTCCTTCCTTGTCTAAAGTTCTTCCTATGACCCTTTTTCTCTCTAGCTTCCACAAATTAGGAAGAGCATCCCATTTTTTTTTTTTTTTTTAGTTTCTGTGAGTAATCTCACTTAGCATAATGTTCTCCAGTTCTATTTATTTCCCCACAAATGATGTAATTTTGTTCTTCTTTATGGTTGAGTAAAACTCCATTGTGTACATATTACACAGTTTTGTAATCCATTCATCTGTTGATGGGCATCTTGGCTGGTTCCAGAGTTTGGCAATTGTGTGGCTATGAACATAGATACACATACATTACTTTGGTAGTTTGGTTTCCATTTTTTGGGAGTAGATACCCAGAAGTGGTATTGCTGGATCATATGGTAAGTTCATTCCCATTCTCCTGAGGATCCTCCATACTGTTTTCAAAAGTGGTTGCGCTAATTTGCAATCCCAGCAACAGTGAATTAGAGTTCCCACTTCCTATCCTCACCAGCATTTTTTGTCATATGTATTTTGAATTATTGCCATTCTAATTGGAGATAAGTAATATATATATATATATATATATTTTTTTTTGATGGTGTACTCTAATTATACATTATAATGGGGCATAGAGTGATAGGAATATTCAGGCACACAACACTTGATATGCTTTTCTGCATATCTCACCCTACTCCCTCTATTCCCCAACAGAATCTTAAGAGACTGCTGCTGCTACTACTATCCTTACATTAAATAAGGAGAGTGATCAAATTGTATCATTTGTGCAATATATATGCATTCAATAATTATTTGCCCATTATTAATGAAACCCTTATGCATTTTTTATACATACTTCCAAAGAAATTGTTCCTATTGTCTCCGCACAATTATATGCTAGAACTGTGGCAGTATGCTAGAGAAACACACAAAAGACAGAAACTATCATCCACAGAAGTTCAGATTAGCATAAAATTTCAATAAAAAATCCCCAGATTGCTGTTTGTGTCAATCAGAACTACTGGAAACACGGGGCAAAGGTTAAGTTTCCTTAGGATTCTGAGCATGTGGATTGACTGATTAAAATGTTAAATTTAACCCATAGATATTGTAGATGATGGATTTCTAACTGGTGATTGACTTTAAGGTCTTGAACTTTTTTTGAACATAGTGTTAAAAGATAACCAGGCTCCGGTTTCCAGAGATGTTCTGAGTCTGGCCTTCACCTCCTCTCTGTCCCTCACCCTACCTTCAGTCCTGAGATTTTCCAGTGGTCTCCAACCCTTCTGTCAGCTGTTATGCTTTTGAACACTTGCTTTTCCATTACTCCTTAAAGGCTCACAAACAACTTTCTTGAAGAAAGGATACTCACTTGTCAAAGCTCAAATGTATCTCTATCTGTAAAAAAAAAATCCATATCAAATTGCCTCATCAAGCAGACACACACACACACACACACACACACACACACACATCATATTATTATGTGAGAAATAAAAACTCAGAATTCAATATACTTGTTTCTGTGCACCCAATATACTTGATTCTCTGGCTGTGGAACCTATTGTATTATACACAAGGGTTGTGTAGGCAGTTTTTCCTCCTCTATAATACAAGAGTCACCTTTGAGTGGGGACGCTGCCATATGCATCTTCAAATCCTAAAATTTATACAGACACTTGGTAAATGCAAAGTGAATGGAGGGTTTAGGATTATACAATTAATTACTAAGATTTTTGTTTTTCATGCTGAGGACACCAGGGACATTCTACCTGAGCTACATCTCTAGCCTATTTTATTTTTTTATTTTGAAACAGGGTCTCTCTTGCTAAGTTGCTGAGGCTGGCCTGAAACCTGCTTTATTCCTCCTATCACAGTCTCGCCGATACTGAAATTACAGGCATGCGCCATCATGCCTGGCACTTTTTTTTTTTTTTACTAAGATTTCTAATAAATCAGAATGAAAAAGATGGATATCAGAACCAACTTCTCAAAGTGTTAGACTGTGGTTTACTCTAGAATAATTTATATTTTGCCCAGTACTCTAATATAGCCTTCTGTATTGTAATATCACAATTTGTTTTCTTTATTAAAATCCTAATTGGGTAACTTCTCAGGTAGTTGCAAAACTTCAGGGATTTCAGTTTCCTTTTTGATATTCTTAAAAAATTTGCACTAAAAAAATCACAGAAAATCAATATTTTTTTTTTTGCTGAAAGTGTCATACTAGCCGAATACAAGCAATTATCCAAAATAATAGCTTTTCATCTTTAATTAACAATACAGGTGGTGTTATAATGTTGTATGTTTCCAGAACTGACAAATGAAATGAGAAATTTTAAAATTAATTATGAATTTATTTAATATTTTGTAATAATAAATAAAGTATTAAATATAAAATTGTGAATATATTTTTGTATCTGAAATATACCAAACTCTATGAAGCCTAACACTTATTAACTTATTTATATTTCTTGTACTTTATTTTTAGAATGACTTTAAATTTACAAAACCCTCAAGCATATAATTAAGTCAGTTTTTTATACATGCTCTTAGATAATTTATCTATTGTTAACTTTATATATTAATATCGTATACTTGTTACAACAAATAAACTAATGTTAATCATACAACATTTTTAAGCCAAAATTCTTAGTTTCTTTAGACTTTTCTATGATTTTTACTTAGTGGAGAATTTCATCTAGGGCATCACATTATTTACTTAACATGTCATAAATAGACAGTAACCAAGTAGACAGTAACTTATTATATTATATATTTCTGCATGAATTCAACTGGATCTGTACAAGGTAAACAAGGGTTCACATTAGGGTCTCCAAGTCTGTCCATTATCATATGGGTTACTCTAGCTTACTTCACTTACATACAAATCCCCACTCTAGCACTGAGACCCCTGGTTCCCGCTCTCATGCGGTCCTCCTGTCTCAGCCTCCCTAATGCTGGGATTACAAGCGTGCACCACCACACCTGGCTAGAATAACCCATTCTAAAACAGACTTTGGTTGAAATGATTGTAGTTACTTCAGATTTCTTCAGCAGGTTGGTAGATATTTCCCTACCTCTTTATTTTTATTTTTAAAGTACATTTGTTTTAGGTAAATATAAGAAGTTCTTATTTCTTTTGTGTGCGTATTACACATTCTGAAAACATTGAATTCTAATTTGCATATTTAGTTCATTTACTTTTTTGTGTGTGTCTATGGGGGAGGTGGTACTAGGGATCGGAATTACACACAAAACACATTTTATTTGCTTGTTTGATTGTTTGCTTTGAAACAGTCTCTACTAGGTTGCTGAATCTGTTCTAGAACATGCTGTGATCCTCCTGTCTCAGCCTTCCAAGTACTGGGGTTATGGACATGGGTAACCATGACCAAGAGGTCATCTACATTAAAGTGATTTTTGGTAGAGATGGATAAATAGGTACCATGCTTTTAACTGTTTCCTGTTTTTGAATTGTTCTTGATTCCTTTCCTAACTCATTTTCTAATATCTATTAATTATGCATTTTTTTAAGTTATAGCCAGGCGTGGTGGCGCACGCTTGTAATCCCCGCGCTTGGGAGGCAGAGACAGGAGGATCACGCAGATTTGAAGCCAGACGCACTGGCTTAAGAGACCCTGTTTCCAAATAAAAAAGTATAAAAATAGGTCTGGGAGTGTAGCCTGGAGGTGGAAGGGTTTCCAGGAACCCCAGTACCACCAAAATAATTATAATTAATAATAATAATAATAATAAATTTAATAATAATAAAAGTTATATATGCTATATATATTTGAGATTGAACCCAGGGAATTTCTATCTCTGAATTACACTTCCAGACCCTTTGTCAATTTTATTTTGAAATAGTACCTCACTAAGTTGCTGTGTTTGACCTTGAACCTACAGTCCTCTTGTCTCAGCCTCCCAAGTACTACTATTAGAGGCATTTGCCATTATACTCAGCTTTAAAATATTTTTAACTAATATGAGTCCTCTTTCACAGAAGACTGTATAGCTTTATGTGTAGCACAGGGTTCCTGAAAACAGAAGCATTTCTGTTTTCTCTCTTGACTCAGCTGACTTCTGTGTCACTGTTTTCATTTACCATATGATATAGCCCAAAACCTACCTTTGAACAGAGAGTTATCTATTAGATTAACTATGAATAAAAAATGAAAAAGATATTTTTATATTCATTTCTTCCCTTGTCTAAAGCTCGTCTTTTCTTATGAACATAAGTTTCTGAGCTACATCACTTTTCTTCTCTCTGTAAAGCTTCTTTTAACATTACTTTGCAGGGCACCCAAGTGCCAACAAATTCCCTGAGGTCTTGTTTGCCTTTGTCTATTTCTCCTTCGCTTTTAAAAGGACCATTTAACTGTTATAGAATGCTAGGTTGTTTTTTTTTTTTTTTCCTGTCACAGTTTTAGGACCTCTATCCATTATCTTCTTGCATGAATGGTTTCTGATGAAACGTCCAATGTTTATCTTATCCTTATTTTTATAAAGATAAGGTGTTTTCCCTCTGGCTCTCTAAAACTTTTTATCATTTTTATATGTTGTATATATTATACCTTGTTGTCTATATATGTTGTGTTTATAAATTATTTTGATATTTATAATACTTGACATTCTCTATGATTTAGTGTCTATCATTTATTTAGGATATTTATTAGCCATTATTAGTTTCAAAAATTTTCTTGTATTTTATATTTCATTCCTTTCTGGTATTTGAGAGTATTTATTTCTAATTTACACACACATGCACACACACACACACACACACACACACACACACATACTACATAATTATTCTTTCTTTTATTTGAGATGTGAGAGTTTCCATGTTCTGATTCTTTCCCATGACAGCTATAGTTATTGGGACATTACATTTTGCTTCAGTATTTTTGATATCTTATATGTCTCCTTAATTTATTTATTCACCAGTTCTTTATCCTCTTTTCAGTTGAGCCATCGCCATATTTATTATTTAACTTTCTAATCTGATAAATCTAATACCTTTGCCATATCTGAATCTAGTTCTAATTCTCGCTTAGCCTCGTTAGATATTTTTTATCTTCCCTTACATAAAGTATGCCTTTCTTTCTTTCTTTCTTTCTTTCTTTCTTTCTTTCTTTCTTTCTTTCTTTTCTTTCTTTCTTTCAAGACTAGATAAGAGCTGAAATAGATAAGCTACTCTCTGTGGTGACATGGCTGGAGGTTGAGAAGTGCTTCTGGTTACTTGTGTCTGTCTGTAAGTGATAGAAGCTCAGTTTCCCTCAGTGCCTAATTTCCTGTTCCCCACTCATTGTCACTGTGTTTTTCTAAGAATTCTTAAATAGTCTGGAAATTGTAGTTCCTTCAGTTTTACTCCATGTTACCATATTGGTGCTCTATTGGTGTGATGATAAATATTAAATGGAAGTTAAGCCCTATAATTAATTGTTAGACTTTATGGAAAGTTAGATAATTATGATTCCACAAGGGTCTATAATTTGAAACATTATGTTAACATTTATGTAGTGGAGAGCATAATGGTATTATAACTTATTTTACCAACTTAAAATGTAAACTATACTCTTTGAGGAATAGGCTACGAAGGATGAGTAAGTGTTCATTTGGTTAAACTCTAATAGAAACTATTTTTTTTTTTTTTTGTGGGAGATGACATAGAGAAGTAAAAAAACAAACAGACAAACTCTGGTAAAACTTTTAGTAGTAGTCCTTTGTTTTGTGTCAAAGTGGGGATTATAAGAAATCTAACTGAAAAGAAGAGTCAAAAGAAACAATAAAGAGGTAAGCAGTTTTCAATACAAGGCTAAGCTCATTTTTCTTTAAAATTTTCTCAGAAGAAATTAGAGCTGTGAGCCACCACACCCAGTCATTCAATGAAAGCTCTTAAAACTGGCTTCCTAAAAGTTGGTATATTCAGTTTGCCCACTTCAACACATGAAAATATATCTATACTTAAACAACTTTAAATAAAGTTGAAAATTTCAGATTTAAAAATAATCTGTACATTCAAACTAACATCTGCTAATTTGTGCAGTAATGTTTGATAATTTACTATTAAAATACAGAAGCAGAGGCTGTGCCCATTTTCATTTATTCAAAAGAAAAGCAACACTGACAAACATTTTTTTGAATGGATCACTATATTTCTCCCTGACTGAGTTTCTCTAGTCTACCTCACCCAGTCATATTCTTCTTACCATACAGAAGCCAAATTAATTTTACTACATATCACAGTTTTGTTCTATCAGTTAGATACATCTAGTGGTACTCAAAATATTAGAATTAAATGCTCTCTGGTTATCAGGCAAACGCAATATTTTAAGTGCATCATTTTACTAGAAATGTTATTCCACGGATATAACGAGAAATCCTGCCTGTCATCAGTCTGTCCTGAGCTAGTTGACAGTCCTTGAGCATAATGATTATTTGATGAGACAAGCCATTACAGTAGATTCTGCCAAAGATGAAAGATAGTAAGAAGACTCTTACTTATTTTACTTTTTGTTCCATCTCCAATTGCTGAGACAAGCCTGATGACGTTTTGAGTAGCCAATGTAAGAATGCACGGGATGGCCAGAGGGCCCCGTACGTGAATGGAGAGAAAAGCAGCAGAAAGGAAGATCGGTGGCTTCCTGCCAGGAATGGGCTCCGTCAATTTTAATGAACCATCTGGTTTAAGTCCCTTAAAAGTTTCAAGAATTATATTCTCCAAATAAGGACACACATAAGCCCACAGATAAAATTTCCTGTCCCAGATCACATAGACTGCTTTCGAGCAATACATCACTTCCTCCATATCTTCATGGAATGGATTCCAGGACCCCCATAGATATAAAAATCTGTGGATGCTCAGGGCCCTCATATAAAATCGTTTAAGTTGTAAATAACCAACACAATTCTCCTATGCGCTTTAAGCATCTCTATGTTATATATAGGATCTAATACAATGTAAAGTTCATCAGTGTGATTCTACATTTTTCCTGAGACTAATACTAAGAAAAAATGTGGAATGCATGCTCACATTTATATGTAGATGCAGGCATTTTACATAGGTCTAATCACATACTATGTGTCAGTAACAATGTCATTTTTTTCCGTAATTCTCTCAATATTTGTCATCTGAAGTTGGTTGGACCTGCATTTACAAAATCTGTTATTATGGAGGGCTGACTGCATAGTGTTTCGGCATCTCATATGAGAATATAGAGTTCTTCCCATCACAGCACTCACTATATGGGGATTTTATTTAGAGAAAATTTTATTTTTTATCAAGATATTTAGAAAGGTATGCATAGTGGGGTAGTTTGCATACTTACAGATACTCTACACATATTTCGAAAATTCTAAATACCTATTGAGGATTGAATTCAATTTGGAAATAAAAGAAACTCAAAGAACAGAGATGAAACCACATGGCAGAATGTTATCTTATATATACACCATATCCCGCAGTCAAGGCCATAAGGCTCTGAAGACTTCAGAATATTTGCTCTTTCATTTAAGGATTTAATTGCTAAATACTCCAAATTTTTCAAGGATATATGTACAACCTCTATTTTTTTTAAATTGCAGAAATAAGCTAATGGGTTCAGGGGCTACTGGGAGTTTATGTCAGTGTGTAGATTTTACAACATGCAGTTATTATGTATAAGCATTCATCAAAATTGCTTGAGTTACCTCTGCTATAGCCTAGGACTTTTTTTACATCTAAAGAGACACTGATTTAGAAGAATGTATAAACTTAATTACAAAGGAGAAAGATAAAAAAGAATAGATCTTTTATAACTATGAGACCTGTAAAAGAAGGAAGCTCATTCCTGCCTCTTTCAAAGTCTACCGTATCGTAATCGGGAAACAGGAATATCTCTGGCTCCTTTGAGTTACATGAATATGAGCAAAAGTTGTTCTTATGTTCTGCATAACTATACCCATGTCGGTACTGAGTCTACATGAATATTACAGAAACCAGGAGTATTACAGATACCCTACTGTAATATAGTAGGTTGTTAAAGAGGTGGAGTAAGCTTTGCTTTTTTATGGTTGTTGTATTCCAAAATGTATTGTCTTTTCTTTTTCCTCATCTTGCTTTCCAATTCCTCTTCTATTTTCTTCTAAATCAGTATCTTTTTCGATGGAAATAATGCTCCAGATCTTAGAGCAATGTACCACCTAGAGGCACATGGTCTACTTGTGTGATACCCAATATTTATTTTGTCTCACAGCAAAACCACTTAATTGTGCCTCTTCTTTATCTTTATAAAAAAGTCAACAAAATATAAGTGATGGTTCCATGTAGGAACAAGTAAGTAGAATTAGATTTTTAAATATGGATATTTCATTAAATTATGTGAAAAAAGCAAAGACTTTCCTTGTCATCTAGCCTCTGCAATATGTCCCAAACAAAACTCATTTAAGGAAACCACTGGGGAAAACCAAACCTAATGTTCATTCCCTAGAAATTCAGTGTATAGTTTATTTTAGTTGACTCAAGATACATCTTTAAACAGTAATTTCAGTACCATAAGGTACTTTGAAATGTCATAAAAAATGTTCCAAGTTTGTAGTTTGAAGGACCACAGAAGGGCTATTTGAAGTTTTATACTTTCTTTATTCAGTGATCCACTTGCCTGTTATTTAAACCTCCTTGGGAAGAAATGAAAGTCAGATGGCACTTTAGAAATATGCCTTGATTTTCAGACCTCACTGAGTGACCGATTAGGTGAGGGACAGTTATGTATTTGTAGCAGATGTCAATCCCTCTTGTCAAATCAACATGCATTTTTTGTACCTGGATTTATTTTATCTCCTTTTGCTCAACTCCCAACACATAAAAAGCCCACAGATATAGGGTCTAATAATCCATTGTGGGAATTTACTACACATGGAAATCTTGGTGGATGAGAAAAAGAGAGTTCTAACATATCCCTTATGCAGAGAAAAATGTGGCTAGAGTAAAAGTGGAAACATCTTATTTCTATTGGAACAGAATATATTTTGTTAATTGGATTAAAAATGTTTGTCCTAAAAAATCACAAAATTTTTATAGGGTAAACAATTCACTGAGTTATATGTTTCATGTAGAAATAGTTGCTGTAAATTCTGTTGTAGATCAAATAGCAGTTATTTTAATTTTCCTGTTGACAATTTTCAATAATAAAACACCAAGATGAACATCTAAATATGTAGGAATAAACAAACTTTAAAAATAACACATGGACCAAAATCTCAAAAAAATATAACTAAATACACAGAAGTAAAAAATGCAAAAGTAGAATATATTAGGGTTCAACTAATGCTGTGCTTAGCTTAGGGGGAAATGAAAAGCAATACGTGCTTACATTAAAAATGATAGGAGGTCACACATAAATTACCTAAGTTTCTACCTATGCAATCTAGAAAAACAGAAAACCAAACTAAACACAAGGAAAGAAGGTATAAAATAGTATGAAGGCACAGATCAATAACAATGAAAGTAGGAATATGGTAGAGAATACTGCTAAAACTAAGTTCAGTTATATTTAACCAATAAAATTGCTAAGCTTCCAGCAATATTAAACAAAAATTGCAAAAAAAAAAATACAAAGTAAATTTTATTGATAACATGAGTGTTTATGTAGAAAATTTCAAGGAACATACAAGAAACAGAAATAAGTGATCCCATCATGGTTGAAGATACTGAATTAACGTATTATCATGGTAAAAACATTCCACCATTTATACCATTCAAAAATGAATATTTCAGCAGGGCGTGGTGGCGCACACTTGTAATCACTGCGATTGGGAGGTGGAGACAGGAGGATCGTGCAGGTTCGAAGCCAGCCTCGCTGGCTTCAGAGACCCTGTTTCCAAATAAAAATATAAAACTAGGACTGGGAGGGTAGCCTGGAGGTAGAAAGGTTTCCAGGAACCCCAGTACCACAAAAAAAAAAAAAAAAGAAAGAAAGAAAGTAAAAGAAAATTTCAGTGGAATCTAAGAAAATAATGCAGGATTTTTATGCTGAAAAGTACACAATACTGATGAAAGAAATATCAATGCCAATAATAGACACATTGTGTTTATGGATTGGAAGACTCAAATTAACAATTATGTCAATTTTTTCTAAGTCATACACAAGTTTAAGTGGCAGAAGACAATCCAGGTGGGCCGATTATTCCTCCAGATGAAATGGTAGTCCTTCTGAAAGCATCATCTGAGTCCGAGATAGCAGAGGCACTATCCTTACCCATCCAGACTGCGTCTCCTCTATTCTGTCCACAGTTACCTAGGCTGAACGGTGCAGTCCACATGGAAAAATAGCAATTTATTCATAGCAAAATAGCAATCCTTTTTGTATAAAATATAGATAATAGCATTCTAACAATTATATCAAGAGTCCAAGGAACCAACCTAGATAAAGCACCTTTGAAAAGAAAGAAAAAAGTAGGAGGAATTAACCTCCCTGGTTTCAAGATTTATTTTTTTGCTGTTGAATCAAGATCATGTAGTATCCATATTATAATAGACACATAAATCAATGAAACACAGTACAAAAACCAAAATAGATCCATATAAATATACTAAGTTTTTTTTTTACAAAACTTGTAAAAGCAATTAAAATGTAGACTAGTTTCCTAAACAAATGATGCTGTGGCAATTGGATATTCATAGGCCAGAAAGACAAAATAAAAATTTCAACTAAAAGTTCACATTTTGTGCAAAAAAAGTATTTAATGCATATTTCCTATGAGAATATAAAATGGTACACCCACTGTGGAAAGCAGTTTGATACTAACAGACCTAGTCATGAAACTGCCTTTCAACCCATCAGTTGTGTTTGGGCTTTGGGGGATCTGTTCCCAGGGACCTCTCTTAGGCTTTCAAAAACTGTTCTTATAACTGCAGGTTCTTGTCCAGAACTAGGATGGATGTACACTGAACTCTTGCGAAAAACTTAAATGAGTTTATTATTACAAAGATAGAAATACAGAAGATAGTTATAGCTCTAAACTATTCAGTATAGGGGGGTGGCCTGAAATGAAGTCACCGGAGTTCAAAATACAAAACAGCTTTCATAGATACAAATTCCCCAACTTGCTCTACCAAATAATCCTATGACCTAGGTGTAAGTCTGCGTGTCCATTAACTTCCTGCAGACTTCTTTCATTATACTTATGTGGATTTCTGGCTTGGTAAAAAACCTTCCTGCCAATCTGCAAGTAATAAGCCTAGGTTTCTTTGTTAAGACCAGAATGATTCACAAAGTCAAGAGGCATGTAATATCCTCCTCCCATACTCTTAGGGAATTCTTAGCTTTTTGCTAGATATTATTTACTATATTTATTTATTTATTTATTTATTTATTTATTTATTTATTTATTTTTGGTGGTACTGGGGTTCCTGGAAACCCTTCTATCTCTGGGTTACACTCCCAGACCTATTTTATATTTTATTTGGAAACAGGGTCTCTTAAACCAGTGAGATCCTCCTGTCTCTGCCTCCCAAGCACAGAGATTACAAGTGTGCCACCATGCCTGGCAATAGATATTATTTATTATGCAAACTTGTTTTTAGAATGTGAAAGTCCTAGGTCCCAACTCCTCTATCCACTTGCTAATTATTTTTAGTGAGGGTACTTTGCATTATAACAGCTACTTCAGTGCCTGACAGTAACCAGGCCATAAATGCTTTTTTTTTTTTTTACAAATATGAACTCTAGTTTCTATAAACCAATCATATATATATATATATATATATATATATATATATATATATATATATTAACCAAAACTACTTCTTTTCTGAATCTTTTTAGGCCATTTTATACCCTAATGAAATTATCCCAGAGAAAGCCAAAATTTTATTATTATATCCACACAAACCTGTACAGTAGATATTCATAGAAACTTTAGTCTCAATTTCCAGGTCCTAAAATTACCCCAGAAGACTCTGAATGGAGGAATGTTTCAGCATGTGGTAGCACGTGCCTATATCTATATTGGTATAGTTACTCAATGTAAAAAAAAATAGAAAATTTTTATATTCAATAACTTAGGTAAATATCCAGGGAGTTATGATAGGTGAGGAAATAATAATTCCCAATGCTTACATACTGCATTATTTCATTTATGATGAGAATTTAGAAATGGAAGATGCATTTAGTGGCAAGAATTAGGGATGGATGGAGATCAGGTAACAGGTGAGTGTGATCACCTAAGGGGCATAAGAAGAATACTTATGGTATTAGTAATATTTAATATTTTAATATACTAATAGATAAGAAAAGCTATTCATCATACAATTGTACAGAATTTGGTACATACATATGAATATATATACAAAGAGAGAGAGAGACAGAGACAGAGACAGAGAGACAGAGACAGAGACAGAGAGACAGAGACAGAGACAGAGACAGAGACAGAGAGAAATGAATTAGATAAATAAACTTTACCAGTATTCTATTCTGGTTTTAATATTGCACTATTATTTTGAAAAAATGGCATAATTAATGCAAACTGGACAAAGTGCACAAGGTATCTCTCTGGAATTTTCTTACAAACGCCTCTCAATCTTATAACTACCTTTTTCTTTGTGGTACTGGAGATTGAACCCAGGGGCATTCTACCTCTGAGCTACACCTCCATTCCTATTTTTTTTTTTTATTTCGAAACAGGGTCTCATTAACTTGTAGAGGGCCTCACTGAGTAGCTGAAGCTGGCTGTGTACCTGTGATCCTCCTGTCTCAGCCTCCTAAGTACTGAGATTACAAGCATGGGCCACCACCCCCAGCTATAACTATCTTGATTAAATATATGAAAAATGATAGAGGTTTAGTATGTTGAATGTTCTCAGAATATATAATAAGTACGAAATTAATGATACTGCAGTGTTCAAAATATGAAATATCTTTAAATGAAAGAAGATGATATACAAACTTAAACTCAAGCAGAGCCTGGTATTTACAGAAAGAAAGAGGAGCAGAAGCTTATGCACAAAGTATGAAGTTGGATGTGACCCATTCCAAGACACCTTTGTCATCATGCTTCGCCAAGCCAATTCTAGAACATATTTGACCTAGTACAAATGGCAAATTACTCAGTTACAAGGCAGATGGATCGAGGAGAGGAGTGAGCACAATAAAAATTTTAAAAAAAATATGTGTTTTGAATTAAAGACATGCCGCTGGCCGTGAGTAATCTGAAGCGCGCAGGGATAATAGAATGTTTCTCTGTGCCCTATCACGGTAATCCATCACTGTGATTACAATATGCTCAGATGCTGCACCGCAGCTGGCCACAGCTTCGGTGTGTTTGGCTGCCCCACAGCAATGCTGCAATTTTAATTAACATTTGGGGGAATAGTGGATCAGTTCAACAGTCCTGCTCATTTAATTGATAGCCTTTTTGAAAATTGGGATGCTTGTTTTATGCATGGACCATTGCTTTCCACCTGCAGGATTTATTTGTGTGGCTAGCTACTAAATCTTATCTGTAATCTTCTTGAAGCCAAGTTTATGTCACTTTGGTTTTGAAGTGCTTTTCAAAGAATGAGCTCAAGCATCAAAAGGGTCATGCTTTTAATGGAAAAAGAAATCTTTAAATCTTCATAGAAAAAAATGAGGAAATATTCTACTTTTTATAATTATTAAATATTTAAATTGTCTAAATACATTTCTTACCTGCTGATATAAGAACTTGAGATACAAACTATATTTAAAAAGAGTATTCTATGAACATGCTTTTGGATAGAAAGTGAATATTCTTGGTTGTGGGTCCAGCAACATTTGCATCTTTCTTCCTTCACGGGAAATCTCAAATTTCTGCAAGTACTCACCATTCAGGAGCTGCTGAGCCTTTTCCCAGATCCACAGAAGAGTTCCAGAAAGCCAGAATAACTATGTCTTTCTTTTTTATATTAAAATCAAGAATGGGTATGTGATATAACCCAGAGCAGTGAGAGAATATAAATAGCTTAAGAGCGATTTCATGAAAGTCCTCTCCTATCCTCCCAAGGGATGAGGGTTCCTTCAGGTCTCTGCTTTTATACTAAATCTGTAAAAGTACCATCCTGCCCTCGAAATCGCACTTAAAGTACATTGTAATCTAGTGAAGATAGTATTGTATAGAAGAAAAAGGAGTTAGTTTAGTGCAATGTCATTGATAGAACAAATAAGATGCTGATTGATAATTCAACAGTCAATTTAATTATATAGAATCCATTGAGGACGTTGACAACATGAATTTTCTTGGGATATTTGGAAACAACAGCTTGACAGGAAAGTGTTCAATAATTTTGGAGTAAAAAAATGTAGACAGTTAAAAGCTATTCTAGTATCCACCAACAGATAAAATATGTCACACATATAAAAGGTAATATTATCTATAAAAAGGAAGTAAAGATAATGTGACAACATAAATGACCAACATAAATGGACCATTTTACAATAAATGGGAGTATCCAGACACAAATAATGAGTAGTGTATGATTCTCCTTAGGTACAATTATTTATTTATTTATTTATTTATTTATTTTCAATACTAGGGATGGAACCCAGAGCCATTTTACCTCCGATCTACACTCCCAGCCCTAATTTTTTATTCTTTAATTTGTGATAGGGTTTCACTGAGTTGAAAAAGACCTTACTAAGTAACTGAGGCTGTCCCTAAATTGTAATCCTCCTATTTCAGCCTCTGGAATGCAGGGATTACAAGTACGTGCCACCACATCCAGCTTATGCACAATATTTAAAATGGAGAAAATCATTGAGAAATTGCCAGGATCTGGGAGGAGTGGGAATAAGAGTTACTGCTTAATGTGTTCATAGTGGCATAGTGGTGAAGGTTGTACATCATCGTGAATTTGTATACCACTGAAAGCCTGGAGTGGTGGTATACACCTGTATTCTCACAACTTGGGAGGCTGAGGCAGGATGATCAAAAGTTTGAGGCCAGTGTATAGCAACTTAGTGTGAACATGTTTCAAAATACAAATAAAAAAAGAATTTTAGCAAATGCAGAGTTTCTGCTCTACTTTTTAGGCCTTTTATTTATCTCTTTTGAGTGGATCTTTGTGCACAGTAAGAGAAAAGAAAAAGCACAAGACCAACTTACCATAATAGAAGCTCTGGTATACTTTCTCAATAAAACCCTGGAACCAGGAAATAAAACCAAAAGATAATAAATTGGATAGCATCAAATTAAAAAGCTACTATATCACAAAAGAAAGAATCAATAATCTAAAGAGAGAAGCTGTAGAAAGGAATAAATCCTTCCCAGCACTCCTTTGATAGAAGATTAATATCTAGAATATATAGAGAGAATGCTAGAAAACTTAGCACTAAAACTCAAGTAACCCAACTTAAAAAAAAAAAAGGTAATAGAACTGCATAGACAATTCTCAAAAGAAGAAATGCAAGTGGGTGTGGTTGTGGTGTGTGCCTTTAGTCTCAGTACTTGGGAGGCTGAAACAGGAGGAAGGTGGGTTCAAGGTCAGCCCCAGCAACTTAGAGCCTAAGCAACTTAGAGAGACCCTCCCTATTTCAAAAAATAAATAAATAAAAATGACTGGGGTTATATCTTAGAGTTAAAATGCCCCTGGGTTCAATATCCAGAAATATAATTTGCCAATAAATATATGAAAAAGTGTTTAATATCACTAGCAATCAGGGAAATTCAAATTAAAATTTTTACCTAATTCCAGCTGAAATGGCAATCATTAAGAACACAAACAATAACATATGCTGGAAAAGATATGGAGAAATAGGGACTCTTCTACACTCTTAATAGTGTTGCAAAATACTACAACCACTGTGGAGATCAGTTTGGAGATTTCTCAGAAAATTAGGAATGAAACCACAATAGGTAACATTCCTCCATATCTTTCCTAAGGAATGAAAGTTAGAATACCACAGTGACCCATGCATATCCATGTTTATGGAAGCACAATTTACAATGGGAAAATATAGAACCAACTCAGTTGCCCATCAACAAAAGAATGCATAAAGAAAATGTAATTATACTCAGTCATAAAGAAGAACAAAATTTAAAGAAAATGTAATTATACTCAGTCATAAAGGAAAACAAGATTCTGACATATGCAAGAGAAGGGATGGAGCTAAAGAGTATTATGCTAAATGAGATTAGTCCATCTCAGAACATTAGGAGTCATACCTTTTCTCCCATATTTGGAAGCAAGAGCGTGATAGGAAACATAAAAGACTAATTCAGAGAGAGACCAATGGAGTAGTTGATGGAGGTCAGTGAAGAGACTTAGGGAGAGGAAGAAGTAGGACTACAGAAGGAAAGAGTTCAAATAATATTGTGGCAATTAGTGGAGGCATTTTTACCAATTTCACTAACTCGTGTGGGAAGAGAGGGCAGCAAGATGAGATATGGAGAAAAATACACAAGAAGCTTTGTGAATTCAGGATCTAGCTGTCACTATGAGGTATAATTGCAATGCACTCTTAAAAGGTCTAAAAATAAATACAAAAAGCTAAAAATGTAGCTCATTGTAGAGTATCTCTGGGTGAAACCCCCAGTCAAATAAAATATAATAAATTAACTTGTGTATATTTAAAAATGGATGAAATAACAACACACATATATGTGTGTATATGTATAATCAAATAAAATTTAAAACAAATAATACACATGATGAATATAAATAATTCTTTCAACTAATTTTCTAAAGAGTAAGTAGAGATACTACATGAAAGTTGGATAAGTAAGTACAACAAAAAATACTTTGGAAACTGTGAAGCTAAAAGACTAATTATCATAATTAATGGCGCTTAGGACAGAGTTAAATCATTAATAATGACATTTTAAAACCATAACATAGAAGAACTATTAAAATAACTGAAATAAAAGTGCTAGGGGGGCAGGGTAAGAGATGAGTCAAAAATACATTATCCCCTTGAAACTCAAGATTGGAAAGAGGATTTTGGGAAAGGATGTAGTTGGTTCCTTAAAAGTAATAAAGAGGTGAGCCTGGTTCTTATACACACATCACTGCGAAGAACAAGGGGTGTTTGCGGTATGTTAAAGCATGTTGTATACTCTATTGAAAATATTCCTAAGTGAAAGGCATAGGTTATTAGGCTTGCAGCTATCATAATAAAAATCCAATGATAGGTTATTCTAATTAAAAATTCTTCTAGAAGTGACAAAAGAGTCATCGATGAAGCATTTGCCCAAATCAGCAGCCTAATTTAGATGCATGAATCTACAAAGTAGCCTCAGATAACACAGAAAAAATAGAATATATAATCCGACTGCAAGCTCAATAACCAATAAACAAAAATGTAAAATACCAACAAATTGATCCATTCAATTAAAAAGTATAGCACATCAACAAATTTTAAGGTCCAAATATTAATATATAATAAAACATTTATTTTACTTTATTAAATGAAACATATGCTTTTGCATGAAGAAATGGATAGTCAATACTTGTTTAATGTAATTTTTTTGAAGTACTGAGGAATCTAGGGGCATATTATCACTAAGCTACACTTTCAACCCAATTTTATTATTTTTTATTTTGAAACAAGCTCTCATTAAGTTGTGGAAAGCCTTACTAACTAGCTGAGACTGGCCATGAATCTAAGATACTCCTGTCTCAGCCTCCCAAGTACTGAGATTACAAGCATGTGCTGCCATGCTATGCTATTTTTCATTCATTTTATGTTTCTAGGACTTAAATTAGCTCTACATATACCTGCAATGTATGAAAGGCCTAAGAAGAAATAAGCAAGAGACAAGCAGTGAGGTTTTGTGGGGTAGACTGTATTTGTACTGTTTCTCAAAATTTGAATGCAAAACTATGCAATCCTAAGAGACATCGAAGAGAAATCTTTGCAGTCAAGTCTTCATTCCTAAGGAGAGTACAAAAAATTCAAAGTTGTTATCTATGAACAGTAAGTGTCATATTTTACCAAATGTATAATTAGACTATAGTAGAGGGAAAGATCAAATGTAGACAATGCAATAATACCTCACATTTTCTCCTTGTGACCTGTAATACTTTCATATGTAATTGAGTTTTGAGAAATGTCAATGAAAAAATGTACCTAAGTGAAACTCTACTTTCTCTCTGCTGTATTAGATCTTGTACTGGTCATTCACTGAAGAACCACCCACAAATACCTACTATGTGCAGGGACCATTCTAAGGTTTGATGGACACCAGTGAAATTAAATAAAAAAACACTTTCTTATGCAATTTATATATTTGAAACAGGTACCTTTCCTCTAATCATGGATGAGTCCCAGTGTCTCCTCGGGATATTTCTGTAAAGATTGTCAATTTCCCCTCTATTATTTTCAAGTTCAAGTTCAGAAATCATACCCATAATTTCTTATTGCTTTTCCACAAATGACATTTGGCTGTGGAACAACTTTGAGTCAGAATTATGAGTTAAACAAATACAGTGGCTGAAGAGGAGCAATAGCTTCTTCTTTAGCCAGTGAATGGGGCATATTGTATGCTTTGGTAGTAAAGCCAAATAATGATATATAACAGTTATCAAATGCTTACTCTGTATTAAGCAATTTTACCCAATCCTCATAGTTTTCTCCAATTTATTACCATCAATTCTTCATTTTCCAAAGCAACAGACCTATGAATTAGCAAAGCTTGAATTTGAACTCAGGCTGCCAAAAGGACTTGCATGACTTTGGCTTTAGCCTGAATTCTTCTGGACTTAATTTCCACTAGGTAATTCTTACTGGCTCCGAAACTTAATGTTTAGTGCATTGCAGATGAAAGCAGACCCCTTGTATAATTTTGGATATTTTTATAACTTCAATATTTTAACTTGGAACATAATAATTGTATACATTTTAGAATATAAAAAGATATTTCAGTGTATGTGTAAAACTTGTAATGATCAGATCAGAATAATTATCATCCACAACCTTCATTACTTATTTGTGTTGGGAACACTCAAAATTCTTTCTACTAGCTATTTTGGAATATACAGTTAGTTAATTATTATCAATTATAGTCATCCTAATTTTATATAGAAATAAAATATTATTTTTTGTATCCAAGGTTACCTCTGTATCTACCAATAAACCTCTCTCCTGGCTGCTACCCTCAAATGATTCTCAGCATCTGGTAACCTCACTACTTCTGTGAGATCAACTTTTTAGATTCAATACAGAAGTAAGAACAGGCAGTATCTGTCTTTCTGTACCTAACTCATTTCACGTAACCTAAAATCTTACCAATAATATTGCAGTTGAAAAAATACTATTCATTTTTACAGCTGAATAATATTTTATTGTGTAAATGTACCATCTTTATTCCCCCAGTGTTGGGACTTGAACCTAGGGCCTCACACATGCTAGGCAAGCGTTCTGCCTAGGGTATATCTAGATAACTAAGCTACATCCTAACCCTCTTTTATTTTGAGGCAGGATTTCCCTAAGTTGTCCAAGCTGGCTTGAAACTCTGAATCCTCCTACCTCAGACTCCCAAATAACTGGCATTAGAAGTATGTGCCACCAGATTCAGCTCTTGTCTTTCTTATCCATTCAACCACAAATGTAAACATAGGTTGATTCCCTTTCTTACCTATTGTGAATAATGCTGCATAAAATATGGGGCTGCAAATGTCTCTTTGGTTCTCTGCTTTTATCTTCTTTGGCTAAATACCCAAGAGTGTCATTGCTGGAATTTATTGCTAAATTACATAGCATTGATATTTCTAGATTTGGAGAAACCTCCATCCTATTTTCCATACTTGCTGACTAATATAGTTTCCAACTCACTCCTTCTACTCTTGAGCAGTTAATTCTAAACCCAAAGTAATAAAGGAAATATAATATTTCATTGACTCACATAGATATTTACAGAAGATAGAATTCATTGTTTTAATCTGGGCGTGGTGGCATACGCTTGTAATCCCCGCTCTTGGGAAGTGGAGACAGGAGGATTGCACAGGTTCAAAGACAGCCTCACTGGCTTAGGAGCCCCTGTTTCCAAATAAAAAACATAAAATAGTTCTGGGATTGTAGCCCAGAGGTAGAAGGGTTTCCAGGAATCCCAGTACCACCAAAAAAAAAAAAAAAAGAATACATTGTTTTATTTATTATTTGATGAATTATGTACATATTAAATAACAATGATACTGATGAGAATTTTTACAGTTCTTTAAAATAATCTGCATGGCATATTACATTGACAGTCACACACAAACTTCTAGATCTGTTTGTTACTCCAGTGTTTGAGAAGGAAACTGCAACTTAGAGGGAGAAAGTGATTTGTGCAATTCCACATAGCTACTGTATGGTAGTTGAAATTTGAATGTAGATGCTCTAAATTATAACGACACCATTCTTTTCTCTGATTATACCTCATCAATATTGACTAAACTTAAGGTGTTTCTCTGCCTACGAGCTTAAACTTTTCTTCTGATCCCCCCATTTAGCTGAATAGTGTTTGTAAAATTTAATTCTGAGTTTCTACTGAAGTGTTTTACATATAACAAATTAGCCAAATTAATAAGGGGTTTAGGATTAAAATATTTATAATCCTTGAAGGCTTATTGCCAAATAGATACCAGAAATTATCTGGAGAGAAGATAGTTAAAACATTAATTTTCAAATGAAAATTTGGGGTGGTTATGTAGCTCCGCTATTACAAAATAAGGTGTACATTTTTTAAACAAAATGGGTCATTTAGAAGCTTTCCATTTTAGTCAATAAAAGTTGATGTAATTGCCATTTTTAATCACAAATAATGGTCAGTACAATTGGGCAGCAAAATTTATTCTTACAATTTTTCTCCTTGACATTGCCACAGATGATTACACTTTCTTTCTCCTTCTGCTCATAGAGAGCAGAAACCCATCCTGACAACACAGGTTGTCACATTCTCACAGTATTCATGAGCACGGAATGGGAGTCCCCAATTTCTGTAATCAAGATGTCTGAGAGTTGATGTGCCCAAGGTCTTCTCTTTAATCAGCTGTAGCACTCTGTGCCCTGAACTCAAATTATCCCAGCAACAGGAGTAATCAAGGCAGAATAAAACCCAGGTTATTCTCCCTGGCCCAGTGTATCTCTCCACAGCCTCAGGGAAGGCTGCTACATCAATCAAGTCTCCAAATAAAAAGGTAATTATTTCTTGATTTCTCTGGAGTAGATTCAGAGAGAGAGCAAGGTTGCTTCTACCAGGATTCCCCACTGTGTTGCCAAACAGCGGCAGTTATCTTAAAAGACAGAAGCAATTACTGGCAAGATGTTCTTGTCATTTTGGGTAGGGTGGAAAGCTAGTCATTAAGATTCACCTGACATTCCAGTAACAACCATAATGTTGGACCCTTTGGTGTAGGCTTACTAGTTTAATTTCCTGATATGTACAGATCACATGCATGTGAAAAGGAAAAATTTAAGGTACGTGTCATCTTTGAGAGTAAGTCAATATGTTCAGCCAATGCGCATCATGGCTGAGATGCTCAACTGGTCAGCAGCAGAGCAGTAATTTGAACTGTGTTTCCAAATCTTTGACTCTTTCTCCTATCTTGATAAACATGCAGGACATTGCAAAACATGTTGTTGTTACATAGCATGCATTCATATATATGTATTGCATACATACATATATTCTAAAACATTATCATTTTAAACAAATATCACAAGCCATAGTACCATACACATAAACAAAAAATTTTGACATTAGTTCTAAACTTGTATTTTTCCAAAAGAGGAACATGATTCTATTTTGGGGGTCACTAGTTAGAGGTGCGAAAGACACCTTGGATTTTAGTTTCAAGAGCTTTTGAGAGAAATTTATATACAAAGGATACAAAGCATAGCTGTATTGTTACAGAAAGATAAGTACCACATGGCCCCACTCATGAGATATAAAGTGGTTGATCTCACAGAAGTTGAGAGTAGAAAGGTGGTTACTATAGTATAGAAGAATCGGTTGGTAAAGAGTGATCGGTATGTAATAAGTACAGTTACAGGCAGGGGCATGAAGTTCTGGTGTTCTCTTGCACAATAAGGTGACTAGCTTGATAACAGTAATGAACTGTATGTGTTAAAAAGCTAAAAGAAAATATTTTGAAATATTTTCTATAGAAAAATAATAGAGTTTAAGGATATTAATGTATTAACCCAGATTTAAACATTATACAATGTATACATATATCAAAACCTTACATGTTTCCCCATTAATATGTATAATTTTATGTTTTATGTGTCAGTTAGAAAATAAATTTAAAACTATGCATAGAAAAAAGGATGCTTGTATTATTCTCTCAAACTTTAAGTCTCAATCTCTCACAGCCCAATGTTACAAAAATATGTAAAATCTCTCAATGATCAAAGTCTGTCATTTTCTTTTTTTTTTTTTTTTTTTGTTATCACCTGGAGGATACTCTGTGTTATATCCTTGACCTATCCATGAGACTAAATTTTGAGTTATATTTTTGCCCAAACATTGTTTAGTTTCAAGGAAGACAAGAAAATGATATAATTTGTGTTGCAAGAGAAAAATTTCTCTCTCTCTGTCTGTCTCTCTGTCTCTGTCTCTCTATATATACATATATGTATTATATACATATGCATATATATGTATATATACATACACATATATATGTATATATACATACACATACATATATATGTATATATATCAGTTGTGAAGGAATATGTATACTTTTGGTTACAGACAATGAATTTCTTCTTGTTTAAAGTAAAATTGGATTGTATTGCTATTTTACAATTAATAGATTAATAAAGAGAACGTATTGCCTCATAAAGTCTTAGAAGAGCCTTACCAAATCATAACACTACTACTATTTTGTGACGCTCAACTATTTCCTTTCTGCCTTTTGCTTTGTAAGGTGTTTGAAAGTATCACTGACTTCTACTCACTAGCTTTCAGTCACACCTTCTCCTAGTTGTGACAGCAAAAGTGATTTCAGACTTTGCTTAACATCCTTTGAAAGGACAAAACAGCTCCCAGTTAAGAACTATTCACATAATAATCTGCTCATAGGTCAAGACGTATCCACTAAGAAATAGGCCATAAACTGAAAAACAAACACTACATACTTGTTTAAACATAAAACTAATAAGAATGTGGTGTGTGGTGTCATTGACAATACCACTCTTAACAGCCCAGGTTCATCTTTCTTCTGGGCCAAGGTATTTATTCCCCCACATGCTAGAGTGTCAGGGGCTGGTCCTCTTAGAATCCTTCCAATAAAGAGAGTAATCATGACGTATGTTATTTTCTCTTCCTGGGGAAGCATATGTTCATTTACTGGTCCAAGTAACAATAACAACTGAGTTCTTTTTCCCCAACTAAGGACAGACTTGACGGGCCCTCAGGTATAGAACCTCCATCGAACAAAACCTTTATTATGGCTGAAAAAACTTCCTTCGGCCAAATCTTGTTTTGTTTACTACCATTGCATAAGTGGTATTACCAAAATAATACCCTAATACATCTTTTTCATGCTAATTTACATATCAGGCTTTTGCCCTTGGGAAGCTAACTAAAAAGGACAGGTATCTGAAAGGTCTGAAAAGGAAGATGCTGTCATGCGACTTGGTAGTTAAATTGTTCACTACCTAGATACAAATAAGCAGACTGTCACTTTTGCTTGGTAGAAGACAGGAAAATGGAAGTGTTGACCCAAGGCACAAGGTCGGTGTCTTTCATAAACCTTCAGTGGTAATAAGATGGGTACACACTCAGGAAGTTACTAGAAGGAAATGCACATGCTGATGTGGTATATTAAATAGTTGATGAATATTGAGGACATATTAGTTGTACGGGGCACAGAAATAAGCAGCTCTGCTACGCTTAATGTATATTCTAAAAGAAATGAAAAGTATGACTGATTTATCTGGAATTAAAATGTAAGCATGAAGCCGGGCGTGGTGGCGCATGCTTGTAATCCCCATGCTTGGGAGGCGGAGACAGGAGGATCGCGCAGGTTCGAAGGCAGCCGCGCTGGCTTAAGAGACCCTGTTTCCAAAATAAAAATATAAAAAGTATGTCTGGGAGTGTAGCCCGGAGATAGGAGGGATTCCAGGAAACCCAGTACGACAAAAAAAAAGTAACCATGAATATAAGGCAAGTGTATTTATTAGTGCAATATAAAGGAGATATCATTTGCTGCAGCTAAAAAGCAAGGAATGGTAGGGAAGAACTAGACCTAGGTCTTAACCATAACAGAAGCAGAGCTCTAAGAAAAGATAACTTCTCAACTAAAAAATGGATCTCTCTCTCTCTCTCTCTCTCTCTCTATATATATATATATATATATATATATATATATATATATATGGATATATAATCTATCTCATAATGAGAATATCTGGGTTAATACATGTGAAAATACTGTAAGCCTATATCTCCAAGACTCCTGAATGGACTGCAGATATTCCCAAAACAGTCCTGTTAAGAGACAACACCCACCTGCCTTCTCTTCACAGGTAGGTGTAAAAACTGAAAGAGAAGCAGATCTAACACCATATAACCAAAATCCTGCAGAATACAGACATAATGGAAGGTTGAAAATAGAAACAAATCGATTTAAGAGATTATTTAAGTTACTTTTCTTGGAAGAATAGAAAAACTGATAATTTATAAAATGAAGATGTAAATATTCATGAATATAGTTTATATTATTTATGTTTGCTCCAAAATAAATTATGTGCAGAACTTTCAAAGGTAATAGAAGAGAAAACTCATCTATCCAGTGTAAATTAGAAAAAAATTAAAAATACACTAAGTATAACAAATAAAAACAGTATGAAAGAACTGAAAGTTACGTATAAAGCAGTACTTACAATAAATATAAATTAGTTAAGTTTATCAACTAAAACTCTCAAACTGGTGAAAATCACATGCAACAAAAATTTCTGCAAAAGATTCACTTAAGAAAAGCAAAACAGGACATTAAACATTGTTAAAGGAAAGTTTAGGAAATAATATGAAAACCCAACACTTTTCTAATGGAGGGATATTCTTAAGGCTAAATTCAGCATTATGTGTTGGAAGAGCATGTAAAATAGAACAATCAACAGAGAAACCTAGAAGGGATGGGGAGAGGGGAGAAAAGGAGCAGATAGAGAGGAGCTAGACAGAAAAAATTTCAACCAATCAATCCAGAGTTAAAACCCAAGGAAAATAAATATTTTGCAAGAGATAAATGCAGAAAAAATAAGAAATAACCAGAAGAAATCCATATGTACACAGCTAAGCAGTATTTAAAAAAAGAAAGAAAAAGACCTCACATCAGATGCTGTCAAGAAACCATCCTAGATTATAAATAAAATGTGCTAATGACAATGAGAATACACTGATAATATGATGAGAATAAAATAAGACAGAAAACATTAGAAGAGGGATTTAGAATCAAGGAAAACGTAACTGTCATGAAATGACAGTAAAGAGAAGTGGACTTTAAAACTGGTTTATTTATCAGCCCAAATTCAGAGTTTATGGGAAAATTACTCAGATACTTTATGTATGGCTGTGTAGGGCTAGACTAGAACACCTGAAGCCATTTCTAAGCTGCAAGAAAGACTAGATGCTGGAAAGCTGAAAGCACACTTAGTGACTTTTTCTTTTTCTTTTATGCTCAAACCTGAATATTGGCTTCTTATGAATCCAAAGCCAAGAAAAGAAGAGTCAGAAGATAAAAATAATTTGGGTAAAATGGTTAATTTATCTACCTTAGTCCCTTTCTACTTAGTTTCACTTAGTCTTCCTTAGATTCCAAAGTTCCAAAACAATCCTTCACGTTCTATTACTTCATAATCCTCCTGAAGGGATATGGGATAAAAATAAAAATATAATTACAAAACAATGTTCTGAAAATAAGAAGATACCTGCTGGCATTTTGACTCAGTAAGTGATCTTCTAGTCTTATGGGCACCAAGAAGTAATACATCTTTCAAAAGTACTTTTCCTGTAAAATATACATCTTCAACTAATAGATACTAATGTAAATAAGTGTGAGAGCTGGGTATGGTGGTTCATGCCTGTAATCCTGATATTTTAGAAACTGAGATAGGAAGATCATAGATGTAATTTTTTAATTTAACACAAAATTTTAAAATCAAATTTTACATGATGAAAAGTAGACCACAATGTGGTTGGTCACCACCCTTGTGACATCATAGTTGACCTTACATTGGCATAGTGGAGTGCCCATCTAGCTAAGAAGGTCAAAGAGAAATATTTTAATAAAGAATCAGCTGGCCAAAACAAGAAAAATTAGAAAAGAATAAGAAAGAAATGAAACAAAAACACTCATGATTCATTATTCAATAAGATTATGTGTTTAGTCAGGAAGAGAGATAAAGTTTGAGGAATGATGGAATTAGGAAAAACTTAGTTGTGAATGATAAAAGAAATTCTCTTCAACTAATATATACTAATGTAAATAAGAGTGAGAGCTGGGCATGGTGGTTCATGCCTGTAATACTGATATTTTGTAAGCTGAGATAGGAAGATCATAGGTTCAAGGCCAGCCTGTCAACTATCTCCCTCAACAATTTAATTAAACCTTACAAAATAAAAAATAAGTAAAATAGTACTAGAAGAGGTAGTGTTGCGGATGAAATGTGCGTGTTGTGTGAGGGGAGAAGTAATTCCCTCACCGCAACCACACAAACACAAAAACAGAAAAACCGTGGATTCTTGTCCTAAGCTAAGAATAAATATGCATAGCTTGGACAGTTGCTGAAGATTTTTATTAAAAGATAGAAATATAAGATATATTTACAGCCCTGTGCCGGAGATGGGCACAGGGGGGGCAATCCGAATGGAAAATACCATAGAACTCCAGTTTACTAAGTGTTTTATCCCAACCAAGTCCATGGCAGGTCCTTTGATCTGCAGATAATGCTACCCCTTATCTCCATCCCAGGCTTTGCTTTTGCTATCTCTCCAGCCAGATTTGGGGCAGGAGGGGGAGCCATCCTGTCTCCAAACACAGGCATCTACCATTTGTTTCATCCCCCAAGATGTGTGAACTTGTTTCTTTTAGAAATGTAAAGAAACCTTTTTTTCTGGCTCCAACCTTCCTCCTCTTTTACAAATGTAAATTACAAGTCTTTTTTTTTTTTTGCCAGTACTGGCTTTTTTTAGTATACAGGAGATATATTTTAAAAATTGGAAATCTTTTCCAATACTGATACATTAATACATTTTGAATCCTCTTCCCAATACTACTACAGGTAGGACACACCTGGGTTCAATCCCCATGTTGAGAAATGATCATTAAAATGATTAGATTTGGTGCCAATTTCTCTTTCTCAATTAAGTATATGAAATATTATATTTGTAGATATTTTGAAGAACAAGAAAATAATAAGACTAATTTTCTAGTATTTTAGTTTTCATTTTTCATAGCACTTACTCAGAAGTTTCTTCTCCCTTTATATCCCCTGTCATAGAATCGAACTGAGCAGATATAGACAAAGGAGAGGAAACTTTACTTCAAAAGGATAGCAATTTCTGTGGGGACATAGCATTTCAAAGCATGAATGGGTAACCACAACTCAGTAATGTCCTAGTTTATCTTTTCTTATGATCACCAACATAGTAGATTTATGCTCATTGTCAATTTTAATCTTTAGCATAGCCCAGCCACAATAAACTGCAGTAAAAAAGCTTTCTGAGTGGAGATTAAAAGTCCCCTAGAGTCAGAGAGCCAGTCTGCTGCATCTGTAAAGGCAGTCAATCACTAGTGTGATTCTTTTCTAAGAAACACCCGTTTATATTAAATTAGACCCTCTGGATCGGAGTTTGTCTCCTCTAGTCATGATGTAACACAGCAATGAAATATAATTGGGGATGATGCCAATGATTCAAAAAATAAATACAGACACTTCACGTGAATGCCCTGGCTGTTTCTGGTAAGCTGTGATAAAAAATAAAAAAACACGACTATCTGATATACTATAAAATAGTAATATTAATTTGAAAAGATACTGGATGACTTTGAAAACAAGTAGCATCATATCTAACCAATTCTGTCAAGTTTTAAAAAATAAATATTCATCAAAGAAGTGGATGCACATATGTTATGTTTCCCTGTGTGATATTAGACATGGCTATACCTTTAGGGATTGTGAGAAAAAAAAGTAAGAGGAATAAGCCTTGAAGTTGATGTTTCTATGTAAATAAAGTATTAAAAATGATTGCATCTAAACCATTTATTAAACTGTTTTTGCAAGATGCCTATTAAATTCCATTTATTCTGCAAAACCGAATCAATCTTCCCTTGTGGGATGCTTTCTGCTAGAAGAAATAGAATTCAATTTAAATTGGATAAAATAATATTGATATTAATTTTTATAAAAAGATTAATAGTAATGAGAACACCAATGGGGGCATGTCAGGTTACCAACTCTGCTTCCCTGAAATATCTTTGACATGGTCCTTTCTGTTTACTGGGTTTATGCTCAGGGATGAGAGCATTGCAAGCATCAATGTCCAGAAACAGCATCAATCAGAGGAATAAGATGGTTGGCCTTTTAGAAGACGTCTCATTGTAGAATTCCCCTTAAATTTCACTGTTTGACATTGAATCTCCATTCATTCAAAATTAATCACCTTAGAAAGGAAAGAATACGCTTAAATTTCATCCCTCCATAGGATCTAATCCTATGACTTGACTACTTTTCCTGAAGTAGAAGAGGAGAGCGTCTAAACAAAATGTTCCCTAAGAAGTAAGTTATCTGTAGAGAGCTGCAGTGAAAGCTAGTGAACAAAGTTAGTTCTATCGGAAGGATTTTACTGTCTCAGTCATTCCCATTAACTATTCTATTCTCTACCATAGCATGTGATAAATATTCCATTATAACACTTCCTCTTTGTTCCCTCTTTTCCAGGAGATTATATATATATATATATATATATATATATATATATATATATATATATATAATTTTTGTGGTACTAGGAACAAAACCAAAGGGCATTCTGCCTTCAAACTACACCCTCAACCCTATTTTTTATTGCTTATTTTGAAACAGGGTCTCACTGAGTTGGGGAGGGCCTAAGTAGCTGAAGCTGGCTGCTAACCTGTGATCTATCTTCCTGTCTCAGCTTCCCAAGTACTGAGATTACAAGTGTGCACCATCACATCCTGGCTTTCTCTTTTTTAAGCTTTTCTTATTTTAGTTTCTTATTATAAATTGATACAAAACAATCACACGTTTTTGGGGGGTACCATGTGATGTTTTGACATATGTGTATACTAGGTAGTGATCAAAGTATAGCAGAATATATAGGCCTCAAATTCATAGTTCCTTAATGAAAGTATTGACAGTTTTTCTTCTGTTGGAATGATACAGTATATGTTTGTGAACTATAATCATATTATATGCGATGGAACACAATAATTTATTTCTCCTAACTCTCTGTACTTTTTGGTGAAACTTGCTCTTCCTCCTCTTCCTGCTACACTTTAAGACCTTCATAATTACTATTCTGCTTTATACTTGTACTAAATCAGCATTTTATCTTCCACACATTAGTGAGAAAAGATGCAGGTTTTGCCTCTCTGGGCCTGGTTTATTTCACTTAAAATGGGTTCCTACACATTCATCAATATTGCTGTTAATAAAAGGAATTCATTATTTTCTTGAATCCACTTATCAATAGAGAGACACTCAGTTTGGCCTATCTTGGCTATTGTGATCAGTGTTGAAGTAAACACAGATATGCACCTACCTCTTTGATATATTTATTTCATTTCTTGCATATATACTGAGTAGTGGGATTTCTGAATCATAGGGTAGTACTATTTTTCCTTTTATGAGAAAACCCTATAATATTTTGCATAATGGATCTACTAATTTACACTCCAACTAAGAATATATTAGAGTTCCTTTTTCTGTGGATTCTTGACAGTATCACAAATTTTGTTTTTATAAGAATGATTCTAATTTAGGGCAAGCATTCTAATTATGAACTTGATTTGCCTTTTTCTGGTGATTAATGCTGTTGAACATTTTTTTTTCTCAAATAACTGTTGGATGTGAGTATGTCTTATTTTGAGAAATGTTTATTTTAGAATCACAGATTCACACACAAAAATAACAAATAAAACCCCCAAACAACTTAAGATCACCAGACCAGAAAGAACAGAGTTGAAGGTTATCACATATATCATAAATCAATAGCAATCAAATAGCATGGTACTGTTACTAATTTTAGAGAAACTGCTTTTATTTTTTTCCTCTAAAATCTAGAACAAGGCACTAATGCCTACTATTACTACTCCTTTTCAACATCACACTTGAAATTCTAGTGCCCTCAACAAGGCATGAAAAGGAAATCAAAGGGATACAAACCAAAAAAAAGAAGAAAGAAATGAAATATTCTCTGCTTACAGATGTACAAAATGAATGATTTTTCTCTAAAAAATGAATTCACTGAAAGGGAAACCTGTAAAAACAATTTAATTTACTATAAACTAAAAAAATGAATAAATCTAACCAAGGCAGTAAAAGACTGCTGTGATGAAAATTAGACAAAACTGAAGAAAGAAATGGGAAAAGACCTTAGAAAATGAAAGACCTCTCATATTCTTGGATAGGAAGAATAAATATTGCCAAAAATGCACTGAAGAAAACACAGTGTTTTCAATAAATGACGCTGGGAAAAGTGGTATCCATATGTAGAAAAACAAAAATAAACCCCAATCTCTCACTATGCACAAAAATTGACTCAAGATTTATCAAAGACCTAGAAATTAGACAGAAAACTTGGCAATTACTAAAAGAAAACATAGGGCTATCTATCCAACATGAAAGCACTCATAGAAAATTTCTTAAAAATTTCCAAAACTTTAAAAATGAAGCCAAGAAAAATAAATGGGATACTATCAAATTAAGATGCCTACTCACTGTAAATAAAATCATCAAGAGCCTGAGAGAGAAGCAATGGAGTCGTTGAAAATTTTTGCCAACTACTTCTCAAACAGAGAACTAATATTTACTATATTAAGATAACTTTAGCCGTGACAAATAACCAAATCAAAAATGGGCAATTGAACTTCTCAAAAGAAGAAATTAATGGCCAGTAAATATATGAAAAATGTTCAACATCATTAGCAATCAGGATTATGCAAAGGAGACTATTAGGAGATTCCACCTAACTCCAGCTAGAATGCCAATGATCAAGAAGACAAGCCATAAGGAAGGGTGGATTGGATGTGGAAAAACATAAATTTGTGTTCTGTTGGCGGGATTGCAAATAAATACCACTGTATTTATCAGTATGGAAGTTCCTCAGAGATAAAGAATGAAACTCCACTATGATGCAGCTACACCATTACTTGGTATATTTCCAAAAGAATTAAAGTCAGAATACTATAGAAACGTATGTGTATCCATGTTTATGGTAGAACAATGAGCAATAGTCAAATCATGGGACCAACCTAGGTATCTGTCAACAGAATGAATGCTGAAAATATGGTATAGACACACAATTGAATATTACTCAACTCTTAAAAAGAGAAAGCCATTTGTACTAAAATGGATGGAACTAGAGATTATGGTAAGTGAAAATAGCTATCCAGTCTCGGAAAATGAACGATTGAGTATTTTCTTTCATATAGGGAAACCATAAACTGAATAAAAACGAAAAGGGACTTTAGATAAATGAAAGACCAGTAGACCAGGGAAGGGGGATTGGCGAATGGAGCTGCTAATGGGAAAAAAGAGAACAGGTGAAGAAAATAGATCAAATAATGCTATATGCATAATATTAAGGCATCACTACCAATCTCCCTGATATGTATGTGTTCGGGGTGGGGAGGATATGCAGGAACAAACATACCAAGTGCTGTGCATATGTGATTTTGTATTATTTTGAATCTCACTATAATGTATAATTACTATACATCAACAAAAAAGCAAATAGCTGGACATTTTATCTCATATGTGCAAGTTAGACTCATGACGGAGAGCTCCTAGGAAAGACTCAAGTGGAACGATGGAAGGCTTTAGGGCAAGGAGGAGGTGGAGGAGAAGTGAAATGCCCTTTCAATAAAGTCAAGAACACATACAAAATTATCAGTACCAATCTCCATGACACGTATGCGGAAGGGAGGCAGTGGGGCAGGATTTGAAGGGAAACACACCAAATGCTGTATTCAAGCATGTTCCTCTCACTCTATCCTCATTATGATGCATAATTACAATGAGTCAGTAAAAGAACTTTTAAAACGTATTTAAAAAGTAGTGTGGTACTGACACAAACCAGATATATGAGCCATGGGAACACAAAATGCAAAATATTTTCTTTTTTTTTGCGGTACTAGGGATGGAACCCAGGGGCATTCTACCTCTGAGCAACACCCCCAGCCCTGTTTTTATATACTTTATTTTGAAACAGGGTCTCACTGAGTTGCAAAGGGTCTCACTAAGTAGCTAAGGCTGTTCACGAACCCAGATCCTCCTGTCTCAGCCTCCCAAATGCTGGGATTACAACCGTGCGCCACCATGCCGGGCTCAAAGAAATATTTTCTACATTGACTTTCTTTGATCCTGTAAATGAGAAGGAAGAACAAAGACACAGTAATAAAAACAAACTTTTTCAGTGCAAAAGAGTGGAAAGGACCTAGACAAACTGTCCTCCAAGAAACACTTAAAATAATATGAGCAAAATAAATCATCAAATTTGTGGGTACAAAAATATACACTTTTTCATTTATAAGTTTGGTGGGTACAAAATAAACTGATGGCTATCATATATAAAGAAAAATACATTCTACAAAATTCAACAATGGCACAATGCTTAGGCATAAACTTAACTGTATAAAATTAAGATATAACCTTTTAATATACTAGATCCTAAATACATAGTGGTATTTTTGTTTGCCTTTTGTTGCTGGTTTTATTGCTTCCTGAGCGGCAGTCTCAGGTAGTCTTATCCTCCATCAATTTATCATAGACTGAGCTCTGTTGGTGACTTGAGGACTCTGGCAGTGTTCTGACTCTGTGCCAGTACCTTGGCCCTACTCGGCAGCCAGGGTCATGCATTTGATGACTCTGAGAAGGTTGGTTTTATGGGAAGAAATTCAGTCCTGAGAACTCTGTAATCCTGCCTCTGTCGTTTACTATCTGAGTCATCATTAAACAAGCCACTTAATTTGTCTGAGTCTAGGAGACACATGTATCTGTAAAAGAGGCATAAAGTCTTGTCTTACTCTCAGATGTTCAAGTGGTATTTTGTAACAGGAAGTAACTATTTTGTAAGCCATGGATTACTAAATAATTGTGATGGATTTATCTGTCTTTAACCACTGTTTCCACTATAAAGTGACTGAGAGCACCCAGTTAATGAATGTAGGATTATTATCCTTGCAGACTTTGATGACAACTAGATCAGTGCATAATCTAGTCTTGTATTGGTTTTATTTATAAATACCTGATCGGTATATATTATTGTTTCATTAACATTGAGCTCATGCTCAACAGTGCCGTGTACCTGAATGAAGTTTATGTAGCACATATTTTTTTTTCCACAAGACACAACATAGCCTCTCTGTGTACAGGAACAGTAATGGCACTTTCTGCTTTGGGATCATTTTAAAAGATCATTTTAAAAACATCATTTAAAAAGATCATTTTAAAAGATCATCCAGAAATGAATCACAAATAAATGAAAGATATGGTCTATTTGGCCACAAAATGGATATTTGTTTACAGAAGAACTGAAACAATAGGTATATGTGCTTGTTAAACCCTAGCAAAAAATGCTAATGCTGGTTGATTCACTCCTCTGCAGATTTCTGTAAATGACCACAAAAGTGCCATGAATATTTGATGTTATAAGGAAATTTGAGGGGTAAAAAAATTCACAAATAATAAAAATTAACTTTAATTATATGCTCAGACAGGGTACCCAAGAACAAGATGTCATATTCTTGCTTTCTCTTGGTTTAAGATCTCGGCTTGCATTCTATTGAATGAACCACCTCATGGTCCAGTCCAGTTAAACATAATTAACCATCATAATTAGGATTATATTTTTGTTACCTCTTTTTAAATCATAAACAAATACATACACACACACACACACACACACACACACACACACACACACAAAGAAATAGAAAGAGAAACAAGATATTTATTATAGAGTATTGGCTCATGCAATTATAAAAGCTGAGGAGTCTCAAGATTTTTATCTGGTGTCTTGGACACTCAGAAAAACTAAGGCTACATATTCCTGTGGAAGAGAGTAGTGGGAGAAACATGAAGAAACCCTATTTCCGTTCAAGTTAGTAGGAAGAAACCGATGTTTTGGGCTCAGTTCTCAGGCAGCTGAAGCTTCTTCCAGCCATGAGATTCACTGGGGGTATAACTTTGAGAAGTTTATCTGTCCCAAACTGACTTTTCTTTTTCCCCTCTCCTCTCCTCTCCTCTCCTCTCCTCTCCTCTCCTCTCCTCTCCTCTCCTCTCCTCTCCTCTCCTCCCCTCCCCTCCCCTCCCCTCCCCTCCCCTCCCCTCCCCTCCCCTCCCCTCCTCTTCTCTTCTCTTCTCTTCTCTTCTCTTCTCTTCTCTTCTCTTCTCTTCTCTTCTCTTCTCTTTTTAAAATTTTACCTTGAAATAAGTTAGTCTACTAGAGACTGAACTTTTGGTACCTGTGCCTAAATAAATTTTTTCTCCTCTTAATTGTTCTTATTAGATATTTTTGGTCACATGCGTGGAAAAAAATAACTAAAGCAATAAATAATAAAATACTTTTGAATGCTCAATCTAGACAAGCTGCTCTTAAAAATTATCTCATTCAATCCATGTAAAGATGCTTTTTTCAGGGCATGGTGGTGCACCCTTGTAATCCTACTACTTGGGAGACTGAGACAGGAAGATTGCAGGTTTGAAGACAGTCTTAGAAGGTAGTGAGACTATAACTAGCCTAGCAAGTCCCTGTTTCCAAGTAAAAATTAAAAATGATTGATGGTATAGATTGGATATAGAATGCCCTAGGGTTCAATCCCCAGACAAAAGGAAACAAAAGAAAAAACAAACGTACTTTGAGATAGGTATAATTACTTATACTGTTTGAAAGATCAAATGCCCGAGATGTGGACTAATTTTACAACTATCTAAAATTCTGATCTTGGCATGTACTGCAGCCTGGCTCAAAACACAGAAATTTGGTTTCAACACCTATATTCTTATCTCTTGTTGATGGTCTTGAACTGCCTAATCCTTTTACCTACTTGACTTTCTCATTAGGAGATTGAGCAAAACAAATTAGAAATATTTGAAACATAGCAAATGATTAGCTTATGTACTTAGGGAAAATTCATAGGTCATTGATTCTTTAGGGCATAGTACAAATGGTTACTTTTATTCTGCGCTTTCAGAAAATTTCAAATCTAGTCGCAGCAATGAAAGAGAGTACTCAGTCCACAAAAATTACTTTGTTCCATCTGATGCATCCTGGCTTGGTTTCTGTACTTTTGAAATAGATGACAAACACAATAGATAAATGCCATGCCAATTTCAGCTAAATTATCTCTATCATTTTTCATTTCTCTGTGAAACTCTACTTGGTGATATAAAATTGCTTTAACAGGCATACTTTTTTCCTCTTTGATATTTCTAAAACTGTAAAATATGTTTAGTTTTAGTTAAAAATATATGTGTTAGAGTGAGATATAATTGTGCTAAATCATAAATGGCTAAAGTTTGATTTCTGAAAATGGTGTGGAAGAATATATCACCCAAGAAGTACCATACATAAAATAATAGACTGAAAGAGTTCAAATGTAAGCTATATGAACTATCTGTCATTCAAAAACAGGGGTGGTGACGTTCTAAAAAAAGGTTAAGTGGTCAGAAAATAAGTAACAAATCACCACGTTGGGTAACAAAAAGAATATTAAATGTGTCCCAGTTTCCTTTGTGTGAAGATCAAGAATGTTCTCTGTATATGATGTAATCATATATTTCACTACATCTCTGAGTTTACTCCTAGTCAGACATCCACACAAACTCTATGAAAATTACACCACATGTATTTAAGATTCTTAAAATTATCTTATGTTGTGTGCCTTTGAGAATCCTCATGTTCATTCCTCTTTCTGGAAGGTCCACTTCAACCAAACACCATCTAATTAATTTTGTTGTCATCTTTCAGCCCTTAGCCCAAGTGCCCCATCTGAAAGGAATTCACCAACTGGCCCAGATGTCAAAAGGGTTATTAATTTTACCTTCTGAGAGCTCATAGAATCTTCTACTATCTTTTAATTTTAGATTCTAAATACATTCTTCATGATTTTCCTGCCATCCTCTAACCAGAGCCCCTCTGGGGAAAGAGTCACATTCTTGAGCCTCCGTGTGGATTTCTGTTGCTGTTCTTCTTGTCTCACCCCACATCTCTGTAGAGAGCAGGAGTGAATCCTCTGCACGCATGCCTGTCTGTGCATGGGAAGCACTCATTGTTTAGGGTCACAAGGAGATGGAAAGAAGTTTAAGGAATCTGTGACAATTGAAAAATATTCTCTGTAAATTGCAGGAAATTATTGGTTCAATTCATGGGAGGAAATTGTAAAAGAAGCAAGAAAGATAAGATGCTGAATAGAGCCCCATACAGAAATGTGTTGAGCTTGTGTGTTTGGGCACATGTACATGGATGCCTGAATACGTGGGATGTCTGTGGTATGATATATATGTATATATATGTATGTGTATATATGCCTGTGTATATAGTGTCATGGATTCATGGTGTATGTGTAAATGTATGTGGAGGGGAATGCAATAAAATACATGCATATGTTTGTAGTGGGTATATCTGGCATATGTGTGTGCATTGCTGTGTGGTATATGGAGAATGATTTTTATGGTGCGTGTGTGTGTGTGTGTGTGTAACAGAGAAAGAAACAGATAGGGGAGAATAAGTTTAATGCATTTAGAGACATTTAGTAAAACTATATATATATATATATATATATATATATATATATAGTGTGTGTGTGTGTGTGTGTGTGTGTGTGTGTATGTGTGTGTGTGTATGAAACTATTTCCCTTTTGAAGGTCAGGAAAGAAAACAAGTGTTTCATCAGAGTTGGCATAAGAAAGAGGCAAAGCCAGACTATGTAGCCAAAGGAAGGCCAAGATGTAAAATGCTATTTCATCTTGATGAAAACTCAGGTTCTGAAACAGCAATGCTTAATGAGGTTTCAAAAATAAATGTGAAACATTACAAATTGTTGTGTGACCAAAAATACTTTTTGTTAAATATTCATATTCAAATATTTTATAGTAGGACACGATGACAAAATAGCTTCAATTCATACTTTGAAAACTGCTAAAGTCATTTTGACTGTTAGAAAATTAAAGATTTATGATAGTATATAAGTATAACAGATTACTTTTTACTGAACATAATTGTGATCATTATTGAGGCATGTTTTCCCTGAATGTCAAACTATCTAGTTGACTGATTTTCTCAAGTATTTCTATAATAGTGATATGCCCTGGGCAATTTTGTAATAGAGAAGCCAAAAAAATGGAAAGTATATTATGTTTGCGGTGTATTTAACTCCTGACCTTTAGCTTTATCCAGTTAATATTCTTTTACATTTGATTTCTTTATTCATCCCACAGCTGCTCATTGAGAAATTTCTAAGTGTTCCTCATTATTTCAGGTGACAAATGACAGAGCAGTGAGTGGAATATGGGAAACTCCCTCTGATTAAAGATTTCACATTCAGGTGTCTGCAAGTACAAGAGATCTGCGCAGCCAAATGCCAGTGCAAATTGGGGACATTCAAAAAGAAAAGGGTAACTAACCATCAAAGAACCTAAAGATCAGAGTACAACTTGGCCTGAGGAAATTTCTAAAAAAAAAAAAAATAGTCCAGATTCTCTCTTTGGTTTTCTTCTGTCCTCTCAGAGTCTAATTTACTGTTTTCATATTTTTCTCGGAGAATTGGATTTTTGTGTGTCCTGTAGATGATCATGCACATGATCCAATCATATCCAAATAAATCCTTCTGTTCAAACTCCATTAGAAGGTTTCTGATGACACAAGGTAGGTCAACTTGTGACTGGTAGTCTGTCAACTGACACTGAGTTTGTGGTTTTTTAAATGCTACTAAACGGTTGCCATAATTGAAACCTCATGAACATGTATACATTTAAAAACTTAAAAAGGATGAAACTTCAGTGAACTCTGAATGCTCATGGCGGGTACTCAGAATATCATTATGGGTACAGTTTTATATCTATTATGACTCTCTCTAAGAAACACTGCCTCTAAAGCATATGAAATATTGCCTATTTTAGGTTTCTGATTTCCAAAACGGTTAAGATAATAAATGAGTGTGCTTTAAGCTCCATCTAAAGCAGATACCATCAATTAGACACTTCTGTCTGTTTTCTCCTTCATATATGAGCAGCAAGGTTTTTTCCTCTCAATGGTGGCATCATAGGCAGGGACCTCTGACTATCGTAGGATGCGTAATGTAGTAAAATTGCATTTAGTTTAGAAATCAGATGACTCGTTCCCAGTCCAGAATAAGGCATTTGTGACCTTGGGCCACTGATTAAACTATACTAAATATTTTTGTCTGTTTAATAGAGGATAGTAATATAAGCACTCCACAGGATCATGTGAAGAGTAAAAGTAATACATATAAATCACCTGCTGCGAGCTAAATGAACGCGCTATAGCAGAGATTATTGCTCCACAAAGTGAGTGAAATAGATAGCAACGCATAAGCACTCCAGGAGTGCGGAGAGATTAGACTTGACATTGGCTTTGCATGAAGAAAAAGGTTTACGCACCTGAGCACAGGCAGGCAAGGCTCTCCAACCTGGTCAACGCTGCATCCATCCTACCATAATAGGGAGCAGCCTTGGAGAGAGGCAGGTGACACTGCCTAGTGGTTACAGGGTGACACAGCGAGCAGCACATGGCCTTGGATTGAATTCTAATTTGGTAACATGCTGATCTAGGCAGCCTGGGGGCCCTACTCAAACCTATGGTGCCTCAATTTACTCAGATATGATTGGAAAGATAACTCTGGAAACGTAATGTGTGAATATGCCCAATGCATACACAGAAGATCATTTATGGGAGAAGAATAAAACATTAGTACATATCAGTGTTATTTACAGCATGTGTGTGTAGAGGTATGACTATAGGGATGGCATTTTAGGATGTTTTTCAGCTCCGCTAACTGGAGCAGACAGCACATTAAACCTATAGAAAAATGTCTTCAATGGAGGAATTTCACTATAGAAGTGGGCACCAGCCTTCAACCAGGATTTTAATTCAATGAAGACAGAAACTATATTTTGTCATTGGTGTAATTCACCAGTTAATTCCTAGCACCAACCTAGCACAATGCCTTGTCCATGAAGGCACTCTTTAAATATATCCCAACTGAGCATTCATGTTTAGCAAGGGATAATTTATCAGTCCTATTTTCACTGAATCTAGAATGTAACCATCCTTTAGTAAAACAGAACAGATCATGGCATTAATTCAGATAGCATAGACTTACCCTGATAGAGGGGTCTACATTCCTCGGTACTTGCCCATGTGACTTTGTGTGAGTCAAATTCACATGTTCTTAGGCTCTACCGTTATGAAATGATAAATCTCTGAGCTCTAATCGTCCTTCCTTCGCTTGATTTAGTAAAATTATAACAGTAATCATCATAATTATGAAAACTACAGGTCAAAGTCTATCATTTTCTTTTCTCTTCTTATCTATCATTTTTACTAAGAGCATAACTAAACACTGTACCAAGTAAGCAAAGTGTATGATCCAGGTACTGGGACAAAGCTCATATTCAATGAGTCCTTCTTTCTTTCTGAGCCTTAGCAATGTCCAAGTGCCTTCCTTCATAAGCTAATGGGCACTAGGTTTTATATACGGTACTGAGTAGAAAGAGCAAAATGTTTCATTGACTCGATCCCATAGGTTTTTCCCTCAGCACTATTCTTGTTTAAATGGAATTATTCTGTTTCTCACATTGGCATTTTATAGATAGACTTTCTGTCATTCCCGTGTCATGCAGAACATTATATCACCACTAAAATATTGCTTGTTCATGAGGAATAATGTCCGTATCAAGGTGTATAGTAGGAAACCATAAATTTTTCTTGCAATGGACTGAGTAAGAATTAAAAAAAAGAGTAATGATTCTTTAAGATTGTAGCATAAGAAAAATGAGGCTGGGTATTTAGGTAGTGTTGATTAGAAAGTAGAAAACAATCATGTGCTTCACGTACTGATTTATGGTTCCCTCTTGTGCATACATTGAGGTTATTTGCTCCAGAAGGAAACTGTAGACAAATTCATAATTCACAATATTTAGAAACACACTTGTGATCAAGTAGCTAGCGTTAACAAGGGAACAGAAGAACAGATATTCTAAGTCTTACTCTGCTGCTTTAATTATGTTTATGGTACTATTTTTATTATCATTAGTGGTTTTAATGCTTTTAAATAAATCTTTTTCATTTTAATAGCTGTTTGAGACACCATAGGTATAATAAAGAGAATTAGAAAAACTGGATTTAAGGCTAGCTCCTGAATTCTGGAAATGCAATTCATTACTCTGATCCCATAAATTTAAATTTTATATCAACAAAAAGTATATAACATAGGTAGAGTGCTATATGAAAACATTTTCAAAATGATAAAGTGTTATAATATAATTATTATGACGTGACTGTTATTTCAATTCTACTTCAGTACTGTCCTTTTAGAGTGAAGTCCTCTTAAAATATACGAAAATACATAGGTATGCATTAAAATTTCCAAAATTTACTATCTTCTCAAACATTTACATTGGCATGCATTTGGGTGAGTGGGTTGTTCATTCGTATTGTGACTCAGATATCTATTTTGGTCCAAGACCATATTTGGTTTTTATATTTCTTGTTCAAAATTTTCCAAATGGGGATATTTAAAGTTTATATAAAACAAAAAAAGAAAGAAAAACAACTACTAAGAAAACTATGGCTATTCCATTAGATCAATAAGATTTTCCTACATTATTTGTGCATGACAATAAATGTATAATCTTTGTGGAGACTTCAAACATCATAAGTAATTTTTATTCCCCCAATTCGATATTTAGGATTTATTTAATATCTAAAGAGTCTGCATATTAGGCCTTTGCCCTAAACATTTCATTGGAAGAAAACATCTTACCATCTTACACCTGAATCTGCTCCATCTTGTCTCCTGAATGTGATATATGTATGCATCTGTTATTAAAAATAAAGTATAGAAAAACACTACAAAAGCATGGATCACAGGAAAAAGACAGCTTCTGCCAGCACCTTACACACTGCCTGGTGGCCCATGACTGAGTTGGAAAGAGAGAACACAAAACTGCATTAGTCATATAGACAAATGACAAATGTAGGGTTTTTTAATATTTATTGACTTTTTAAATTTTATTGGTGCATTGTACTTATACATCATAATGGGGTAAAAAAAGACTTGTATAGACATATATGGACCCATCACCCAATTAGCCCCCATCAAATCCCCACCCCATTCCCTCCCGTCCCTCCTTCTGATACTTGGCTCATTGGTTGACTTCGATATGTTTGTTTAAGTACATCATGTGCTTTAGAGAGTTTCCTTCTTCCTCCCTCCCATCCCCTCAGTTAGGTTGTCTTGTTTGCTCCTCTATAGAATTTCCATTTTCACCTATAATTCCTCCTATGATCTATTTCTCCTTAGCTCTCACATATTAGGGAAAGCATCTGATTTCTTATTTTTTGTGACTGACTAATCTTAGCATAATGTCCTCCAGCTCCATCCATTTCCTGTAAAATGATGTAATTGTGTTTTTCTTATGTCTGAGTAAAATTCCATTGTGTACATAGCCCACAGTTTTGTAATCCATTCATCTGTTGATGGACATTTGGTTGGTTCCATAGTTTGGCTATGGTGAATTGTGCAGCTATGAACATAGAGAGACATGCATTAGTTTGGTAGTTTGGTTACCTTTCTTTTGGGTAGATACCCAAAAGTGGTATTGCTGGGTCAAATGGTAAATTCGTTTCCATTCTTCTGAGGAGCCTCCATACTGTTTTCCAAAGTAGTTGCCCTAACTTGCAATCCCACTACAATGTTTTAGAGTTCCCACTTCTTCACATTCTCGCCAGCATTTGTTGTTGTTTTCCTTTTGAATGATTGCCATTCTAGTTGGGGTAAGGTGAAATCTCAGGGTAGTTTTGATTTGCATCTCTCTAATTGTCAATGATGTTGAGCATTTTTTCATGCATGTATTGGCTGCTTGAATTTCTTCTTTCATGACATATCTATTTAGTTCCCTTGCCCATTTTTTATTAGATTATTTGGTTTTTTTAGTGTTGAGTTTCTTGAGTTCTCTGTATATTCTAGATATTAGTCCTCAATCAGAGAGTAAGTGGTAAAAAATCTTCTCCCATTCTGTTGGTTCTCAGTTGAGGTTCTTGACAGTTTCCTTTGCTGAACAGAAACTCTTCAGTTTCATGTAATCCCACATATTGATTCACCTTTTAGTTCATTGTGCCTTTGGGGTCTTGTTGAGAAAGTTTTATCTGTGCCCTTGTGTTGCAGTGTTGGACCTATGCCCTCTTTGAGGAGCCTCAAGGTCTCTGGTCTAATTTTCAAGTCTTTGATCCATCCTGAATTGACTCATGTGCAGGTGAGAAATTGGGATTTATTTCCATGTTTCTGCATATAGATAACCCATTTGCCAACACCATTTTTTGAACAGACTATCTTTCTTCCAGTGTATGTTTTTGGCCCCTTTGTCAAATATCAATTGACTGTAAGTGTGTGGATTTATTTCTGAGTCTTCTATTCTGCTCCATTGGTCTATGTATCTGTTTTTGTGCCATTTCCATGCTGTTTTTATTACAATGGCTTTGTAGTATAGTGTAAAGTCAGGTATTATGATTCCTCCTGCATGGTTTTTGTCGCTGAGAGCTACTTTGGCTATTCTGTTTTTTTTTTGTTGTTGTTTTTTTTTGTTACAAATGAATTTAAGGACTGATTTTTCTATGTCTGTGAAGAAGGATCTTGGTAATTTAATGAGTATTGTGTTGAATCTGTAGATAACTTTTGGAAGTAAGGCCAAGCTAATCTCGATATGCCTCATTCTATTTCACAAAATAGAGAGAAACAGGACTCTTCCAATACAGTCTATGAAGTCAAAATTACATTAATACCATAACCATATAAAGACAATTCAAGGAAGGAAAACTACAGGCCTATATCTTTGATGAGCTTGGACACAAAACAGCTAAACAAAATACTAGCAACACACATTCAAAACCACATTAAGAAAGCCATACACCATGACCAAATAGGTTTTATCTCAGGGATGCAAGGTTGATTCAACATACAAAAATCAATCCATGTAATTAATCATATAAACAGAACCAAAGACAAACATCACATGGTCATTTCAATAGATGCTGAAAAAGCCTTTGATAAAATCCAATGTCCATTTATGCTAAAAACACTGCAGAAAATTGGAATAGAAGGAACATACCTCAACATGATAAAGGCAATCTACAATAAGCCCACATCATATTAAATGGGGAAAAACTTTGATAATTCCCCCTAAAAACAGGAACAAGACAAGGATGCCCATTATCACCACTTCTTTTCAATACAGTATTTGAGACCCTAGCCAGAGCAATAAGGTAAGAAAAGGAAATCAAGGGACTATAAATAGGAAAAGAAGAACTAAAACTTTCACTATATGAAGATGGCAGGGTAATATATCTAGAAGACTTAATAAACTCAACCAAAAGACTTATAGAACTGATAAACAAATTCAGCAAAGTGTATAGATACAAAATCAACCTTAAAAATCAGAAATATTTCTGTATACCAACCATAAATCCACTGAAAAAGAAATTCAGGCCAGGCGTGGTGGTGCACGCTTGTAATCCCCACGCTTGGGAGGCAGAGGCAGGAGGATTGCGCAGGTTCGAAGCCAGCTGCGCATGCTGGCTTAGGAGACCCTGTTTCCAAATAAAAATGTAAAAATGTGTCTGGGAGTGTAGCCCAGAGGTAGAAGGGCTTCCAGGAACCCCAGTACCACCAAAAAGAAGAAGAAGAAGAAGAAGAAGAAGAAGAAGGAGGAGGAGGAGGAGGAGGAGGAGGAGGAGGAGGAGGAGGAGGAGGAGGAGGGGAAGGAGAAGGAGAAGGAGAAGGAGAAGGAGAAGAAGAAGAAAAAAAAATTCAGAAAACACTTCCACTCAAGATTTCCCACAAAAAAATGAAATACTTAGGAATAAACATAACCTAGAAGTAAAAAGGCCTCTACAAAGAAAATTATAAAACACTGAAAAAAGAAATCGAAAAAGATCTTAGAAGATGGACAGATTTTCCATGTTCATAGATAAGCAGAATAAATATCATCAGAATGTAGGGTTTTTAATCCCAACTTTTTTGAGGGAGAGAAACAACAAGGAGGAATTTATCTTACTGTGCAGTAGTCTTTGAGAATTTTGTTAACAGTAAACCCTGATTCACAAAATTAAAAATTAAGCTGTAATTGCTGTTTTTTTTCTGATTTGTTATCTGCATTTGACAGAAACCAGCAGTAAACCTTGAACTCTTGTGTATAAGAAACAACCTTCTCATAACTGAAAATTTGGAAATACTTTTATTTTAAATTCTTCCTAGAATATAATACGCTCTTTAGAATTGAGCATATTTGCAAAACTCAACATGCTTACTCATTTGTTGATAGTGGGAAATGATTAACCTATGTTATCTAATTTAAAATACACAGCTACTTTAAATTTTGAGTATTGTAATCCCTATGTAGTTCTTCCTAAAGTACAATGAATAAAGTAAAGGTCCATAATTAGCATCCACAGCTGCTTGCTTCCAAATATATATGTCTGTGCATATATGGGCACTGGTGTGATTGTGAGTATACTTAATATAAATGATTACAATATGTTGTCAATCAAAATCTTGTCAAGCATCCATTTAGAATACCATGAAATGCCTTTTCTCTGTCAATCTCTACCATCCGTCCAAGTCTCTGATAGATGTTTTCAATAATAAAACACAAATAACTAACACTGTTATTAAAAAAATGTTTAAGTTTCACACATTAATCTTTGTGTTTTACTGTATTTAGCTCCTGTAAATTTTTATCAGCCAAATTTTCATTTGGGGAAGTCAGGGATGCCTGCCTCTTGTATGAGTACCTATTAATATCAGTGAACAACAGTTTGAATTTGGGTTGGTAAATTAAAAAAAAATGTTCCCAACTTTATAATCAATATTCAATGTCTTTGTGCAATATTTCATAAAGATTATGCTTTCCACAGTAAAAACTTGAAATTCTTTTTTGAAAATTAATTGGCTGTAAATTCTCGATTCTGTTGTGTTGATCTATATCCTTATATATGACTGGTTACTGTAGGTTTATGAGACTTTTAAAATCATAATTTATGCCATCTAGGTTTGTACTTTTCCCAAAGTGGTATGGGGTTTGGCTATTTGAAGTATTCCTTTGTGCCAAGCTTGATGGCACACACATTTGCGAGGCTGAGACAGGAAGATCGTGGTTCGTAGACAGCCTCTGTTACTTATGACCTTTGCAATTCAGTGAGACCCTGTTTCAAAATAAAAAATAAAAAAAGGGCTGAGAGTGTAGTTAGAAAGTAGAATGCCCCTGGGTTCCATCTGTAGTACCACAAAATAAATAAATAAATAAATAAAGAAAGAAAGAAAGAAAGAAAGAAAGAAAGAACTTCTTTACATTTTCAAGGAAATTTTAGCTGAGTTTTAATTTCAACAACAACAACAACAAAATTATCTGGGATTTGGATAGACATTTAAATGAATCTACTAATTTAAAATTAATTTAAAATCAAATTACCATCTTGACAATATTAAGTTTTTCTATTGAAAAAAATAAAAATAGCTTTCATTTTTCTTGGCAGCAATGCTGCTTTAATTGTATATGTCCTGAAACTATCTTAATAAATGCATTCTTAAGCACTGTTATTTTCAAGGTTATTACAAAATAAATTATTTTCATAATTTTACATTTGGATTATATATTGCTATTACATATAAATATAATTGATTGATATACTATCTTATAGTCTTGATATTTTTTACTCATTTTAGTAAGTATTTTTCTTAGGATCTTCTACTGAATTATGCCATCAAGGAATAAAGATAGATTTACTTAATTTTTTCCTGAAGGAAGGATGCTAATTTTTCTGATTGATTAATTCATTTATTTGCCTTATGAGTAGAGCATACATATGATATTTAGTATTTTTCTATTATTGACTTGAGTTTAATCTTGCTGCAAATTTTTTCTTCACCCTTAATTCATTTAGAAGTATATTAATAAGCTGGACGTGGTGGCGCACTCTTGTAGTCCCAGCATTTTGGGAGGCTGACACAGGAGGATCACGGTTCTCAGACAGCCTCAGCTACTTAGTGAGGTCATTTACAACTCAGTGATACCCTCTTTCAAAATAAAGAATAAAATATATGGCTCAGGGTGCAGCTTAGAGGTAGAATGCCCCTGGAATCCATCGCTAGTAATGCAACGAAAAGAAGTATATTAATAAGTTTCCAGACTTTTTTTTTAAACTTTGTTACCTATTTCTTGCTCAATTACATTAGATAGAGAGAAAAAATGTGATATTGAATCATTTCAATTTATAAAAGTATTTTTTATAGTACAAGAGAGTCTTTCTTGGAGAAAAGTCTGCATATACTTTGATAAATTAGCCTTCTTGTGTTGTAGAGTGCTCTGTAACTATCCACTATGTCCACTTGAGTGATGATGTAGTGCAGTTCTAAATTCCTGTTAATTTTCTAACAGTGAGTTCTGCCTATACTGACAGAAATATTGACGTTTTCTGTAAATTGTCATATACAATCTATTTTTCCTTAAGTACAAGATATTTTATTAAAATTCTTCAACAATTTTAAATTAACTTAAGAAAAATGGCATTCTTCTGATTTTTATTTTGTCTATTAAATATAAAAATTCCCTTCCACTAATACAAAATAACCATTTTATTCCTAGTTTTTATAGTTTTTGGCATGAGGTCTATTTTTTTTAATTTATATTTTATTATTTACTTTTATTCTTTCTTTGGGGAGAGAACTGGAGATCTATCCCAGAAGCATTTTATCTCTGATCTATAACCCCCTGTCTTTAAGTTTGATTTTTATTTGTCTTAAAATAGAGTCTTAAATTTCTGAGAGGCTCACTAAATTACTAGGGATTGTCTCAAAACTGTGATCCTCCTATCTCAGCCTCCAAGTACTGCTTTCTTTTATGTTTAACTTTTGTGAATTTCTTTAACTCGGCCTCTAGTATTCTGCATAGTAGCAGTTAATCTATCCTTTATTTTTAATACACTCTTATTGGTGCATTCTAATCAAACAACATATTGAAGTTGAATATGATAGGGACATAAATTCGCCAAGTACTTAGTGAGCTTTGGCCTTTATCTCCACTTGCTTCTTCCCTTTCTCTGTAGATGATCCTGAGATTTGCATTGGTAATTTTGTATATGCACATAGCATCCACTGAAGTCTTGTTCTTCACCAAGTCTCCCATTTTTATCCCTCTTCATTACTCCAATGAGGTTTCTCCTCCATTATCTGAAACACCTTTTCTTCCAATTTTTCGCAAGCTACCACTTAGGAGACAAAACATATGACTCTTCACTTCTCAGGACTGACTAATCTTTTTTAGCATATAATTCTCTACTTCCATCAATTTTTGTGAAAATTACATAATTCCATTACTTTTTATAACTGAGTAGAGTTTCATTGTGTATGTATATCCCATAATTTATTATTTCATTCATCTGTTGATGGACACCTATGCTCTTTCCCTGTTTTAGCCACTATGAAATGTGCTGCAAAATAAACATGAATATGCATGCATTACTAAATATTATCAATACATCTGGCTTCCATTTTTGTAGCTGTTGGTTTAATTTATTTCTATTTTGTTTCTTTACTCAATTTAAAAAAAAAAAAAAACAGGGTCTAGTGGCATTACTACCCAAAAGCACCAAGTCTGCAATTTTCTTGCATCCGCCTTCCATGTTACTGATATTACAGGTATGCATCGCGTCTGGCTCATTTAGTTACTTTTTCTTATGCAATTTTCAGGTTTTGTTTGGATGTTCAAATAATTATGATTAAATCTTTGTGTCTCACTCTCACCTCTGCTGCTCAGTGGACGAGGTAAATCAGTTCCCTACTATCAGATAACTCACCTAACTAGTCAACTCTTCTACTCCCTGTCTCCCTTTCTCCCATCACTTAATTTAAAGAACAAATAGTTTTATAGCTTGATTTTGTCTCCATTATGTGACATATTCCATTTGAATGCTATATCCTTTCCTTAATACCTTTATTTTATTTTTAGTCTTTAAGAAAAATGTTCATTTATTGCTTATGAAGAAATTTTTATGCTGCTGGTATGTCCCTAGTAGTTCTTTTTATTATTTAAAGTTTGTACTTAGACTCCCTTTTCTGTAGTATTTTTGGCTTGGTTAAATTTCTTTTTATTTTTTGGACTGAAGCCTGAACACAGGGGCATTCTATCTCCAAGCTGAGTCCTATTTTATGTTTTGAAACCGTGTCTTGCAAAAGTTACTGACCTCGAACTTGTGATCCTCCTGTCTTTATTCTCCCAAGTACTGAAGTTACACATTTGTGCCACTATGCCTGGCTTTTGGCTAAAGTTCTTATTGAAATCAAAACCTAAACTTAGATTTCAACAACATAGGTAACCCCAACAATGGTTCTCTATATCTGGTGGTGTATGAATATTATTGAAAAAAGCTCTACTAGAATGGAACTTATTGTATTTCTACCACAAAATGTGGCTCCATTACTCCTTGGAATACATCCTTATTCCGTCTTTCAGTTGAACTGTTCTCTCTCTCTCTCTTTCTCAATCTCTCTCCTGCTCCTCCTCCTCCTCTTCCTCCTCCTCCTCCTCTTCCTCCTCCTCTTCCTTCTTTTTTAATATTTCTATCCAGGCTTTGTCAAAGTGCCACATGCATTGCAAAATCGGTCTTGTGGATACTTGCATATTTCTACCTGGACCGATGGTTGCTCCTTTGACTGCTGCTCATGTGAATATTTATTCTCACTTTCCACTGAAAATACAGTTCCACGTGATCATACAAATCTCACTTCCATACATACATTGGATTTATCTCCCCTACATTTTTATCTATACATCCGAGGAATAATATTTCTCTCATTGCCTAGGTGGTCAAGAAATGAAAATACTCAATTTAAATGTGTATTTTCAATTCAGAACCTTAATGTTTATTTTTAGAGAAAAACACACACAGTGCTTATCTTTAATAAGTTCTTTCAAAAGTTCTTAAAATATGCTTACTATTGTTGGAGAAAATGGCACATTTATATAATTACATATTAATATGGAAATGAGGAAGTAGCAATATTACTGTATTATACAATATTATTAGATACAATACAATGTTATTATATTCTAGTAATATGCTAATATTACTGTATACAACATGAATTATAAAACAATTTTCAGGAGCTCATAAACAACTTGCTTAGACAGATGAGCATACTTATCTGGACATGTTAGCAAGGGGCTCAGACCCGCACATCTGTGCTGCTGTTAATAATGGACCCTTGTATCATAAAATGGCTTCTTACCTCTGATGGACTTATGCTCTCAATACATTTGGACAACAGACAGGAGTCTGGCATGGTTTGTTAAGCTTGTATGAGCTTGTCAAAGATGCTAGGCCACTCCCACAAAATCCTTTTAAAACACTAGCCTTCCTAAGAACAGTGCGCTGAGCTTTTCTGATGTCACAAGTCTGCTATGTGTATGACAGATGTAGCCACTTGTCCAGGTCCTTCTCTTCCTGCTGATTGAGAATCAGTTGCAATCTAAATATACCCAGGCCAGCTGGGCGTGGTGGCACACACTTGTAATCCATGCTTGGGAGGCGGAGACTGGAGGATCATGCAGGTTCGAAGCCAGCCTTGCTGGATTAAGAGACCCTGTTTCCAAATATATATATACACACACACACATCTATATATATACACATATATACATATACATCTATATATATACACACATATACACACATACACACATATACATACATACACACACACACATATATATATATATATACACACACATATCCAGGCCAACTCTTCAATCTTATCACTCTTGGACTTGGTTTCTTATACCCTATTCCTTGTGCACTTATTTTTTTTTGGAGAGTGTTATTACTAAGTATTTGAAGTGCTCTAAATATATAGAATTTGTGCATTGTATACAACATTTATTCAACCTAAATTGTTAGATTTGATGGCATGGTGTATATTTAGATGTTCATTCATAGGTAATTGGCTTTGTCAAAACAGCTATCCAACATCCAAACTTAGCTTAACTTTACTTAACACAATTTTCTGATAAGTTGCTGCATGCTATAACCTTTGAGTGTTGAATAAACCGTGTTGCATTGTGGAAAGACACAATTTTTGTGTGATGCGATTCACTGGTGTTGGACTTTGTGACCTGGTTGCTCCTAATAATTACTAGAGCAATACTATATTATACTAATAGTATGATTACTATATCATATGATACTATTATATAGTATATAATATTACTATTACTTTGTCTTAAAAACATGGGTAGGACATAGTATCAGACATTAAAGTGTCTCTTCTAGTTACAATAAACTGAAAAAAGTCATCCTACTAGTACATGAACAAGAGTAAAATATGACATAAAAGTCAACAGTGATGGGAAGATACCACTTGAGATGCCAAAGTCTTAAGAGCCACTAACTCATAAATTACCTTAAGCCAAAGTGCCCAGTGATTTAATAGTAAGTGGATATGCTCTCAAATTAAATCATATCTTATTAATAAGACAGTTTCATTAAAACTGAAATATTTATGCAAGTTGAAACAATGAATCACTTGTGACTTTCTGAGAGCATTATATTGTGCATATCACCAGAAGAAAACAATTTATCTGCAATCCAATTACCTTACAAAAATAAATTTGCATTAAAGTTGGATCTGGAGTCATTTAGTAATTGAGATTTGCCATTTGAAATAATTTCCTGTTAGAAATTCAAAGTACACTATAATTTGTGTGAGTTTAGTTGTAAATTAAGAAATCTGTCAAATGTTGCCTCAGAGATGGAATAATTCATTAAACATTATATAATTTGAAAAATATTGTCTGCCTTTTCCCAGGTTAATAAAAATTATGAGGACTTTCTTATAGGACATTACTTTTTCCAATCTAAGCATTATATGCTTGTACATGCACAGACACACTCCATATATATGTATAAAACCTCAACTTCAAACACACATACAAATTTTTTTTTCCAGAAGATAGTAATAGACTCTTTTTTTTAATATGTGGGAAACTAGATTCCACAGGAAAATCATATTTTCTTAACTTAGGGAATTCATATGTTAAAGAGATATTAACCAAAGCTATTCTATCTGATTCTCTTGCTCTCTGGTGATATTCTAGATTCAGAAACTGCAGCATAAATAAGGGTTAGTCAAAATATTTCTGTAAATACTTTCAGCGTACGAAGGAAATGAGAAAACATTTAAACTTATTTGGAACCTGCAGTGTCTGTGAGTGTTCTTTTGAAATTATTTCGAATATGTTTTTTCTTATAACATCCTGAAGATTCTGGTGGATCATTTTTCAATTATAAATATCCTCATGTCTCAGAAAGCCTGAATAATGAATTTATCTACTATTATCAGAACAAGAAATAATATACTAATGTGTAAATAATATATACAAACACAACATTAACATGAATAAGCTGGAGACACAGTACATTTACTAAATTAAGTTGTTCATAAACTTATCTCTATGGAAGAATAAAAGGTACAAAGAGAGACAACAGTGTTGTACAAATTATTACCTTATATCTTGTTTGCAAGCCATTTTTTTAGTGTTAAATGACAATAAATAGCCTATTTTTGAGAATAAGAATTAGATAATTAAGTCTTATTGCTTAAAATTGTTCAGATAATTCTGTCAGTGTATTCTCTTACAATATTCTAAGAAGTGATACAATAATGTTTAGGTTCTCTTTCTCATCTCTTTTATTATCTTTTATTATAAATACCTCCTAATAAGCAAACCACATTCTTCTATAGTCTTTAGACCCTGATTTCTCAAAGGAACCATCTGGGTTCGTTTTCTTCATCTTGATCAACATCTATTTACATTTAATCCAACTCCAATTTGAAACCCACAGGCACCTCTTTCTCAAAGTGACCGTTAACTAGTTAGTGCCTGTCCATTTCACCTCAGGGTCTCTTACATCTCTTGAATCCTGACACAGTCAAATCATTTCCCAACTCAGCTAAGACATTCGTTTTTAGACCAAAGAGCTTAGTTAAAGCATCAACTTATCATTTATTTCCTGTGTCATCTGGAGTAAATAAAACATTATCAGGTAGCATGTAGTTATTTGCTTAAAAATATTTATTCTTTATTGTCTCAAAATGCTGAGTCTTAATTTGTATGATCGTCAAGTCTTTCACGAAAAGATAACCACTGTGGGTGTTCAGCTTGGAAAGTACTTTTCCTCTTTAAAATGATAAGAGATATTAGGGAGAAAAACCACATATCATGGACAAGTTAGGATGTAAAAATTGTTCCTAAAATAACAGGGTAGTTGTAGTAAAATAAAAGTCTATACTTTATGTCAAAAGTCAAAGCTGTTAAAGTCGATTGCAAGTGCTGATAAAATAGGTATCAGAGAGTCAAGTACTAGATCTAAGATAAACTCCAATAACAAATTATTGTATTTTTCTTACAATGGGGATGACTAAAGCAGTCCCCCTAAATTTACCTCGAGTATGTAATATTGTCCTTAATCTGCTTCCCTTTCTGCACTAAAAAGTTGTAAAAGTATGGGGCCGGGAAGTAGCTCAGTGGCAAAGTACCTGCTTTGCAGTTTTGGCGCTCTGGGTTCAATCCCCGGTTCCAAAAAAGACAAAAAAAAAAAAAAAGAACTCCTTTAAAAAAATAAATATAAGCTAAGAAAAAATTGTAAAAGTACGAAATCCATAAAAGACCAAAGAACTCTCCCTCTTTCTTCAAGGTCTTACAATCAATGTGATTGATACATAATTATAAATGTGTTTTACTTAACCCAGTAAAAATAGACATAATAATTTTTGTTTAATTCAAAACTCCTTGTAAGCATATTTTTACTTTTCATGACTTAAATTTTCTATGAAGTCGCATCTATTAATCATCATTTTTCCTATTTCAATACTAAAATAAATGTATAATTTATAATCTGAGTTAATACTGTCCTAATATCAATATTTATTTGTTTTCATTATGGGCAAAACATATTTTACATTATGATTTATGATTATTAAGGACAGAAGAAAATAATTTTATCAAGTAATCAAATTCACCATAGTTTTTTCAATCATCACCCTATTGTTGGAAACTTATAGTATGTAACCTTCGTATTTATTTACTTTTGAAATTTATATCAATATGGATATCTTTGTACAGACCATTTCAATATAGTGTGTCTTTTGGTTTAACTCAATTCTTATGTCAAAAAGAATAATATATTGGCCAGCTGTGGTGGTGCATGCCTGAAGTCACAGTACTTGGAAGGGTGAGACAGGAACATTTGAGGTTCAAGACCAGCCTCAGCAATTTTGTTATTGAGACCTTCAGCACCTTAGGAAGACCCTGTACAAAATAAAAAAAATAAAATAAAAAAAATGGGGATTGAAAATTAGAGGTAGACCATTCATGGGTCAACCCCCAATATGAAGAAGAAGAAAAAGGAGGAGGGGGAGGAGGAGGAGGGGGAGGAGGAGCAAAGAAACAAGAAAGAGAAAAGATAAGGAGGAAGGGGAAGAGGAGGAGGAGACTGAAAATGCTCCTCACTTACGAAATAACTATTCAGAATTATAAATCAGGTAAATGTCCCACTTGTCTTTTTGTTGTTTGCAAAAATACAACATGCCCACCATGCTACCAGGTACTCACTCTTTCCTTTCAGCCATTTTTAATGACTGTAAGCATCTGAGAAGCTCAGAAAAATAAATTGGTATACCCTAGAGGACTTCCTTAAAACCCAAAGCACTTCTGGATACCATTTAGGTGGAATAAAATATTAGTAAGTAGTTAGCCCCTAAAATGATATTATCCACGACTTTGATGTTCAGCTCTAAGAGGTGTATTGCCAAAATGTGCCTTGGGCTGTAGCTAAGGAAGTGGAACACCCATCGTGGACTGGTGCCCACAGATGGGTTGCTAGCCAAAGCATTGGTGATTATACCCTGCCCATTATCTCCCTTTATTTGCTAATTCCTTCTTCTCTTTTGTCACCATGTTTTGAAATAAGCCTTCTATGTTTGCAGCAAGTTGGATCTTCCATGAAAGCCGCAGCCATGCAGGTAGCTGGTGCCTCTCAACGTAATCACATTAGCCTCCCTGATGCAACATGTAAAGAAATGAAAACAAATAATTCTGCTCATTTATAACGTGCACTTTTTGTTTTTTTGGAATATATATATATATATATATATATATATATATATATATACACTTTTATCAAAGCAATACCATAAATATAAAAGATTTCACAATCATGTCTGAATGCAGAATTTTAGCACCCTCCAGAACCTCCCCACAAACCCTTGATTCTCTCCAGAACTGACCCACACCAGGAAATACAGACTGAATTTGTTTGGCTTTGTTATTATATTACTGGCATCACAAAATATGCATTCTTTTTGCTTCTGTCTAATTTTACTCAAATATATGTTTATGAATGTTATAAAACTTTGTGTGCATAGTGGTGTGTTTTTGTTTCTTATTTCACTGGAATGTAAATATAACACAATTCACTTGTTTATTCTTTTATATAAAGTGTTTCAGTGATAATTATAGAACATTTTATTTGCTCAAAATACACATACAGGCGGATGTGGTGCCCCACGCTTGTAATCCCAGCATTTGGGAGACGGAGATAGGACAATCGTGGTTCGTGGCCAGCTTCAGCTACTTAGTGAGGCCCTTTGCAACTCAGTGAGACCCTGTTTCAAAATAAAAAATAAAAATAGGTCTTGGAGTATAGCTTGAAGGTAGAATGCCCCTGGGTTCCACCCCAGTACCACAAAAAGAAAGAAAGAAAGAAAGAGAGAGAGAGAGAGAGAGAGAGAGAGAGAGAGAGAGAGAGAAAGAGAGAGAGAGAGAAAGAAAACATTTGTTTGAGCAATGTGTAAGTGCTGAGATGTAGGATATAATAAATGCAAAAGTTATGATAAAGAAGTGATTCAAAGTGATTTTTTCAAACTTTAATTTCCAGTATACTTAATTTTATTATATCCTAAATTTTGTAATTTTCATCCATTTTTGGTATCCCACAGGTAGCAAGTTATAACCACGATGTTGTGTCACCATTACTACTATCTTTTTTCTGGAATTATGTTAATGAGTACAACATAAATAGAAACTCTGAATCCATTAAGCAATATCTCCTCATTCTTACCCTCCTCCAGCTTCTTACTACTTTTTGTCTCAGTAAATAAGCTGGTCTAGACAGATCTTCGGCAATAAAATATATTGATTGATTTAAGAATGTTGAGTCTTCTTTGCATTCCTGTAATAAATCCTATTTGAAAATGATATATTATCGTTGGTCATAAATAAATCAATATAATGATTGAAGAATGTCTGGTGAGACATTCTTTTGGAATTATCTTTTCTTTCAATATTCTTGACAGATTTTTCTATAGAGGATAACACAGCTTCATAAAAGAAGCTGGGAAGGATTATTTTTTATATTCTTTGGAAAACATTTTATAATGTCATTATTATTACATTTTCTAAACATTTTAAATAATCTACCCAAAATAGCATCATTTGTGCCTACAATGAACATTGTCCTTGGGCATTAATGGATTACTTGTTTTATTATTTATGCTTTCTAGTTCATCTTCTGCATGTTTGGATATATTTTTTTTCAAGAGATATGAGTATGCCATCTAAAGTGTTTCATATGGTTATAATTTGTTTTTAATTTCTGACATATGAATGTATTTCCTTGTTTGATTTTTCTTTTACTTATGTAAAACTTCACTGAAAAAGCAAAACAAAATAGTAAATTTTGTATAGCTATAACCCTACTTGAACAATTATCAAGTTATGATCAGTCTGTCTTTTTTTTCTATATTCTGACTTATTTTGACCTTGTATAACCTGTATTGTCTTGAATTAAATGCCATGAATCATATAATTTCATTTATCCAAATTACTATTTTACTGCTCTTCAAAGAATGAGGGCAATTTCATAGTACAGAGAATAATCCATCTAGTCATTTTCTATGTCCTCAGTTCTATTCATCTTTCTTATTACTTCTTTGTTTAAATCTGAATCCGAATAAAGTCCTTTCCTTAAGTTTGATTGAATGAGCCCTCCATTTCTTTTAGTATATATTAGTGGTTCTCTTTCAATATTAAAGCTTTTATATCACTGCTGAGGCATAGGTCCCTCTCTCTCTCCTCTCAGTGAGTCTCTCTTTGTGGCTATGGCTCTATGTCTGCTTTTTTCTAACTCTGTTTTTGTCTATCTCTTGCTATCCTTTCTTTTACAGAGCTATTAAATAAGATAAAACTTTCTTCTACTTGTAACATATTACAAATCTCAGGCTATCAGGACTCTCAAAACTCTAAACTGTTTCAATAGAGTACCCCAGGGATGAACCAGCACTTTCTAGAGAGACATCAGTCACAAAAACTTTCCCTTGAGTTACTATAAATTACCCACCACTTGCTCTTCCCCGAGCGTGGAGGAGGCTGACATTCCATGGCTACTAATGGGCGTGGTATTCACCTTCTTACTTAGCATCTGCCCCATCTCTATGTCTAACACTACCAGCACAGTGCAGCTAATTGGTATGTTACTTATGTTGGGCTGTCCCATTACCTAACTTTTCCTTCATGTACATACACAAACATGCCAGTCTCATAGTATATGAGCATTTAAAAGGTATGCATGACTTTTTTTTTTTTTGGTAGTACTGGGGTTCCTGGAAACACTTCTACCTCCGGGCTACACTACCAGACATATATAGATTTGGAAACAGGGTCTCTTAAGCCAGCACAGCTGGCTTCGAACCTGTGCGATCCTCCTGTCTACGCCTCCCAAGTGCGGGGATTACCAGTGCGCAACACCACACCCGGTCACTGTGACTTTCTTTGTATCGATTTCCAACCACTGCCGGACCATTTATGAGGGATATTTAAGTGGCAGCAAAGATATTTACTCTCTATATTGTCGGGTTTAATATTAGCTAATATTAGATTGTCCCATCTTTTAGATTTTATCACTTTCAAATGATATTTTCCTTACCCCAACACCCAAGGAATTACCAACATTTACCCATTATACTTCTCAAAAGCCTCAAAAAACCTTATTTTCCATCTCTATTGTTAATATCTAGTACAAAACAACTGTTATTTATCTATTAACTTTAAGCTTAACTTCCAGTAGACATCAATTTTACTGATTTTCAAAGAATCATCATTTATTTTCATTCTCAAATATTTCTGTACACTGGGGTAGTCAATACATTAATAGAAACCATGAATGATGATTCAGTATTATGCTTTTTTGCAAGCTTCATATCTTGAATACTGTATCGGCTTGTGATTAACTTTAGGTATCAGTATAGCCAACCTATTACTGTTCTACCCTAATCTAAACTTTCAGAACATATAAAGCTTCCATTTCTGCTCTATGAAGAATCCTAACGGCCATTTTCAGAATTCCAGATGACACTGTGACAAGAGAAAATGAGGTGAAGCCCTGTGGGTGGGAAGGTTTGAGAGGCCATGGAAGACATCTGAAGAGTCTAGGCTCCTCTACCAACTCTCAGCCACTCAGACCTCCCCAGGGAAGGTGCTAGATTGAAGGCCCAAGGACCATTGCACACGTTCAGGATTTAGCAAGCTGATGGGGGGACATATATAAGTCCTGCATAGATTTTCATGCATAAAATCTTGACCCTTACAACAATTAAATCCATTAGTTGTTTCTGTTTTAAGCCACCAGATAAGTGTGTTCCATAAAACATTTTACAAAGACAGATTGATATCTAGAAGAGGAAAGTCACAGTAATCGAAAGTCAAAATATACAACACTGACTTGAGGAATCAGAGACAGTTATGAGTCTAAAGAACTTTGAGACTATTTACAGGAGCTAGAAAAAAAGGACCTGAGCAATATACCAGCAAAAATATTAGTAAAGGTGTCACATGTAAATGATAAAAATAAATATCCATTTGGGAATCTAGCTAAGGAAACTTTTAGACAGCGTTGAAAGTCCCAGTTGACTTCTTTAATGAACCAAGAGTAAAGAAGAAGGAAAGTGAGATGGGCTGAAGGAGGTGTCATGGATTCTTTTTTCCAATATCGCCCTCATCCATTCTAATATGACCCAAAATTTCACAAGTTGTCGGCTTGCTTTAGGGAAGTAGAAGTAAGCAATAAGAAATCACCCAGGGAAAAATTATTCCACAACATTAAAGAAAAGAGTTTCAGAAATTATGCATGTACTAAGATGATTGTATATCATTAATAAGAGAAACTTGGGATATCTTTTAGTTTGGGGGGAACACGTCCATGCACAGGTGGGTGACACATTAGACCCTAGTCCAAAGTAGAGAAATAAACTGCCCACTATCATATAAGAGGGTTACTAGCAGAGCTGAAAATAAATCCCGGTCCTGCTGACATGCTCCCTGCTGCACAGAGCTGAGGCTTTCTTCACTTTGCCAAGTGAGGCAGGCTGGTGGTAGAGACATCTGAAGGCCTAACTGTCAAACTGCATTGAGACTTCTTGGCGGTGTCATGGGGAGAAGTACTCTAATAGGCTGCAATGAAAAGAAAAAAAAAAAAGGACTTCTCATCAAGTGGCATCAACTTTCTGGGTATTTTTCTCTCCACTTATTGTTACGGACATGTTAATGGAAAATCTGAGAAGGTTCTTTTGTGAATCAGGTTAGGGCTGCAATTGTTCAAAAGGCTCATTAGCAATTTATGAAGAGCAGCAAAACTCATTTTCCCCTTAATGTGAAATCACTTCAGCCTGTCACTAGAGGAAGAAGTGTTGAGAAGTGAATTGACCACATACTGATTTATTCTTTCTTTAAAAGGAAAGAAAGAAAGAAAAAGTCATCCACAGGAAAAAAATATCTTGCAATAATGAGGTATGTGTAACACTCTGTCAGAGTTAAGCCCTGGTTAATATGTTGTTTTTTCTTGTTTCTGAATTGAACTGCTTTTCTCATTTGCCTGCTGTGGTCTCACTCAGGTAGAACTCATCAACCTGAGAAATCTGCCAATTAAGTATCAGCAAGGGACTTTTGATTCAGTATTTTATTAAAGCAACTAAAGAATATTTGGGGGAATATTATGGTTTGGGTTAAAAATATCCCCCATAATTCCATTTTAAAATCATGGCTCCCAATGCAGCAAGGTTCAAAGGTAGGGCATGGCTGGAGAAAGTGAGTCACTGGGCATGTGACATTGGGTACTGTATGTGTCCCTAGCTGCTTCCTGTCCTTTTCTCTCCCTCTCTCTGCTTCCAGGCTGCCACGAGCAGAGCAGCTTTCCTCTACTTCACCCTGCTGTTGTGATGCTCTTCCTTGGAGCCAGCTCACCATGGACTCAAACCCTAAAAACATGAGCCAAAATAAATTATTCCCCCTGTAAGTTGTTCTTATCAGGTACTTGTGTTCCTAGTAACACAAACCTAACTGACACAGGGAAGAACTGAATCCATACTCTGGGATGAGAGTTATATGGAGTTTACTATGCTCATCTTTTGTACATAGATTGAATGGCTTAAGTGATAGGAACAATTTCTGGTTTCCTTATGTTTAAGAACAAGAAGTTGCTAGCCAGTTGGCTGAGGGATAGATCTATGCTGGAGAAGATGATTTTTTTTTCTAGTTCTATGTGGAGTTACCTCATGCCCTCACCTTGGGAGAGCTAGTTCTTATTCCTGTATTTTAGACTCTTGATTTCTATACCATTGCTTTTGTTCAAGGTCCAATGTTTAAGAACTAGTTCTTTATCAGGTATTTTCCCCACAGCTTTAACTTTGACTCTGCTTTGCAAGCACCGGATGTCTTTCTAATCCTGTGTATTTAGAAGGTTTTGTGGCACTGCAAACTTCTAATTATTTATAAGCATGGCAGAGCTGTGCTATATCTGCTACAATCATCATTATTATAAATCTTTACTTCTTTCTGTTTGCTAGTTTTTGTTTTTAAAGACTACAGTGTTTATAAAGAGAAAAATTAGGTTAAGAATAAAATTGAAAAAAAAAGTAAAGCAATTTCTTATAATCCTTTTTCTCACAAATTCATGGTACTGTCCTTTGTCAATATCCTCTACCAGTGTTATATTTGTGATAATTTATGAGCTTGTATTGACACATCATAACTACCCAAACTCCAAAGTCTATATTAGGGTCTCCTCAAGGTATACATTCAGTGGGTCTGGACAATATACAACAGTGAGTAGGATCCACTCAAGGTATACATTCTGTGGGTCTGGACAATATACAATGGTATGTAGCCACCATTAGAGTACCAGGAAAATTATTTTCACTCCCATAAATACCTTCTGTGCTTTGCCCATTCAGTGGCTGTTCCATTGGTCTTTTTCAGTGTCCATAGTTTTGCCTTTTTCAGAATGTTCTAGAGTTGAAATTATGCAGCTTTGTAGGCTTTTTAGATTGTTTCTCATCACTCAGTAATATGCATTTAAGATACTGTCATGTCTTTTCATGGTTTGATAGCTAATTTCTTTTTAGTGTCCAATAGCATTATATATCTAGCTACATCAGAGTTTATTTTGCTACCTCCTGAAAAATATCTTGGTTACGTCAAGTATTAGCAATTATTAGTAAATGTCCAAGTGTAGGTTTCCTGTGGACATACGTTTTTAACTCTTTTTGATCAAAATAAAGTCATTTCTGGATATTACGGGAGGAGTGTGTTTAGTTTTATAAGAAGCAATCCAAGCTGGGCGTGGAGGCGCACGCTTGTAATCCCCATGCTTGGGAGGCAGAGACAGGAGGATCGCGCAGGTTCGAAGCCAACCACACGTGCTGGCTTAGGAGACCCTGTTTCCAAATAAAAATGTAAAAATAGGTCTGGGAGTGTAGCCCAGAGATAGAAGGGCTTCCAGGAACCCCAGTACCACCAAAAAAATTTAAAAATAAAAAAAGAAGCAATCCAGTTTCATTCCAAAGTGGCTGTATCGTTATCCATTCTAATACCAATAAATAAAAGCCACTGCTCCTCCACATCCTCAAAATCATGCAATATTATCATTGTTCTAAGTTTCTTGTCCTCCTAATAGTTTTTTATAGTCCCTTGTTTCTTAATACATGAGTTCATGCATCACTAAAGAAAAAGTACTAATTTGCACGTTGTGAAAACTTTGTTTCCAAAAAAATCCAAAATTCACTTTCAGCCCCAAAATATTTTTCTCACTCTATTGTTCCATTTTACCTCACAATGTCATCCTCTTTTTTTATTTTGGTAAAATTCATCCCACTTAAAAATCATAAACTTAAATGGTATCTTCTTTCATACAAAAGAGAAAGTTTATTGAGTACTATACACTCACTCATTTTAATTTAAACCATAAAAATGAGTGATAGTAAAGATATTTGTCAAGGATAAAGGTTAAAGTGGGGAAGGAGCCTGGTGTGGTGGTATATGCTTGTAATCCCAGTACATGGGCGATGCCGGGCAGGAGGATCATCAGTGTATAGACAGCTTCAGCATCTTACTGAGCCCTGCTTCAAAACCAAACATTAAAAAACAGGGCTAGGAGGGTATCTCAGAGTAAGACTGCCCCTGGATTCAATCATAAATAAATAAAGTAGGGGAGAAGCAGCAGGATGTTCTTCTTTGTTTCTTATCAGATTCAGTGGCAGCACAATAGGATTTCTTATGCGAGTTGAAGTGAAAGTGTTGTACAAACATTCTGAGTAATAAATAGAGATCAAAAGTATGTTGTTTCTTAATTGAGAGATTGCTACTGTATGGACTGAGCTTAAATATTTACAAACCCGTGGTAACAGATTTGATAACCATGGCTGAGAAAGTTAAAGTGGTCAAGTACAAAGTGTCACGGGTTTTAAAGAACAGTGCTTGACAGCTATAGCCCATTGGCCGAATATATCCTTATGCCTATTTTTCTCATGACCCTGAACCTAAGATTTCTTTTTGAAGATTTCTATCATGTCTTAAAAAGAAATTAAAAATGAAACTAAAAAAATATTTAACAAAGTTCATATGTAAAATAATACAAAAATATTTGCTATTTGTCCTTACTGAAAAAGCAGTCACTGTTCCTGGTTAAAATTAAGAAAGAAAAACTGAAGAACATGCTGTGTCAGTCAGTCCATCATTATTGATGGTTCTATTAATGTCACTGGAGATATAAGGTAATGAGATGAGGTCTGTTTCTCTCTATGATCTCAAAATCTACTTTGGGAGAAAGGCATAAAAGAGAAGCCTGTGTGTGCCTTTTCATTCAGGCACTTGTTACCTTAGGCACAGGACACAATGAGAGAAATCACGTCTAATACTGGATGGGGGTGCAGGGCAATATGTAAAATTCTGGGTAAAAGTCCAGCGTGGCTCAAGATGGAGAAAAGGTTCATGTTCTCTACTTGGTCTGCAGAGTTATGGCTCTGGTGTCTTTCAACCTGAGGTTGTAAGCTGTCAGTAGAAAAGCATTCTACCTCATGGGGCCAACACACACAGGATAAGCTTGTAATAGAGTTGAGATTCTCATTCTTTATGTTTTTTTGTGTTCTAGGGCCAAAGGAAATTTAGGTAATGCATCTAAATAAGCAAATGTTTTTTTCTCTAGATTAAGTGAGATAGCTATTCGCATCGGACCAATGGATGTTCACCTGCTAGTGGCCATACTACCACACCTCTTGAATTGGTCAAATTCCTAGAATCAGTTTAATCTGTTAAAACTGTTGGTGGAGAATTTCAATCTACATATTACTTTTATCAACAATGCATCATGTTTCTTTTTTCCAACACTTGGAAAAGTTTTCTATAGGATAGTTATAAAAGACTAGTAAGAATAAAATAATTATGGAATTTTTACCACCAATAAATGTATGAAAATACCTGGTTGTGGTGGTAGATGCCTGTGATCCTTATACATGGGAGCTTGAGAGAGGAGGATCTTTGGTTTCAGGCTAGCACACAGTAATTTAAGAAGACCCCATTTCCCTGTTTCAAAATAAAAGGAGCTGGGGTGTAATGCAATGGTAGAACCTCCTTTCAGGTTCAATCCTCAGTAAAAGACACACACACACACTCACACACGCATGCACGCATGCACGCGCGCGCGAGAGCAAATTTAAAATAAAAACATTGCTTTTTCTTGATTAATGGAATTCTAGATATGTTTGAATATGTAAATAAAAACAAGGTTAGATAAACTAATAGAAATGATTTTACATGAATGAGATTTTTATAACGCCACTCTATTTTGCAATATTCTCTGCTACTTTTGCAAATTTTCAGAAGTAAAGTTACAGGATAAATAAACATTACTTAAATACTCTATAACAGAATTTTTTTAGTTCTAAAAGAGTTTCTAAGTGGAAAAACAGTAAAAGCAACAAAGAATCCAAAAATAAAATCAAGACAAAATAAGGTAAGAATTTGGGATTATTTTTCTGTGATCCAACATTAAGCATGAGTCTTCAAACCTTTATTTAAGAGATGTCAATGGAATTTTTGCTTCTATTCTTCATATGAATTTATATATTTGGCTCCTATATTAAGGTTACATTGCTAGTGCTTTAAAAAGTCATTCATTCTTTATTTTGTTCCATTTTAATTTTATTTTTATATTCACATAGAGTTCTCAAGTTTTATATTAATCAATCTTTACATTCGTGGATTTCTTACATTACTATTTTTTTTTCCTGGGTAGGCTGTTTTTTATCCTTCTCTAAGAATTTCAAATTTATGGGGACCCCCCATAATATTGCAAGAATACATGACTGATTTTAGAAATCTGGGGTCATGTCGACTTCTCTCAAATTTTGTAATCACTGTTTCATTGCCTTCTGGCACCGAGTATTGCTAAAGAAAGAATCCCAACCTAGAGGCATCAATTTTGATCAATTTTAATAGTTTCTTCCAAGAACATACCATGCTTCAGATCTTTAATTTTCTTTTTTTGGTCCATTGTAGTCATACATCTTAATGGGGTACAAGACGGTAGAGACATGCATACATACACCATTTGTTTAGCCCTAATGAATATTTTACATTAGCCATTGCATTTCTTAATTTCCAAAAGCACTTGTTTTAAGTGTTTTATAGTTACCTTTACCTTAAGCTGCATATATGTCACAATTTTCTCTCTCAAAGATAACTGAGTTCCTAAAAAACGTCCATTCAAAGAATCCTCAAAATTTTGTTCTACTTTTTACTTAGCATCCTTTCCTTTCATTGTGAATTTACTTCGATTTTGTTCATTTCTTTGCTTTGCCCCTGCTTTTTATATTTGATATTATTGTCAAATCTTGGCTAACAGTTCGTTTTTAAGAGAGAACTACAGAAGTTACTGGAGATGGTGTGTCTGGAGGCTTACACGCCTGCTGGTGAATGTTCTCTACAAGGATCGCCATTGACATGGGATCTGAAGAAAGTTGAGAGAATGGATTGTAGCAATTTTAATCTTTCTTGTTTTCAATCTTTCATTCCTGTCCTCTGAGAAGCAGACCCTCATACCTCGTCCTTCTTTTGTTAAATTTCTCCAGAAAATAAAGGTCTAGGTTTCTGCTTTGTTCCATTAAAAAGACACTTGGGTATCTGGGATGTATATGGGGAGAAGAAACCTTTATTTGCCTTCAGTTGACTTTGTCTATAGTCACCATCAACTGCAGTGGACTAGGGTCATATTCTTAGCATGTTTTTTTTTTTTTTTCTTTTCTACAGAACTGAATTCTTTCTTCCTTCAAGCATTCAAGATTACTTGTCCTCTGAGGCACTAAATCAATTAAGATCTCCACATCAGATTTGCACATTAGGGATTTAGGCTTCAGGTATCAAATTCTTTTGTCTTTAAGGTTGTTTTTTTTTTTTTGTGTGTGTGTGTGTAGGTGTAGGTGTAGGTCTGGGAATAGAACCCAGGGGCATTTGAGCTCTGAGCTACACCCCTGCCCTATTTTTTTTTTAATTTATTTTGAAACAGGGTTTCACTGAGTTGCAAAGGGTCTCACTAAGTAGCTGAAGCTGTCTGCAAACTGCCATCCTCCAGTCTCAGCCTCCGAATGCTGGGATTACAAGCGTGTGCCACCACGCCCAACTTTAAAGATTTCATTTTATCACATTTTTGTTCTTTTATTGGTGCATTATAGTCTCACATCATAATGTAAATCATGTAGACAATGACATACATGCACACACTCTTGGTGTCCCATTCACTTCCCATTTCCTCCTTCCTAATACAAAGTACCCAGACTGACATTGGTATATATTCATAATCTATGGTAGTATTTCTATAAATGAACCTAAGTCTTCCTCCACCCCTTCCAACTCCTGCTCCTCACTCACACCCTATGGATTTTAGAATGTGTCCTTTACTGATCATTTTTGTCTTTCTTTGTGTGTGTGTGTGTGTGTGTGTGTGTGTGTGTGTGTGTATTATATTTTTATACTGTTGAAAGCTATCTTACCAAACTTATTTTCTTATATCCCATAAACACACATCTTATCTAAATTTTGGTACTGAATGCTTTCATACATCCTACTAGTTTTCAGGCAAAATGATTCACTGCTGTTAAATAAATGGACCTTAAATTTTCCTGTTTTTGTTCTTTAGTTATTATTATTCCCTGTGTCTGAAGGCCTCTGGCACAAGATGGTTACATTAACAGTACGTAAAGATAATGTGTTATTGTTGATATTCTTATTTCCAAATCTATCTTTAAATATCTCCTTATATAAAGTGTTAAAACTTTGGAACATTTGAAAATTTAATACAAAAAAATACCAAAGGACAAACTTTCTCTTATTTCCCTAGACACATGGAAGCATCATTTTAAAATGCTGGTCTCTGATGAAATCCATGAAAAGATACTTGCTACTATTTTTGCCACAGCAGTATAATTTAAATTCTAGTTATATAGGCTTGTAAACAAGTTTGTATAACCACAGTGGGACATGATCTTCCCAACAGTATAGCTACACTAATAAAGTAATTATGGCAGGGATAAGCAACTGTAAGCTAAGCATTGTAAATGCAAGTCACATGTACATATTCACAGGCAAAAGGAATGTAGAATGTAGATAGTATCACATTATTAAGAAGCTACTGATCTTTTCTAAAGATAAATATAATCTACCTAGTTTTCTAGGACCTCACCATGAAAATGCCAACTCATTGAGTTTTTTATGTCCCAAGTAATGAATTATTTTAAAAGATAGTATAAAAAATTTTGAAATAGAAAGTATATGCTTCAGCTATATATACAAATTATTCATTGACTTATTTATATAAAATCTACTCAGTGAATATTTTGTCTTTGATTTGCTAAACCACAATGGCTTCCATATTAATTCAAGCACAAAGTATAATCTACTTAACAAGCTTCAAAATCAAGTATTTGAGGATATTTAGGTTTAAAGAACACTATTAGCTGCTAGAAATATAAAGTAAATAAATCTCAGTCCCTAAATAGAAATACATAGACTGACTCAAGAGAAGAGAGTCGCATCATCAAATATAATCAATTAAAATATATATTCATTATTTATATAATGATATACTTGGTATTTCTATATGCCAGTTACTGGTATGTATGTATAAACATATGTATGTGTATACATGTGTGTATATACGTATACACATACACACACATCTATATATACATCTACATACACATCTATATATACTAGGACACTGTTTAGACTTTGTGTTTATGTTTTTCATGAATATATTTTTAATAACCTGTGTTTTCATTTTAACATTATAATGCAATTTTCACTGTTAATCTTTGAAATTTTTTCTATTGTTCATATTTTACCAGTATTCCTTCATTAAGTGGGATTAGCCTCTTTCAGAATGTTACTTTTATAATGTCTATATATTTTACAAACCTTCAGGAGGCAATACAGTCATTTGTTACCTTCTCATCTCTCCATTGTACTAGCACATACATCTCCATCACCCAACCAGGAAAACCTTCCTCTTTTAAATGCTCACAGCACTTTCTCTGTGTCCCCAAACATTTGACTTGTGTTCAAGTGTATTGCATATGTTTCCTCAATTTAGAACATTGAGTTTCTCTAGGGTTTGATTCATATCTGACCATTTTTATATTCCTGGAATTTTTAACTGTTTTTAGCAATAAGGAAACTTTTTACTAAATATTATCCCAAAATATTATCCTTTGTTTACATTCAAAGAAAAAATATATTTGACAAGATGGTAGACTTATCTAACATAGAATATCTGAGACATAAAAACAAAGCATAATCAGAATGCTGTGCTATTATATAATATAAAATCTACACAAAAATGTTAGCTCAGAACATTTATTATGCTTCATGAATTGAATGTTAATATGAATGGATTTTGCATTAGTATATTATTTATAAACTGTTCACACATAATATTAACTTGCATGGATAGAGTATACTTAAACAGAACTAAAATCCATACTGTCTTTCTCTGCATAATTCTATTAAATTATTGAATGCAAAAAAGAAGCCTATTTTTCTTGCAAACTTTAAAGCCCAACAGACCTTATAATTTTATCTGTGTAGCAAATTCTTCCTATGATATTGAAGAGAGCAGAAACTCAGACATGTACTAAATGAAGGAGAGTAACATTATGCGGTAATGTCACCCTCTGGTAAGCACCATCCTACTCTCAACTTAGATGAGGTCAAGTTCTTTAAAAATTCTATGCAAGTGATGCTTGTCTTTCTGCACCTGGCCTATTCACTCCACATAATGATAATCAGTTTCATCTTCATTGTTGCAAATTAATGGGTTTCATTAGTTTTATGGATGAATAATATCCTATGCTATATAGGTGCCAAATTTTCTTTGTCCGCCCATCAACTGAAGAATATTCTAGTGGCCTTTATTTATTTTCTATTGTAAACAGTGCTTCAGTTAAAATGGAGGTTCAGAAGTCTCTTTGACGTAAATTTTTATTTATTTTGGATACAAACCCAGTAGTAAAATTGCTGGATGATAATGCCATTATTAATTTTTCCACAATGACTACTGATTTACATTCCCAATAACTCGTGTGTGTGTGTGTGTGTGTGTGTGTGTGTTTTGTTTTCTCCACAAGCTCTTCTTTAATGTTACTCTTGCTGTAGTGAGGTGCCATCTTGTTTTAGCTTTGATTTTTATTTTTCTTATGATTGGCCACATTAAAGTTCTGTATTTACTTCTGATAAAATTGTGGCTCTTGTTTTGAGATATGTCTAGTTAGGTCAATTGCCCATTTTATGATGCTCCTCATATATTCCAGATACCAGCTCTTCATCAGAAGTATAATTTATAATTATTTCCTTTCCTATAACTTGTGTCTTCATGCTGTTGTTTACTTCCATGCTAATCAGAAGCTTTTTAATTTTATATACTACCACTTGTCTACTTTTGCTTTCATTTCTTATAATTTGAGGATCTTGTCTAAATATAACTTGTCATTCCAATAACTTTAAGCATTTACCCTATGGTTTCTTCTAGTAGTTTCATATCTAGCTGTAAGTCTAATCTATTTTTAATTTACTTTTGAATTTCATGAGAGGTAAGAAATCAGTTTTCTCCTTCTATATGTGATACATACTATTCCTTCACCTTATAACTGATAGACAAAAAATGATTATTAAAGATAATATAAAACTATATGTGACCAGGCCTGGGTTGCAGGACTCTAGGCCCCGGGCCGGCCCGCGCAGAGCACGCCAGACCCCTGGAGAAACTGGGCCTGGTCTTCAGACCCTGGGTCCAGGGCAGGGGTCGGGTGGGGCACACCGGACCACTGGAAGAGCTGGGGCCCATGTCGCAGGACTCTGGGACCCAGGCGGAGTAGTGCGGAACACGCTGGACCCATGGGGAAACCGGGCCAGGTCACAGTGCTACTGAGTGCCTGATCCCACTACCTCCTCAAACTACACATACTGTCTTCTCTTATTAAAAAAAAAAAAGAAAAAGAAAGAGAAAAAAGTAAAATATCGAAGAGGGGTCAAGAAGGCCGAGGCAGATGCCAGGACACTGGAGATGCAGACAAAACTTATCCAAATGAACTGGAACTTTTGGAAAAATTCCCCGTGAAGGAGGACTGCTTCTTCTCTACATTGTTAAGAATCTTGGAAGTCACCTGTAAGGAGAGAGGTTAGCAGAGACCAAGGAGAAGGCGGTGTTGAAAGTGGTCTCCGCGATGACAGTGGAGACTTGTATTCAGGAGAAGCAGAAATCAGATCCTACCAAGCTGATTTTTTTTTTGGAGAAATTACACCAAATATCGAATGCTACCATCGCACATGTTTAGGAACACTGGACAACATTCAGAGTGGTAAAAGAGCTTGGGAAAGATTTGAAATGGTGGAGGCAATGGCAATGGCAGTGGCCAGTACTCAGGGGAGGCAGAGATCTGATGCATTACACCTGGAAACTTTGAAGTAACAACCCCAGTGGCAGAATGCTACCACCACGCACCCTCAAGAAAGGGGGACAAATGGCTGTGCAAAGGGGGTGCTCGGATTGGAGCCTGCCGAGGGGTGAGGCCGGTGTCAGGGCCAACAGGCTTGGATCAGACAGGGCCAGTGCTTGAGCCTCTGAGGCTGGGATCAGAGCCTGCTGAGGGGTTAGGCCAGTGCCAGGGCCAATGGCCAACATCAAAGCCTGCCGTGAGGCAAGGCCAGTGCTGGGGCCTCCGAGGCCAGGATCGGAGCCTGCCGAGGGGTTAGGCCGATGCTGGGGCCAGTGAGACTGGGATTGGAGCCTGCCATGAGGCAAGGCCAATGCTGGGGCCTTCGAGGCCAGGATCGGAGCCTGCCAAGGGTTTAGGCTGGTGCCGGGTCCAGCGGCTGGCATCGGAGCCTTCTGTGAGGCAAGGCCACTACTGAGGCCTCTGAGGCTGGGATCGGAGCCTGCTGAGGGGTTAGGCCAGTGCCGAGGCCAGCAAGGCCAGGATCAGAGCCTGCTGTGAGGCTAGGTGCTGGGGCCTCTGAGGCCGGGATTGGAGCCTGCCAAAGGGTTAGGCTGGTACCGAGGCCAGCGGCCGACATCAAAGCCTGCCGTGAGGCAAGGCTGCTTCTGAGGCCTCCGAGGCCTGGATCGGAACCTGCCTTGAGTCTAAGCTGGTGCTGGGGCCACCAAGGCCAGGATCGGAGCCAGCTTAGGGGTTAGATTGGTGTGGGGGCCAGCAAGACCAGAATCAGGGCCTCCCACGAGGCAAGGCCGCTGCTTGAGCCAGCGAGGTCTGGATCAGTCCACCGGGTAGCCAGACCACTACTGGGGCCATCACGAGTGGAATCTATACTTGCAACACGGCATGCACAGAGAAATATCGCAGAAAAAAAAAAAAAAAAAACAGATACTTCCCCTAATCAGCAACAGGCAGAGGTCGAGTTATAGAAAGGGCCCTATTGTGAAGCAATTAAGGTGACCAATCAGAATGTATGGAATAGGGGAGGATGGAGCCTTTTTAAAACTCAGGAGGTACATAAACAAATGTATCAAAATTAATAACCAAACAAGCATGGAATCGAGGGAGGGGGAGGCAAAGGGATGGAGGCTGGATGAGGGCTAATTGGATGATGAGTGCTTGTATATCCTCTCAAGTTTTGTATTCCAATGTGATATATGATTACAATGCACCAATAAAAATAAATTAAAAAAAAGAAAAAAATATATGTGAACAAATTTAACAACCTTGAAGAAATGGATAAATTCCTGGAAAAATATGCCTTACCAAAATTGAATCATAAAAAATAGAAATGTTGAGCAGACCAATAGCAAATAATGAAAATAAATCAATAAAAAATGTGTCCCATCAAAGAAAAGCCCAGGAGCAGATGGTTTCATTGCTAAATTCTATTAATAAATTAGAGAACAACCAGTACTAATTCTTCTTAAACTATTTATAAAAATTACAAAAGAAACTTCTTCAAAACTCTCTATAAGACCAGAATTACCATTCCACTAAAATCAAAAGAAGAAGCACCAAAACAGATAGCTACTGTCCAAAATATTTGATAAAACACATGGAAATACTTTCAGAAAATACTAGAAAACTGAAATAACTGCATGTTTTAAATGTTTTTTAAAACCACCATGATCGAGCAAGATTCATCTCACAGATGCAAGGATGGCTCAACCTACAAAAATCAATAAATGTGACATACCACACCAGAAGAATTAAGAACAAAAATATACTTTAATTCAATAGATATAGTACATAACAAAATTAATCATCCATTTGTAATAAAATTAGGTAAATTAGGAATGAAAGGAGTATACCTAAATATAATAAGGGCTATATTTAACGAACCAACAGAATTATATTAAGTGGAGAAAAAAGAAATATTCTTCTCAGATCTGGAATAAGAACAAGATGTTCATTTATATTTTCTCCATTATTATTTCAAAATTGTACTGGAATGTCTAGCCAGAACAATAAAGGAAGAGAAAGAAAAAAAAAAAAAAAACAAAAACATCCACACTGAAAAGTAAAGTCAGATTGTCAATGTTTGGAAAGTAAAATTCACTTTTACACAGAAAACCACAAAGCCTCCACACACATAAAACCACACACACAAACAAATATATTGGGCCGGGCGTGGTTGCGCACACTTGTAATCCCTGCGGTTGGGAGGCGGAGACAGGAGGATCGCACAGGTTCCAAGCCAGCCGCACTGGCTTAAGAGACCCTGTTTCCAAATAAAAAAATATAAAAATAGGTCTGGGAGTGTATCCTGGAGGTAGAAGGGCTTCCAGGAACCCCAGTACCACCAATATATATACATATATATGAAGTTATAAATAAATTTAGTAAATTTACAGATACAAAGTTGACATAACTTTTATTCCAATAGTAAGTTATGTTAAGTAGAAATTAAGAAATCAATTAAAAGGCTAAACAAACAACAAAAAAACCCTAGGGATGCATTTATCCAAAATTGAGACATCTTGACAATGAAAACTGTTAAACATGGATGAAAAAATTGGTGAGAACACAGAAAAATAAAAATATACCATGTCCATGGATTGGAAAAATTAATACTGTAAAAATGTCCCTTCTTGTGAAAGCATCAAAGTGCTTCCTAGCTAAATGCCAATAACCATGGTTCCAGAACGATAAAAGCAATCCTAAAACTTGCATAAACCCACACAATTTCTGAATATACAACCCAGTCAAGAAAAAAACTCAAACCAAACCAAATCAAAACAAAAATCAGAAGGCATTATACTACCTGACTTCAAAACATGTCACAAAGCTGTAGTATTCAAAACATCACGATGTTGCTCAAAGGCAGAAATACAGACCAATGGAACAGACCAGAGAGCCTAGAAGTAAATATATGTATTTTCAGCCAACAGATTCTTTATAATGTTGATAATAATGGATGTTATGAATAAGCAAGTAATTTTAAAGCATTGAGCAAAAATTGTTGTCCTCTTTTTATTTTTAATGACAACATAGATTCTTCCAACTGATTTTTTCTCACTGGAAATATGACAAAAATTCCAGAATTATGGAGGTATTGTTGTGCTAGAGTATATTTTAATCTCTAAGCCATTTATTTGAAAACAGTTTAGACACAGCAAATTTGGGATCAATTTTGGGTAATAGGCATGAATTATGAAAAAAAAAAAAAACATTTCTTACCCTCTTGTGCTTTGTGAATTATACCCATCAGCTGACTCTTCCAATTTAGAGTAGCAACTAATTTTCAGTCTACTTTTGGACTCTGTAAGTATCGCAAACAAAATTTTTAGATCTAAATGTAATATCAAAAGTATTTTAAAGTTTTCTAAACATGTAATTCAATTTTAAATTGATATTTATTAAAATTTTATTTTGGAATTGGGAAAATTAACATTATTGAAATTTTTCTCATTTTCTCTCTAGGTAATTTCCATACTATGCAGAATGCAGTTATCAGTTTCTTCACTGACAAGCTTATTTATTTTTTAGAATTTTAAAGTCATATAAACTCTCAGGGTTTTTAAACTAATTTGAAAACGCATCCTAGTTTTTATGTAATTTTACACTATAGCATAGAAATTCCCCCTCACATAGAATTTTCACCTTTTCTGTGTATTTGGTAGTGAAGAATAAACCCAGAGACATTCTACCTCTGAGCTACATCCCCAAACATATTTTGTCTTTTATTTTGAAACAGTGTCTCATTAAATTGTTGAGGGCCTTCATAGGTTGCTGAGGGAGGTACTCTTTCTGTCTCTGCCTCCCAAGTACTGGGAATACAGGTGTGTGCCACTATACCTGGCCCAGATATATTTTTAATAACTTTTACTTCATATGTAACACAAGTACCTTTCAATCTGAAACTACATGGTATCACTAGTTCATACATCTCTGCACTAAAATTTTGCTTATCTTCCTTTATAATTACATAGACTTGATATCCCTTGTTTCTGTCAGTATCTTCAAGTACTTGAAATAAGAAAACAAAAGAAGAAAAGAGAAATTGTGACAATTCATGCTGTTGGATTTAAAGAGGAATCAATCATGCAATTTGTTTATATATTCAATAATTAATATATCAATATATGCTGTGCAGGTCAATGTAGCAATCAGAAATTTAATCTTTAAAGAACCAGACATAGACTCCATCCTAGATAATCCCCTCATTCTTCAGTGACAAAAGTTAAATATTTGAAAAATCTATGGACTCGTGGACACAAGCATAATATTGATTAGTTCTTTATTCTACTGGCTCATATATAAATGATTTCAAGACTGACTTTTTGTTCTCCCAACCATGGTAATCTTATTCTTATGGAATTCTAAAAAGAGAGAAGCTATCGATATAAAGAGAACAAAGTAATATACAAAACTGAAGTCTCATCGTTGAAATACATTTTAGTAGCCATAAAATTAAATTCATGTTTATATAAAATGCTTTCAGTCCTGTAATATCCAGCTTGTGCTATGCAATTTAAAATAATAGCTATCATTTATATTTTAGTAATTTGATGTATAAGTAAATAAAATAAACCTAGTAAACATGCCATCTTTATGATTATTGTGTTTTTCTGTTCTGTTTTATAATTCTATTTTTGTCTAGCCCTTATCCTCTACTAATAATATATTATTTAGCATTATATTGTAAATATTATACATGTATAGTTTTAAAAGGAGTTTGTTTATGGGATTATATAATAAAAATACTTTGAGACATCCCGCAAAACATATTTTTGGTGCATGCTTTTAGGTTATAAAAAAAGAAAATATGCAGAGAATTGAGGATAGCTCTGAGGAGCAGCTGGAGCAATGAGTAGGGCCATGTGAAACTCTGGGACCAGACTGTCTACATCAGCAATAAAATCTGGAAATTAAGGCTTTAGAGGGATGAAAATCAGGTTGCTAATTCTCTGAAAATCCAAGATAATTATAGATATAGAGAAGATATTGATAGACAAAAGTAAATTATGTAATTTATTTAAATTTAAATTACATAATTTAGTTTTGCCTATGACTATTATAGACAAGAGTATAATATAGAGGTTTTGGGGACCTTGGTTTACCAGTTACAACTAAAAGACTTCAAGCTTTTTAATATGTCAAGAAAAAGGAAGAAAAAATAGAGAGAGAGTGGGAAAAGCCTTATATAAAAATTCAGTTTTACATTTCCTTTTGATTAGTATATTAAACTGTTCTCTAGCTCTCGCAAGTCATTATAACAAAGAAACAGAATAACACAAAGTCAATATTACAGGAAAAGGTAGAAAACTAGTCAGATTTAGAAACAGCAGATTAGTAAATTCTTTTGTGTAGGGTTTTGCTGATGACTATGGTTTTGCTGATGTTGAGCTTGGATATTTGTGGCTGTTTCCCTAAATAGAAAAATAAGTGCATAGTTAGCTTGTAGCAGCCCTTTATGAAATACATACTTTGAGAATGAAGGGATTGTTTCAAAGCAAAATATATATACATGTATCTTAGAATCAGCAAGATCCTTGTGAGAACTGTTAACATCAGCCACACATTTCCATGAGGGCCCCTGGGTAGCCTCAGGAAGCCACCCTGGGAGAAGTCAAATGAGTTTCTATTTTCTGAGACCATGTAGAATCAGGTGAATATTTGAATTCTTGGTTAAATGCATTGAGATGCAAATCTAACTCACAAAGGGACTGAAAGTCTGTCCTTATCTCAGGCATTGACCTAATTATTTTCTGTATACCAGATCCTCACCAAAAAATTTGGTCGATTTATCTGATCATGGATGCAAAGTAAAAGTCAGAAAAAACAATAATCCCTTGTTCCTGTCCTCCCTCCCATTCAAAATTTTATATTACTTAATAGGTTGAGGAGTGAGTTGTGAGATGTTTCAAAGCAAAGAAGTATAAGATTTGTGTTCACCCTTTATAAAGAACAAGAATATTCTTACACCTGTTAAAATGGTAAGGAAGACTTTTTTCAGATCCATCATAATAGATGTCCAAACTACTACAGCGGGAAAGAGGTCAGCTTGATTCTGCATAAATATGGAAAGGTAGAAATTTGCAGCCTGTAAAGTGAATGAGGAGTCAGCAGATGCAAAATTACTAATAGGAGAACTCAAGGACAGTGGAATCCTTAGTAAACCCATCAAAGTCTAAGCAGGCTTCTTGCTGAAGTCAGGACAGGGTGACTAGACTTCTCTTGAAGGATGCTCAGGAGTGAGGATCTTAATCAAATATGACATTTGTGTATGTATACACATACATATGTACTTGAAAGTTTTTATGTATATGTTACAAATATATGCATACATCAACAAACGTCTCTTTATATAGAACTTATATATTTTGTGGACTTGAACATATATGTGTATATATAATACATGTAAATACCATACATGCAAAAATTTTAATTTTATTTGAAATCATGGGTAAGAATTATTTACTTTGCTCCAAATAATTTTTCTTTATTATCTTCTATTAAAAAAAAATCAATTTAGGGTTTATATTCAGGCACAAAATTAATTTTTAAATAATATTCTATGTAGTTTAATATATTGGATAAAGTTTGTTATCAAACATGTATATTCAATTATTCTAGCACTATATGCCAATACTAAGTTTTCTTGATAATTGTAACTTGACATTAGTCATTAGAATCAAGTCAATTATCCCTCAACGTCATTCTCTTTATTTTTCTGGTATTTTCCATTTCCGTTTGTATTTTTAAAACAGCTTATCAATTTCTACAAAACATCTATCTAGATTGTTTTAAATTGAACTACATTCATTAATCTATTGTGGGATTTGAATATTATCAGTTTTAAATTTTTTGACTTATGAACATGATATAGCTCTTTATTTACTTAGGTTGTTAAAAGTTAATCTACCGATATTTTATAATTTTATATATCTGACCATTTATAATTAAATATTTTGTATAGTTGATGTTATTATAACTTTAATATCTATTTCACATTGCTTATTGCTAATGTATAGAAATTGAACATTTTGGGTATTGATTTTCAATTTTTAACCTTTGATAAGACCTAGAAACCATTTACAGATTCCACTGAACTTTCCACATAAGTGATTGTAACACATTTAAGTACAGTTTCCTTCATTACTTTGAATCTGGCTGCAACATTATTATTTTTTTTCTTTTTTGTACATCGGCTAAAAACTCCATTATACTGTTGGGTGGATTGGTGAGAGCCAATATTCATTTATTTTTTCAGAAGGGAAAAGTGAATCTTTTATGACTAAACATTATGTTAGATATAGGCTTTACACTGATGTCCTGTATCAGGGTGAGGAAAGTTCATTGTATTCCTAGGTTAACTAGGAATTGTTTTCTTTATAAAAATGGAGTTTCAAGATATGTCAGTGTTCATTTATGCCATTTTTTAGTTCCAAAGTGATGAGATTTTATTCTAGAAACTCAAAGTGATTATATTTTATTTCATGCAACTTTAAAACTTAATAAAATTTTTGAATTAAATTTTATTAAAAAATTCTAGATTGCTAAATATCAACAACGGACGTTGAATGTTGTTATTTTTTTTATCTCTGTTCTATACTGAAATCATAATGCACTTTTTGTTTTCACTTATGATTTTAGTGAATTTTGTGGGTTTTGTTTTAGTTTGTAAATATCTTGAGTGGTTCTAAAGAGGTACAGGAGTTTGGTGTTCATGAAAATACTATTCAAAAAAGGTTAGATTATATTTTATATTGCTTTACTTTTTCTGTTATGATTTATTTTATTGTAGTAAAATATCTATATAATATAAAATTTATCACATTAACCACTTTTAAGTGGGAAGTTCTGTGGTGTCAAGTACTGGAAACAGCCCCATCCATCTCCACAACCATTTCATTTTCCCTAATTCAGACTCTGTAGCAATAAGCACTAACTTCTCATTTGACCTTCCATCTCCATGAATTTGATTACTCCAGTAACCTTATATAAGCAAAATTATACGCTATTCATTTCTATATGACTGGTTTATAATGTTTTTAAGGTCCATCCGTATTGTAATAATTATCAGAACATCCTGTTTTAGCAATGAACAATATTCTACTGTGTAATAGACCACAGTTGTTTTACCCATTCAACTGCCAATGAACTCTTTGGTTGTTTTCACTTTCTGGTTATTTTGAGTAATGCTGTGATGGACAGGAGTGTATAAAAGGATATACTATAGTTGGAATGTTGTCGGATTAAATTCGCTGTTCTTTTTATGTTCTTCACAAGCAAATTGGCAAGCAGCTCCTCTGTGAAAAATTTCTGTGCAGTTTTTTCCTCTTTGTTACTGAAAGCTCTAACCACCATGATCTTTCTCACTTACAGCTACATTCTTTGACTTTGGAAGCTTGCTGGATTCTGCTGGGTTCTTCTTCCCAATATCATGGCCTGAAAATTCTCTTAAGGCAACAAATGAGGACATTCGTAGAACACATTTCCATTTCTTTTTCAGCCCCCAAAGACCAACGCTCTTCCTGCCTCGTATCTTAATGATCGTGTCCTATACAGTGTGTGTGTGTGTGTGTGTGTGTGTGTGTGTGTGTGTCCAAGTAGTTAAATAAGGCCAAAATTGTTTTTTATTCCCTGGAAGTAAAACAAGTCTAATCTCCTTTCATTCTATTTATTATTTTCCTTTTACACTGTTTTAATCTTACTAAAATTATTTTTGTCAGTGGTATAAGTCAAAAATCTAATAGAATTCCTCAATATTAACAAGCAGTCACTGGCACGTTTATTAAATATTCCATTCCCATTATTGTACTGGCACCCAATGACTTATAAATGAATATATTTATTTATTTATTTATTTTTAATTAATTTATTTATTTTTTAAATTGGTGCATTGTAGTCATATATCAATCACATTGGAGTACAAATCTTGAGAGGATATACAAGCACACATCATCCAATTAGCCCTCCTCCAGCCCCCATCCCATTCCTTCCCCCTCCCTCCATCCCAAGCTTTTTTGGTGATTAACTTTGATACATTTGTTTATGTACCTCCTGCGTTTAAAAGAGGCTCCGTCTTCCACTATTACATACCCTCTGATTGGTCACATTAGTTGCTTCACTATAGGGCCCTTTCTACAGCTCAACCTCTTCCTGTTGCCCCTTTCCTCCTAGTTATTGCTGATTAAGAGAAGCGTCTGATTTATATTTTCTGCGATATTTCTCTGTGCATGCTGCGTTGCAAGTACCGTCCCACTCTTGAAGGGCCCAGTAGTGGCCTGGCTACTCAGTGGACTGATCCAGATCTCACTGGCTCAAGCAGCGGCCTTGCCTCATGGGAGGCCCCGGTTCTGGTCTTGCTGGCCCCTACACCGGCCTAAACCCTCAGCTGGCTTCGGTCCCGGCCTTGGAGGCCACAGGAGTGGCCTTGCCTCACGGCAGGCTCCGATGCTGGCCATTGGCCCCTGAACTGGCCTAACCCCTTGGCAGGATTCCAATCCCGGCCTCGGAGGCCCCAGCACCGGCCTAGCCTCACGGCAGACTCCAATGCCAGCTTCGTTGGCCCCAGCACCGGCCTAATACCTCGGCAGGTTCCGCTCCCGGCCTAGGAGGCCCCAGCACTGGCCATGCCTCACGGCAGGCTCCGATGCTGGCTTCGCTGGCCCCAGCACTTGTCTAACCCTTCGACAGGCTGTTATCCTGGCCTCGGAGGCCCCTGTACCGGACTTGCCTCATGACAGGCTCCGATGCCGGCCTCGCTGGCCCCAGCACCGGCCTAACCCCTCGGCAGGCTCTTATCCTTGCCTTGGAGGCCCCAGTACCGGCCTTGACTCAAGGCAGGCTCCGATCCCAGCCTCGGAGGCCCCAGCACTGGCCTTGCCTCACGGCAGGCTCTGATGCCGGCCTTGCTGGCCCCAGCACCGGCCTAACCCCTTGGCAGGCTCTTATCCTGGCCTTGGAGGCCCCAGTACCGGCCTTGCCTCAAGGCAGGCTCCGATCCCGGCCTTGGAGGCCGCAGCACCGGCCTTGCCTCACTGCAGGCTTCTATGCCGGCCTCACTGGCTCCAGCTCCGGTCTACCCCTCAGCAGGCTCCAATCCTGGTCTCGGAGGCCCCAGTACCGGCCTTGCCTCATGGCAGGCTCCGGTGCTGGCCTCGCTGGCCCCAGCACCGGCCTAACCCCTCAGCAGGCTTTTATCCCAGCCTCGGAGGCCCCAGTACCAGCCTTGCCTCATGGCAGGCTCCGATGCCGGCCTCGCTGGCCCCAGCACCAGCCTAACCCCTCAGCAGGTTTCGATCACTGTCTCTGTGGTTATTATTTCAAAGGTTCCAGGTGTAATGTATCAGATGTCTGCCTCCCCTGAGTACTGGCCACTGCCATTGCCACTGCCTCCACCATTTCAAATCCTTCCCAGGCTCTTTTTCCACTCTGAATGTTGTCCAGTGTTCCTAAGCATGCGTGATGGTAGCATTCGACATTTGGTGTAATTTCTCCAAAAAATAAGGTTGGTAGGATCCGATTTCTGCTTCTCCTGAATACAAGTCTCCACCACCATCGCGGAGATCTCTTTCAACATCGCCTTTTTCCTTGGTCTCCGCTAAACTCTCTCCGTACAGGTGATGTCCGTGATTCTTAACAATATAGAGAAATAGCAGTCCTCCTTCACGGGGAATTTTTCCATAAGTTCTAGTGCATTTAGATAAATTTTGTCTGCATCTCCAGTGTCCTGGCATCCATAACAGCTTTCTTACCTCCTCTCCGATATTTTTCTTTTTCTTTTTCTGTTCCTTTTTTTTTTTTTTTTTTAAATAAGAGAAGAGAGTATATGTGGTTTGAGGAGGTAGTGGGATCAGGCACTCACTCAGTAGCATTGTAACCCGGTTGGTTTCCCCATGGGTCCAGAGTGATCCGCACTACTCCACTTGGGGCTCAGTGTCCCGCGACCCGGCCCCGGCTGGCGTGCTCCACGTGACCCCTGCCCGGAACCCAGGGTACTGAGCCCGGTTTCTCCAGGGGTCTGGCATGTTAAGTGCATTTTGTCCCAGGGCCCAGAGTCCCGCAACCTGGGCCCCGGCTGGCGTGCCCCATGCGCGCCCCCCGCCCAGAACCCAGCGTCTTACTGGGCCCGGTTTCTCCAGGGGTCTGGCGTGCTATGCGCAGTTCAGCTGGGGCCCAGAGTCCCGCGACCCGGGTCCCCTAAATGAATATATTTAAATCCACAACGTGCACTTGTGTGAATTCCTGAAATTCTCTAAGTAAATTTAGGTGAGACGTTATTCTTACAAATTATTTTGCTTCATAAAATATTTGAGAAACTAAGGAATCATCATATTTGGGTCATTTGTCAAAACTTATACTGAATTAAGTGACTGTATTAAAAATATAATTCAAATGATGAAATTCTGACTGAAACATCTGTTACTCTGTCAATCTCTAGGCTGTATTTTTTAATCTGGTATATTAAGTGTTTTTCCTTTAATATAAAACTGTCTAATCATAGAAGCAGCCTTTATAAATGGAAAACATTCCTTCTTTGGTCAAGAAAATAACTTCCAAAACCTATGTTTACTACTCTGTATCTTTTTCATCCACCTCCTCAATTACCATACCTACTATTTTATATCCTTTCTTAGAATGACCAAAATTATCTTAAAATTGAATTCTCTTGTCACAACCCAGCCCTCTAGTAGAGTTGTGACTATTTTCAAACTAACTTATTTAATGGAAATAATTAAATATTTCAAACACACTTCCAAAGCAAAGGCTATTAAGCACGCTTTCAAAGATACATGTAAAATCTTGATTTTTTAAGTATTCACAGCACTGAAAAGTATAATAATGTATGCCCTTTTCCTTTAGACGCACTCTTAGGCATAGACTCTTAATTATTACAGCTCAACAAAGTGTATATAGAATACGATAGACACAAAGAACAATAGAAAATATAGCAAAGCTAGACTGGAAGGGTAGGAGAGGAAGAAGGCTGAGGTTGGTTAATGGAGGAGCTACATCCGAATCTGTATAAAAGTATGAATAGAGCATGGTCAACCTGGATACTCATTGTTGAGAGGGGAGAAAGAGGAAGTGGGGGGTGAGGGCACCAAGTGCAGTCTGAAAGTATGCCCTTTTCATTATGATCCACATAAAAACAAAAAAAGTAAATTCTAAAAAAATTAAAAAATAAACTGAACTCATTTGAAATTTTGAAAAAAATTTAGATCATATAAAAATTCATATCAGTAAATATATTTTTTGTCCACAAAGTAAAATAAGTTTTATATGTGAAAATAATAAAAAAGAAAGTATGGTTTGTGTTCCAATTCAATTAAACCTGTAGCACTTTTCTCTCATGCTGCACACAGGGGCTAAAATAAATTATCTCTACTGTTAGATCGCATCATTTTCCCACAGCTGTTTGAATTCTGTTTTCCTACCTCCCTATGTTCCAGTGTTGTGATGAGCCCCACCCATTGCCTGCTAGCTCGAAGACCTAAAAATAGCGCCGAGCGGAAGCTCTGTGAGGCCCATTAAGCAGTAAACAACTTTCAGGAAGTCCGGTAACCGGAGCATGGGGCGCACGGGAACACAACATACCACTGTTTGTAACAAATGAGCTAATTTTGCATGGAGCGAGTGATCTGAGTGCTGATTGACTGCTTGGGATATATAAGCGGGGAGCGGGGAGCGAAGAAGAGAGTATGTAAGAGCCTGGGATAATAAAGAGTCCGAAGAAGATCGTCTCCGGTGTCGTGTTTGAAAGCGGCAAGTGGTGGCCCGTACGGGGAATCTCTCTCAACGAGACGGTCAGAACTTTGGACTTTCCAGGGCAGCCGGCTGGTAAGTTCTCCTGTGAAGAGGGAGGCTCTACAAAGTAGAGGATCATAAGATTGTTCTTTCCCAACTCCGTTTGAGGACGAAGGGGAGCTCCTTTGAGGGGAGGATTTATAGGGTAGTATACTCTCAGGCTGGACCTGAGGCTGAATAGGTATGGGAAATAATCCATCTCATCCAATACAAAAGGCTTTAAAAGCCTTATTAAACGGAAAGGGGTTAAAACTTAGGGATAAGACTATTCAGGGTTTTTTGAGCCAAGTGGATGAGGTGGCCCCTTGGTTTGCAGTATCAGGAAACTTGACCCTGGCAAGTTGGGATAAGTTAGGGAAGGATATTAAAAGGGCAGAGAAAAACAATCAAGTCACGGGAGGAACTTATCCTTTGTGGCGCCTCGTCAGGGCATGTTTGGAGCAGAAATACTACAAACCGCTAGTGCGAGAGGGACAAGTGGCACTTGATCTGTTAAAAGAGGAACGGTCCACTTCCTCTCACCCAGCTAGTGAACTAGGCTCTGAAGGGGAGGGGGACTCGGACGAGGAACTTGCGGCAATAGAGGAGGAAGTCAGCAGATTAACCCTAGCTACGGGCCCCTCGCAGGGCTCTGTTCCTCCGCCCTATAATCCCTCAGCTCCAGGACAAAGCGGAGGCCGCTCCTTTAATGAAAAGGTATGGCGTGAGCCGGAAATGTTACTATCCAGACAGGCTTTCCCCGTGTTTCAACCACAAGGAGGAGGACCTCGGTATCATGAGCCTTTAGATTATAAGCTTGTAAAACATATTGCTGAGTCCGTGCGGACTTATGGTACCAATGCTGCATACACCGTAGCCACCTTAGAAAGCATTTACAGGTATGCCATGACCCCTGGAGATTGGCAGAACTTGGCCCGAGCGGCTTTGACCCCAGGACAGTATTTAGATTGGAAGGCTTTCCTTATTGAGTTCGCAGCAGAGCAAGCAGCGGTGAATCAGGCCGCAGGACAACCTGCCTGGAATTTGGATATGCTTTTGGGACAGGGACAATTTGCTAACAACCAGACCTGTTACCCTCAACAAGTGTATGATCAGATAAACAATTTGGCCACCAGGGCATGGAAAAGTTTGCCTAATAAAGGGGAGGTGTCAGGCAATCTTACTAAGATAATTCAAGGTCCCACTGAGCCTTTTTCTGATTTTGTGGCTAGGATGGTAGAAGCTGCTGGACGAATATTCGGGGATGTTGATGCAGCCATGCCACTTGTTAAACAGCTTATTTTCGAACAATGTAATACTGAATGCAAACAAGCTATAAATCCATATAAAAGTAAAGGTTTAGAAGTATGGATGAAGTTATGTAGAAAACTCGGCGGACCTTTAACCAACTCGGGGCTCGCTGCGGCTATCATGCAAGCATCTGGCAGGCAAAAGGGCAATAACAACACCCGACTAGGAAATTGCTTTTCATGTGGGGCGGCAGGGCATTTAAAAAGAGATTGCCCAAAACGAGGCTCTCTCTCTCAAAAGAGCCCACCAGACCTATGTAAGAGATGTAGAAAAGGTAGACATCCCGCCTCAGAGTGCCGGTCCGTTAAAGATATTGACGGCAATATCCTACCGTCCCATGATCAGTCGGGACAGGGTCGCCCGCTGTCAAAAAACGGGAAACGGGGCCCCCATCCCCAGGGCCCTTACAAGTATGGGGGCCAACAAATGTACAATGCTATAGAGACACACCAAACACCCCAATGGCCCAATCTCCAACCGCCCAAGGAATCCGGAGAGCCACTCCCGGTTCAGCGGGATTGGACCTCTGTGCCACCACCCGGCTGGTATTAACCCCTCGAATGGGAATTCAAATTATGTCGACTGATATGTCAGGGCCATTACCCCCAGAAACGGTGGGCATAGTTTTGGGGCGATCATCATCCACCATGAAAGGCCTAATAACTCATCCTGGAGTTATTGACCAAGATTATGAGGGCGTTATAAAGGTTATGGTCTCCGCCCCCAGAGGAATTGTTGCCATCTCTCCTGGTGATCGGATAGCGCAGCTGTTATTATTACCTAGTCTACATTCTCTCTTCCCTTCAAAAAAGGAACAGCGAGGAGAAAAAGGGTTTGGGTCCTCTGGTACTAATATAATATCTCTCGCCTTTGATATGGGAAAACGACCTTTAATTACTTTGAAAGTGGAGGGAAAGCCGATTCTAGGATTGCTTGATACAGGGGCAGATACTAGTGTAATTGCTTCTAAGGATTGGCCCCCCGCCTGGCCCATAAAAAAGGCTGACACACAGCTTAGAGGATTAGGATACATTAAAACACCTGATATTAGTGCTAGACCCCTTCATTGGGAGGACCAAGAAAAACATTCTGGGACCTTTACACCCTATATGCTGGAAATTCCGGTCTCCTTGTGGGGTCGAGATCTACTTCTGGACATGGGATTCCGATTACATAATGAATATTCTCCCCAGGCGTTACATATGTTTAACAAGCAAGGTTTTCATCCATCATTTGGATTAGGGCGAAACCTACAGGGACGGAGGAGCCCTGTCCCCACTGAAGGACAAAACACTAAACAGGGATTGGGTTTTGTGGAGTAGCCACTGGGGAGGCAATTCCCATCACTTGGAAGACGGGGGATCCAGTATGGGTTTCCCAGTGGCCTCTCCCCCGTGAAAAATTGGAAGCAGCAAAAGAGTTAGTAAAAGAACAACTAAAATTAGGACATATCCAATCATCCACATCACCCTGGAATACCCCTATATTTGTAATAAAGAAAAAATCAGGAAAATGGAGACTATTACATGATCTCCGAGCCATAAATGAACAAATGCAAGTTATGGGACCAGTCCAACGTGGACTCCCCCTTCTCTCAACTATTCCAAAATTCTGGCCAATTATAGTGATTGATATAAAAGATTGCTTTTTCTCTATACCATTAAATCCTCTAGATACCCCACGTTTTGCTTTTACTGTGCCATCCCTAAACCAAGAGCAAATTGACCAGAGATATGAGTGGAGAGTGCTCCCCCAGGGTATGGCGAATAGCCCCACTCTTTGTCAACTATATGTGGATGCTGCCTTACAACCTGTTAGGGATAAATTCCCTCCATTGCGTTGTCTCCATTATATGGATGATATCCTATTAGCCTGTGAAAATGAAAAGGTACTGGATGAAGCGTATTGTGTGCTTGTTAAAGCCCTTGAGGAAAAGGGTTTAGTTATAGCATCTGAAAAGGTTCAAAAGGGCACCGTCACCCATTTTTTGGGAAATATTCTTTATCCCAATTTTGTCACGCCTCAAAAGGTCACCATTCGTACAGACCAGTTACATACTTTAAATGATTTTCAAAAGTTATTAGGAGATATTAATTGGATACGTCCTGCTTTAGGAATCCCAAATTTTATGCTAAAACCTTTATATGATATCCTCAAAGGAGATTCTTCCTTAACCTCTCCTAGAATGCTGACTGCTGAAGCCCGGGAAGCCTTAAGTTTGGTAGAACAAGCTTTAACTAAGGCTTCCCTTAAGCGCATTTCACCGAGGGATTCTATTTGGGCGTGCATACTGGCTACTGAGCTCCAACCCACTGGGGTCTTATGGCAACAAGGACCTCTATTATGGATTCATCCTAAACTATCTCCTCAAAAGGTTATTGAGTATTATCCCTCTATGGTGGCAAAGGTTGCTGTTCTTGCCATACAGCAATGTATTCAACATTTTGGCCAAACCCCTAATAAGCTTATTGTTCCCTATAATAAACACCAAATATTAATTTTACAAACCTCCCTGGATGATTGGGCTATATTACGATGTGTGTTTAATGGAGAGATAGATAATCACTTACCTAAAGATCCTATATTACATTTTGCAACTCAACATCCTATTATCTTTCCAACCATAACCAGAAGAACACCTATACCCTTCGCTATCAATATTTTTACTGATGGATCAAAATCTGGCCTTGGAGCTTTTATGATAGAAGGACAAAAACCCATAGTTGTTCAATATCAGCATATATCACCTCAGCTAGTTGAACTAAATATTATATTAGAAGTGTTTGAGAGATATGATTCTTCCTTTAATTTGTTATCGGACTCCTCCTATGCTGTAGAGATGATAAAGTCCCTTAAATGTGCGGGGCAAATATCAACACATACGCCCATCCACTACTTGGCATCTAAAATTCAACATTTAATTTTGATGAGGAAAAATCCCTTTTATGTACAACATATTAGGGCACATACAGGCTTACCAGGGCCTGTTGCCCAAGGTAATGATTATGTAGATAAGCTTACGAAGATGCCCATGATTTTCTCTCTCACCCCACTTCAACGGGCACAAGATTTTCATCGCCAGTTTCATGTAAATGCTAAAACTTTACAGATTAAATTTAAAATTCCTCGTTGTCAAGCCCGTGACATCATCAAGGCCTGTGGTACTTGTGCACCCTTTATCCCCTCTTCTAATGTTGGTGTTTGCCCACGTGGGTTGCTCCCCTTACATTTATGGCAAATGGATGTGACCCATATACCTGAATTTGGCTCTGTTAAGTATGTACATGTTTCTGTTGATACTGTTTCTGGAATTATATATGCTTCTACTCACACAGGGGAAAAAAGCTCGTGACGTTATCGCTCATTGTCTTGAAGCTTGGGCAGCATGGAATGTGCCAAAAGAAATAAAAACTGATAATGGTCCGGCTTATACCTCACAAAAATTTCAGTCTTTCTGTAAACAGATGGGCGTAACATTAAAACATGGCCTTCCATATAATCCTCAAGGACAGGGCATTGTTGAACGCGCCCATCGCACAATAAAAGAATGTCTAATAAAACAAAAAGGGGGAATAGGTGAGAATCTGAAACCAAGGCAGCGATTATCTTTGGCACTTTTTACTTTAAATTTTTTAAATTTAGATATTAATGGCAAATCGGCCGCAGATCGCCATTTTGGTCCTTCTAGTATTCCCCATGATATGGTAAAATGGAAAGATGTCCTCACCGGAAAATGGAAGGGACCTGATCCGGTACTCACATGGGCCAGAGGCTCTGTTTGTGTTTTCCCACAGGACGGAACCGATCCGATTTGGATCCCAGAGAGACTGACTCGTCAAATAATATCGCAAGATGGCGCCTCAGGGATGGATACACCTGATCACCATGCTGATCTGGACAAAACCAGTATGGAGTGAGCAACAATGGGGCAACTGGAGCTGGGAGTTTGATAAACTCACCGAACAATTACGTGCTGAAATCATCAAGGTCAACACCACCCGAATCGACCCCAAAGTGGCCCAAACGCTGGCGTCCCGGATCCAGAAGGCAGCATTCCATCTAAAAGAATGGGCCGGGTTGGGAGCATTGGGATTTTGTTTTGTTTTCCTGTGCATTCTATGTCTCTGTTGCCTGAGACGTTTATTTCTGCAGAGGGCCAAGGATCAGATGCTCCTAGCTCAGGCTTTCATGGCGGTTGAAGCAGGACAATCGCCTACTGTTTGGCTAGCCGCAATGGAAAAATCATAAAGCAGAATGTCAGCAAGGACTGCACTTGGGACCCCGGGAGGGTGCATCCCAAGGAGGATATGCTCAGCTGCATACGGGTTACCACTGTATTGCTCGCCCGTCCCTGCAAAAAAGGTGGTGGCAAATAATTGCATAAACTATAGCAGGGGTTGAGTCCTCTATCCTCTTCTGCTTAAAAACAAAAAGGGGGAACTGTGATGAGCCCCACCCATTGCCTGCTAGCTCGAAGACCTAAAAATAGCGCCGAGCAGAAGCTCTGTGAGGCCCATTAAGCAGTAAACAACTTTCAGGAAGTCCGGTAACCGGAGCATGGGGCGCACGGGAACACAACATACCACTGTTTGTAACAAATGAGCTAATTTTGCATGGAGCGAGTGATCTGAGTGCTGATTGACTGCTTGGGATATATAAGCGGGGAGCGGGGAGCGAAGAAGAGAGTATGTAAGAGCCTGGGATAATAAAGAGTCCGAAGAAGATCGTCTCCGGTGTCGTGTTTGAAAGCGGCACAGTGTAATAAATGAGTTAGATTAGAAAGATGAGCTCATTTGGAGGAAAACATACAGAACTGTCTCTGACATTATCTCCCAAGAATAAATGTTTCCATTTTTCTTCATGCTACCAAAGTGAGTACACACAGAAATAATGCACATGATCTCGAGTATCAGTCTTGGTGATTAAATCTTAGACATGAATGAGTGTCAAAATACCACAAAAGCAGGAGCTCTGAATAACCTCTACCTGGGAGTGTCTACTAGGGCAAAATGATGAAACAGCCCCATACTGGTGGAGTCAGAGAAAGAACTGGGGTATCAAGGTATATTTTGGCTCCAGAGATACATTAGATATACTTTCAAATCTCCGGATAGCTGTCATGTGAATAAACATGCATTATCATCCCATAAATCTTACATGGATCAATGGAGACATGTAGGAAGGAAACACTGATAAAAAAAATATCATGAAGAATATAATCAGTCACCTCCGCTCCTTGAGATAAAGAAATAAAAGTTAGGTAACCAAATAATCAGTCAGGATTATGTATCTGTGATTCCATCATTTTATAAGGGCTGGTTTTATAAGGTTTTTTTTTTTTTTTTTTTTGCTTTCTTTGTTATTCTGATGTTGTGTGATTTTTAAGATAGGAGCTTTTCCCTTTGTATTTCCTTTCCCTAGTCAGCCACCAATGGAGAGACAGGAATTTATTCATCGTTTGGGAGTGAGATTGGATTGCCTTTAAAATTAAGTCCTGTGAATTTTAAACTTTTGAATCCTGAGAAGAGTACTGATTCTAAACCACAGAGTTTCATTGACTAAGATATCAATTTGAAATAAATTTTATTTTGTAGGGACTAATTAAGTTGTTTTTTTCCCTGTGTGCTAAGAAAAAATCAATATAAGTAAATTTAAGAATACATAAAGATCATGAAAATTTGATGTCTACTTGGCATAAGTGAGAAAATACACTTTTACTCACCGCACTCCGTGTACTTCACTAGGTCTTAACTTTCCTGAAAACAGAGAACACTTTATTTTTTCTGTTTAAGTTAATTTTGATGTTTTTTCCGTAGAAGCTCAAACCTCTCATAATAATGTCCTCTCTAAAAATAATATTTTGTGTTTCAGATACAAAATGAAATTATACAAATACTTACTGGGTTTATGATATTTAGGAATTAGTTTTTGGAAGATGATTACAAGAGGTAGAGAGTTATTTTTATTTTATAAACTGACTTTCTTATGTAACTCAGGTAAAGTAATTTTGTAAAGCCATTTCTCATCTGATTTTAAATATGAATTTGTCTTTGTATCTAGAACTTTTTTCATTTAAGTATGTGTGTTTGCATCTATCTTTCTACCTAATTTTTTTTTTAATTTTTTTTTTTTTTTTTTGGTGGTACTGGGGTTCCTGGAAACCCTTCTACCTCCGGGCTACAATCTCAGACCTATTTTTTTATATTTTTATTTGGAAACAGGGTCTCTTAAGCCAGCGAGGCTGGCTTCAAACCAGTGCGATCCTCCTGTCTCTGCTTCCCAAGCGGGGATTACAAGCGTGTGCCACCATGCCCAGCTCTACCTAATCTTTTAGTAATGGGGTGGTAGGAGTTGGAGAACTGTGCTGGATCTTTATAAGCCCAGAAAAAACAAGGCAGAGGAAGCTTTTCTGCTCTACCACTAAATTAGAATTAATATAAACGATGAGTTCTCATCCTTTCTTACATGACTTAGACCAAATTCTAAACTTTGAGAGAGAGTGAGGAGTTGAGGATGAAGTCTTAGATGGTAAAGAAAAAGCAAAACAGGAAAATTTCACTTAGTATAGTGAGCTATTCCATTATATTTGGGGATAATCGTCAGACCCTTTCCTGAACGTAGAGAGAAGGGCAGAAAGCACCCCAAGTCTTGGTTGTTAGCAGGTTGAGTTTTCAGTCTTAAATAAGAAAGTCTAAATTTGTTCTCCTGGAGAAGGAGTAAGCAAGGTAAGTAAGTGTTCTAGGCAGGAAGAATGCTGTGTTAAGATTAAGAAGATAATGTAAGTTGGGTGTGGTGGTGCACATCGCTAATAGCAGTACTTGGGAGGTTAAGAGAGGAGGCTAGCTTTTAATCTTTTATGTGCTTATTTTTTGCCTTCTTTCTCAAAGAAAAAAATATATTTAATTTATCATTTATTTTCCCTAAACAGTCAATGACTTTATCTTAAAAACCAAGATGGCAGTTTTGTGTGTGTGTGTGTGTGTGTGTGTGTGTGTGTGTGTGTTAACCAAGAACAACTAGTTTCTTAAGGACTACTTTTGTAATTCTAATTGGCTATTTTCTCCAGTGAGCCATAATGTCAAGTGGCATTAGGACAGCTCTCTTCAACGAGAGACCCATGAATATTCATTTCCATCTTTTTGAGCATTTTGCCAGTGATATTTTAGTGTCATATTGTGGGCCATAAAATGGCCACCCATTTTGAGATTAAAAACATGAGTGCTGCATACAAACACACAGAGCCAGTGAGCTCTAGCTCCTCATTTTGAAGAATTTCTGAGGTTAAGTGAGAATCAAAGACCTGAGAAATTCACCAATTAAAGCAACTTTATATGTTGATATTTAAAGAGAGTTTAATGAATAAATATTGCAATTGATTGCCATTATTATTCTTACCTACTTCTTTTGTAAGCTGATTTAGAAAAAAAGTGCATATTTTGAATAAAGAAAAAATATAAATCTGGTCCTTGGGTCCCTCATGTGCCAGATGTTCTATCTTAGAAAAACAATTTACCTCTATGATTTTCAGTTCTCTCATCCATAGAAAGAATATAGTGCCTAATTTTGACTCTGCCATGGGGATTATTAATGTATAATTACATTAACTTGGGCACAGAGGATGTTGCTAGCTCTCGTTATTAATCTATGACTTAGGACGTGATAATAGTCATTTACCAAACCTGTGCACATACATTATGATTTAGAATTTCTAAAGCTCCTTTCATGCACAAAACCTAATTTACTAAAGGAAGATAAAAATTCACAGTAACTGCAAGTCCTTGCCTGCTTGCTATGCGATAGGCTCTGAAGAAATCACTTTATTTCCAATGTACAACTCTTTGATATGGGCATTATTATTATCATCCCTGATTTAGAGATAAAATACCGAGGCTCGGGGATTAAGTTGCTGAAGTTTACTAGAAACCTGTATGACAGCTGGCAACATCTCATTTTTGGTTTCAGAACTGAGTTTATAAGCATGGAACTGCGTACCAAGAAATCAGGCCAAATGAAAAAAAAAACAAATCTCACACAGTTGACACTGAGTTTGAGCAATTTAAATGATATTTCCATTTTTACTTTTTTGTGTATGGGGAATGTTTGAAAGACTTGCAATATTTTCATAGTGTGTAATAAAATTTTGGAATCTGGATACTGATAAAGATATGAAAAGTCATCTTGTCCAATCAATTTTCAGCATCATCATTAGGTCCTTTCTCAAATACATGCTGTTGATAAATAGCTTCACTATGACTAAACATAGGTGATGCCTCTAACTATAAATTTAATAGTGTTAAACCCTAACCCGAACCCGAACCCAAACCCAGGGATGTTCTACCTCCACAAATACTTAGGTTAAAGGATTATCTAGAAGTTTCTCAAAGGGTCTTTTTTAAAAATGTAGGTTATTTTCAGAATGATATGTGATTTGAATAAGGAATATGCTTGTTTGAGTTTCCATTCTTAAGCTTCTGATTCACTGAGTTGCTATTTACTGATTTTGCACTGCCAAGTCAAATTGTTGGTTTATAAAAAGGCCCATTTAATAAATAATATTATTCTCTAATACATATTTAATATTGAATATGAGATTTAATAGAGATTATAGGAACCTTGGTAGCCTATTGTAAATATTTTGAGCACATTATGTATGGCCACTCATTGTAATCCACTATGAAATTCTCTGATTTGTTTAAACTTAGGTACAATCAAGAAGTTTCTTCCTTCAAACTGCTTTCATTTTATAAGGCATGTTTTGATTGCCTATAGTACTGGATAACAACCTCTAAGGTGAGGATTCCTGTAAAAAAAAGTTTTCAAGGAAAACTCTGGTGATCAAAGTCTACAGAAGAGAGTAGAGGAGAAGGTTTGGTAGTGAGAAGATAGTGGTGTGTCCAAGATTGGCCTTTTGCTATGGCTGGAATTGTGAGCTCCCTCCCCATTCTCATGTTGAATCCTCTCACCTCTGGACAAATATACTGGAGAAAGGACCCTGAAGAATTGAGGGAAGATAAAGTCCTGAGGTGGAAACAGTAGAACTATAATTATTATGTAATTTTTAATTTTACTATTTTTGTGGTATTGGTGATTGAACCCAGGGACATTCTACCTCCAAGCTACACTCCCAACACCTTTTTAATTTTTTGTTTTCTTTTGAAACAGATTCTAACTAGGTTGCTGAGATTCTTGCTATTGTTGCTTAAGCTGGGCTTGGACCTATGATCCTCCTGCCTTAGCTTCTGGGTACTTGGATTATAGCCATGTATTGCAATGACCACTTAGTATATTCAGTAAGAAGTGATCATTGTAATGCCCTTTCTACTACATGAGGATAATACAGTAAGAAAACAACACCCTCAGGAAGAGGGCCCTCATCAGGAACTGAATCTTCCTGGAAAATTGAGCTTGGACATTTTAGACTCAACCATCTTGAGAAAATACATTTCTGTTTCTCAAGTCACAGTCTATGGTATTTGTTAAGGCAGCCTGAGAGAGTTGGAATACCATTTCATTTATGTTGCAGGATTCTCATTCTATTAACAAGGGAATTCAACATGATAGTTGAAGTAAAGTGGGTACAAGAAGCTAGTGACTAGCCTGAGATTTGGAGACAATCCACTACCCAACTGGCAAGGAGGACCACACAGCTGGTGATAAGTGAGGCCTTCATTGCCCCTAGTACATGTAGAATATGGGGGTTGGAACTTCTCCAGTGTTGAACTAAGATGGTATTCAACTGAAAAAGTGTTTGAAAGGCTGGTGAATTTATCTTAACAAATGTCTAGATTCTTGTCCTAATTTTGCTTCCAACTAACTTTGAATCCTGGACTTGTCAGTATCTCTATTTCCCCCATGCCAGGGTCTCTTTCTCTATATTTATAAAATTGGATTTATTTATGTATTTTTACTTACCTACTTATTTACCACTCTCCATATAGTTATATGTCAACTTGACTGGGCCACAGGTTGCCCAGATAGTTGGCCAAACGTTATCATGGACGTTTTTATGAAGATGTTCTTAAATAAAATTAATATGTAATATTTGAATTAGTAGACAGTAAAACAGATTGTCCTTTCTAATGTTGATTGGCTTCATCCAATCATCAGAAGTCCTAAACAAAACATGATAATCTTCCTCCAGTAAGAGAGAATTCTCCTGTCAGATGCCCTTCAAACTGATATGCCAGCTTTTCCTAGTTCTACAGAAATTTGCAGCTTTTAGATTCAAACTGGGACATTAATTCTAAGAAGTTGGGACTTGGTAGCCTCCCAAATTATTTGATCTAATTATTTAAAATAAATTAGAGAAAAATGTGTGTCTCTATTTAGTTTGTTTTCTGTAGAGAACTCTAATAAATCCTCTGATGTTCTAGTGTAGAAATGTTTATTTGAATTGCATTTTTCTCAGTTTTTACTTATTTTTCCAAGAAGGTAATCTGTCAGATTCATATCCTGAAATTGAGACTTCATAAATCAAACCAACATATACCAAGCTGATGTTACAAGACAGAGTTTAGTTGAAAATTATACAACTTATTCAATCACTAGCACTTTATTTTCTTCTTGGAATTGATATGCAATCTTTGTGGTATCTTTCAAAAAGTAAAACAAGGAGCTAAAATAATTTGGCCAGGCGTGGCGCGCACTTGTAATCCCCGTGCTTGGGAGGAGGAGACAGGAGGATCGTGCAGGTTCGAAGCCAGCCACGCTGATGTAAGAGACCCTATTTCAAAAATATAAAAAATAGGTCTGGGAGTGTAGCCCGGAGGTAGAAGGGCTTCCAGGAACCCCAGTACCACAAAAAATAATAATAAAATAAAATAAAATAATGTTTTGCTCATCTGTCCTCTAGATGAACGCTAATGGATTTGTGTTTCAGATGGACATACACAGTCGGCATTTATTGGAGCCTGTGATGGGGAGGATCTACAGGATGAGCTAGGGAATGCAAATGGTGAGGTCCTGCCCCTGCCTTTTATGAGTTCACAATGTCTAGTAGGAGCAAAAGTAACTAGATAGAAAAATAGTGCTAACGTGATCAAAAAAGCCTTTAATAAAGGTCTACAGGATTTTGTAGACAAGAGAAGTTAAAAATCAATATTTAATACTTAAAATAAAGGTGTGTTGCCATCTTAGGTCTCTTGTTCAATAGAATTTTGGTATAGATTTCTAAGGTTTCCTTTGGACAGACCCTATTTCTCCAGAGCTGAATGAAACATGCTGGTCATTTGTGGTCTGCATTAGTGAATAGTTTCTCTTGGAGCTGAAAGAGTTTATGAAATAATCATCATTAGTCCAAACACATGAGTTCTTCTCTTAGGATAGTGGGCTCACAAACCCACTACATTTTAAGGGGGTAAAACAACAACAACAAAAGAGTTTAAAAGAAAATAATCTTTTTGGACTAATACACATACAGAACAAAGGCAGAGAATCACTCATATCTACACACTTAAACTATGCTACACTAAGGAACCACTGAAAAAACTAATTTTGGAAAACTTAATTCATACGTTATAAGAGATAGAGAAATGGCTCATGTATGCGTTAACTGGTAGGAGCAATATAATAGAGTATTTATAAAGAGCTATCTTATCTATATCCATGTGTGTAACTTATTTCCTTATTACACACATAGGCTCAGGACAGTGCTACATCAAACTTACCAAGAGCTAGAGTTTGGGGTCAAGTGCAAGTGTAGAGTTGTATGATTTCAGAACGTTAAAAGACCTTCTGAATGAGATGGTCCCCCTGCATTTTACTTAACAGGAGATAACCTCAGAGGAACCAAACCATAAGCTATTTCCTCATTTCCAGAAGAGTAGCATTTCTTGTCTTATCTCTATTGCCTCGTAGAAAGATACACAATGAGCAGCAGTTCTGCCTGCCAAGATTTTTTTTTCTTTAAACTGAGTTTGGTTCCAATCCATCTGGATGTCTGATCTGCTCTGTGATTGGGTTTGTTTACTGCTCTAGGGAGAAAAGCATTGTACTCAGCTGCACCTCCTATCAGAATATCTTACTCACTTTCCTGACTCTCTAAACAACACATCAATAGTTAATGTCCTTTCCAGATTCCAGATTGCTCCATAAAGCAGGCTAGGTTTTATAAGAAAAGCTGTTCAATATGTGTCCAAAACAAATGATGGTTTATATCTTTTACTGTTGCATGAGGGATTGGGCACGTCTGCAAATGTCTTTTCCATGTAAAGGATGAATGGCTCCAATACGTCTTCCACACTCCTTTCCCTTTAGGGAATGTTCACAGCCCTCTCTCGTGATCTTTCCTTCTGTTGCTCAGTAGATTCAAGAGGCTGAACATTACTGGACCGAACTGTTGTCAGTTGTTGTGAGTAAAGGAGTTTTGCAAATTGAACAGTATCGGTTCTGTTTCTAGTCTATGCTAGGCACAAGCACTACATAAATTATTCTATTGAAACTGCATGAAAACCCGAGAAGGATGTAAACAGCCTGGGGAATTTTACAGGTGAACAAAAGTGACAACTAGAGATTTAAAAGAAATGACAAAGAAATAGTAAATACGACAGCTTTATTTTTTCCCCAGATATTACACCAATTTATTCAAATATTCACTAAATAGATGTTTATTGAACATTTGTAATATATCAGCCTCTTAGTTACTATAAAGCTAAGGCAGATATGAAGAAGCCATGAGTATTCATGCCCATAGAGAACTTGCATTCTTTTTTTTTTGATGCAAAGTCAGTCAAATAAAAGACAGTGTGGTGTGAGAGAAAGAGCTGCAGAGGAAGGTGTGAAAGGAGCTTGGACTTGCATTCTGAGAAGCAATGATTGACAATGGGCAGGGGAGGCCTTAGGTGGAATTGACAGCAAGACTTGAAAATGGAGATTTCAAAAGGAAAAAGTGGCATTATGGAGGTCAAATGAGATTTGTACAGAAGAATGGGGATTTGCAGGGTGGCATGCCACCAAAAGAAAACATGGTAATGGTTTGGAAGAAAGTTATTGGGGCCTTTGAATAGGAGTGTTTTACTTGAAACAAAGATTTGTGAAGAGAAGATGAAAAAAGGAGAGGGTCCCAGAACAAAGCAGTTGTGGATATCATTTTAAAGTTGGCTCTATTTTAGAAAAAAAAAAAAAAAAAACAGATGTAATGATTCTTAAGTGCCTTCAAACAAGGGTCAGTGGTTGCTGAAAGCAAGAAAATAGATGATAAGAGAGGGAATGTGCTGAAGATGGGTAAGGAAAGTCTCCTATGAACCAGGAATAAGAAGGCACCCAGTACAAGTCTAACCTGGAAAAGTAGATCTTTCTCCTACTGCTAGGATCAAAGGAGGCTGGTGCAAATCCCTGGCTGGTGTGAAAACTTTCTCTGATTAAATAAAAAGAATGCTGGGAAACGGTTAAATCCCAACTAAGAGGATTAAATAATTGAAGTCAATGTTTGGGTTAAAAGGTCATAGAATTTTAATAACAAATGATGTGATTATGTGGTTTGTTTGTTTGTTTGTTTGTTTGTTTGTTTTTTGAAATGCCCAGCATTTGGGGACAGATTTTTTTAAGTGTTTTGACAAAAAAGTGGAAGATAAAGAGAAAATGAAATATAAGACACGGACCATGCATCCGCTAGAATAATGAGTATACAACTAAATCACTCACAGATTAACTGGAGATCCATCTAGTTTTGAAAAAAAAAATTGTGCACAACACTTTGATCCATCTAGTGAGGGGGGTCCTTAACCTGAGAGCAAGGAGTGTCTGCAAATTATGGTTATCAAAGTGCAAGTATTTCTGATGAGTAGCTGGAGTGCACAAAGCATTTAATAGTCCCTGTGGTTTAGGCAGAACAGGAATGGAAGTGAAGTAAAGAAAATGGAGTAAGGAAAAAGCACAGGTCAAAAAATCTTTCTGCTGAAAAACCCTTGAGATATCTGCAGATGAGAGAAACACAAGAAGAAGGCATCAGCAAGCCTTAAGGCTCCGGACTTTGAGTTGTTAGGCGATCGCAGGATCACGCTGAGCCCACTCGTGCAGAGCATAGAAAACAGCCCTGAGTAGAATGTCCAACACATGAGGTTAAGGAGAGGTCAGTCGAGGGCACTAAATGGGCCTGTGTCTAACATCAACTCTGAATACAACCCAGCTCCTTCCTCTACCAGAGACGTCTTGCAGGTTTTGCTTCTTTCTGTTACAATCTGCACCACTATCTACTTTCCATTCTTCTTCCTAATATGCTCTAAACATTTTGAACTGCTTGAAAATGATGAGCCCCTTATCGGCCTTGAGATTTCCTTTGGACATTCATGTCCAGGTTTATATCCAGCTTATGTAGCTTCGCTTTTGCCCATTGTTGTTACTAGCTAAAGTAGACAGTTTTTCATGGAGCTTCAAGAATACCAGTTTAGATTCAATGTCGATTTTATTTACTTCTGTAATTCTCTCTCAACTCTAAACTCTAGTTCCCATATGCTATGAACATTATTTACATTATAGATGTTTCAATAAATTGATCTGAATTACATATTAGGCATGAGACCGACAACATTAACTTATATACAATTCCTTGCCAACCTTTTGTTAAAAAATGCAGTCTTAATATGCTTAAATTATGCCGGGAGTGGTGACGCACACTTGTAATCCTCGCACTTGGGAGGCAGAGACAGGAGGATCGCGCAGGTTCTAAGCCAGCCGCGCTGACATAAGAGACCCTGTTTCCAAAAATAAAATAGGTCTGGGGGAGTGTAGCCCAGAGGGAGAAGGGCTTCCAGGAACCCCAGTACCACCAAAAAAAAAAAAAAGCTTAAATTATTTAATAGATGAATTACAGTTGAACACTTATGAGTACATTTTTTTTTATTTCCTCAAAGAATGCTTCCTTTGTCTTCATTACTTTTTCTCTCATCATATCTCTATATAAAATAAATAAATAAATAAATAAATAAATAAATAAATAAATAAATAAAGGTAAAATATCCTTACATTAACTTTGAACAGAAATTTACTTGTGTCATTCATAATCTCATCTTCAATATTTTTGTATATACCTTTTGGGATTGTATGATGTCTGTGATGTCTTAGGTTCATTTTAGCTTCAAACATAGTATGAGGTTATAAATACTATTCAAGTTTCATCTCGATCTCTTGGCATACAAAAATAGTTCGGTACACAATCTTGGAATTACTCAGAATAAAAATGATATATTTAAGTAATTTAAATCTTCTATCTAATTGTATTCATTGGTTTATAGAAATGATTCAGCAGTTTCAGAAGGAAAAAGTAAATCATTTAACTCATATTTTTAAGAAGTTTGTAGGAGTCATGCAGCAATTAGTTAAAAGAGCCTAAATTAACAAAAATAAAATTCCTGTAAATACCAAAAATTCAAAGTGATAACAACTGATATTTTTAATGAAAAAGTAAATTTGTTGAATTTAAGAGCCAAAGTCTTCACTATTCATTCTTTTTGTAAATTGTAATTATTAGAAAAAAAAAGCTTCCAAATAAGAATACTTGGAAAATCTCCTTTTCTAAAAACAAGTAATAAGATGAATATGTTAACTTTTGTAAGCAAAAAATGACACAAAAGATTAAATTTTATTATTGCATTTTTAAGTATATTAACTTTTAGGAAGAGTTATTCTTAGTTGTAATAGTTTAACTTTTATTCTGTTTAGTTAAAAAAAGGAAATTTAAAATTCCAATGATTTTTCAGCACCTAATAGAATGAAATGAAGATAATTGTATAAATAACTAATTTCACAAGCTGTGACTTATAAATATAATTTTCAAAGAAATATATTAAATAGAAACAAAAGGTTCTCATTAACATACAAATTAAACAGTCATCTATTTCTTTAAAAATAATAGAATAGAGGTGTTCCTTTTAGCAATTTCCTTTGACCTTAGTATTTATCTCAGCTGAAAGAGATAATATTGACTTAATTAGAAATATATCAACAGAACGAACTGAATAATTTATTTTTTTATTATTAATGGAAAATTTATTAAATATTTTATTTTTTCTATTAAAATACTTAAAAGAGCCAGGCATGGTGTTGCACACTTGTATTCCCAGCGTTTGAGAGGCTGAGACAGAAGGGTCACGGTTCGCAACAGCCTCAGTTACTTAGGCCCTTTGCAACTCAGTGAAACCCTGTTTCAAAATAAAGAATCAAAAATAGTGCTGGGGATGTATCTTTGTGGTAGAATGCCTCTGGGTTCCATCTAGAGTACTGAAAAAAAATAATAAAAAGCTTAAAAGTATTAATACTCTATGTAAAAAAATACCTTTTTCATAAGAATACACAAAGTATGCAATTGATAAGGAAATATTTACCTATGAAACTTAATAAAATACTTTAAATATGCTCTAATAATACTTGTATATTATTAATGTGTTCTAAGCAGTATAAAGCTTTCTTTGAATTAGCTTGACTCTGTATGTATTCTAAAATTCCTAATGCTTTTCAAAAATATATTTTGGAGAAGAGATGATAATTTTTCAGATTCCCCAATAAAGCAACACTAATGTGTTAATTAATGTATACACAATTTTAATACTGTTATTGCTCTTTTTTCTCAAGCTGTTATAGTTGTGAGGATAAAATATATGGTCATCATGGTATGCACCACTGAGAAGTTTAGAATAGTCAATCATGGGCCACTGAAAAGTTCTGTATGGGGTATTTTGTATAAACTTTCAGAGCTTGGAAGGATTACTATAGTCTATACCTGGGGAAAAGAAAGAGCACTAAGTCATACTGGTGGAGAATTGTCACAGAAAGAAACAAACTACTGTAAGCTTTTCTTTTGCTTGAACATTTTCAAAGAACCATACTCTAAGGAATTTAAAAACATACACCATATTTCTCAGATAGTGAGATATCCATCTAATTTTTTTGTTTGCTTTGCTCTGAAAATTCTTTAGAGAGACTTTTTGTTGTTCTAGCTGAAAAACATCTTTATATGTTTTAGTGGGTGCTGCAAATAAATAAACTTTGGGCAAAGGAAGCTACTGTACTTTTCTTTACTCTGAAGTTGGAAAGTGAAAGGGAGTTGTATTTTTATAAGTTCTTTTTGCATGTATATCACTATAACTATGAACTTTATTATGAATTGAGACTATAACACACCAATAAAAGTATAAAAATAATTTTAAATCAACTAAAAATAATTTTTCATAGGAATGAATATTTCTATGATACAAAGAATTATTTCATAATACAATTGCAATCCATGCCATGTGTTTTATTATTTCAGATTTGCAAAAGTTTATTTAGCCAAGTATATCAGTGCTGAAAAACCAATTCTTTCCAAATTTTTTTTGATAAGAATTTACTTTAAAAGGAAAAAGGAAGAAATATAAATCCATTGCTTGACAGTCAATAGTGTGAACAGGAACAAGAAGGAAAATTGCTCCTTCAGAGGAAGGGTAGGAACGGTCAGGACATGATACTTAAGTTTCAGTGGTTTACAGAGTAAATGAGAACAGAATTATACAGAAACAGGAATACCCACTATAAAAAAAGCACAATAAAACCCTTTAGGTTTAGTGCAAAATAGGTGGAATGAGGAAAGCAGAAAGTGATAATGCTTGATTTATTATGTTTTTATCTAAGTCAGTTTCATGAGGAACTTTAGATGTAAGTAGGCTTGCCAGGTAACGTACAGAAGTCTCTGGAAAAATTGAATTAAAATAAGCAATGAATTTTTATGTAGATATGCCCCATGCCCTGAAAGACTCTTGATTTTACTAAGTTCTTCTTTCCTCGTCTGAAATTCAAATTTATATAAGAATATTCCCTGTATACTTGCTAAAAGTGACACCTTATAGGTCAACTAAGTTTTAAGCAGGAAAGACTTTCAGAGTTAATAGCTCCATGTATTAAGGATCCCTTAATACACTACCACATGCATTATTTCTTATAATTCTCAGCACATCAGAGAAATAGTTTTCAAACTCCATATACTAAGTGATGAAATAAAGATCTGCTGGGGTTAATTAGTTAATGGCACACAAGTCAGATGAGACAAAACATGAATTTGAGCCTGACTCTGTATAAGGCAAGGCTTGAGGAAGACGATTTATATTCAACCACAAGAAATTTTTAAACTCATGAAAAGACTGCACCTTACAGATGGTCATATCTGCCCTTCTCCATATATGTGACTTTGGTTATATAACACTGCATAAACACTCAAGTATTTGCAGTCTTTTAAATTATGTTGAGATCATTTTACTGTAAAATTAATTACATTTGTTTAATATCCATCATGTAGAGGGAACAACTAAAATCAACTCTGTTCTTATTAAATATATCTGGAATTTTAGTTAAAGCAATTTGAGGACATAGAGAAAGAGTTTCATCCTGAACAAAAATCGAACAATTTTCTAATAACACACATTTCTCAATGCTGTTGCAATATTCAAGATGATGGACTTGTTTTTACTAAATTTTATTAGTGGATACTGAAATACCTAGAGAATGAAAATATGAATTACCAGAGTTTATTCACTAACAAGAAAAATAAATTTTTCTCTTCACATGTAAAAATATTTGTCAACAGGATATTAGAAAACTAGTTGTATATTTATGAAAATAGAATCAAAGCAGCAGGGTATGGTGGCACACTCATAATTTCAGCACTTGGGGGGCTGAGGCAGGAGGATTCCAGGTTCATGAACAGCCTCAGCAACTTGTGAAGCCTCTGTTTCAAAATAAAACATAAAATAAGACTGGGAGATGTAGCTCAGAGATAGAATGGCTCTGGGTTTAATCCCCAATAAAACAAAAGAAAAAAGAAAAACTTAGAGTCCAAGAATTTGCAAGAATTTAACTTGGTTCAAAAATTTTACCTGAGAGACACTGGTAGCTTTTATGGTACTTTTGCACACATCAGAACAAAACTACCTATTCTAGCTGGACAGTTACACAACCCACCACACACACACACACACACACACACACACACACACACACACACATTCCTGTCCAAAAATAATTCCAGAATATAAGGGTAGACAAAAGAAATGTGTGTTGGATTTAATTTCTCTTTGTCCTCATGTCCAAGTCTTTCTGTGGAGGTCACCAGCTGTACAACTCTGTGAGTCAGCCAGGACCTGAGTCTAAAACTTCTATTGATTATGCTCCTTTTTATTTCTTTTTATTTAGTACAATGGAAGCAAAATAAAAAAATAAAAGAAGTGGTGACAATATATAGTCACAGAGCATTAGTTCTAAAAAAAATAAAAAGGATGAATCTAAAAGTCAATCACACACACACACACACACACACACACACACAGTGAACTGGCAGCAATAAAAGTTGATTTTCACATGGCAATTTCAAGTGACAAGAGAGACAGAACTGGCAGAAATGCAGGATAGCAAAGGAAAGGTTACAATATTGGAAATGAGAGATGATTAGCACATTGAGGGGCGTTTTAGAAGTGGAGATAGAAAGAAAGGTTTAACAGAACTCTGTCACTTACCCTCTCTTCTTTTCTTATGATTGCTTTCTTAAAAATCCTCTTAACCCAGAGTTAAGTGGATTGCAGAATGATCCCCTGCTACTCAGCAGAATATTATTCTTCTGGCACTACATAAACTATTAGAAGCAAGGAACATTTGGTCTTCAGACTTTCAGATAAATGAGAAAAAAAGAGGAGAGATTGTATGTGAAGAACTCACAAGGAATCCAGAAATTAGGCACCCATAATGGACCCCATGATTTCAAAACGTGTATTCATCCATTATAGAAAATTTAAAAATAATATGCAAATGTAATGAGGATTCAGAAGTAAGATAAAATGACTGTAAAATTTAAATTATTTTCTTCGACCGGGTTATTACATCAAGTTAAAAATAGCAAACTAAGAAATCCATGGAAAGCGAAATAGACTGCTAGCATTTTCAGAAAGAGTAAGCATCTACACATAAGTATATGGTTTAATTTTTTCTTCTTCCTATATTAAGTTATTTTCATCTAATTTTTGTCCTCTATTAAGAGGACAACTAAACATGAAAAATAAGCACTAATAATCATGCTTGGCCATTGTGTTCTGCTTGGATGCATCCAATCAGCAGAAGATAATTCCTCCTACCCTTATTTCTAAATTTTATTGTGCTTCTTCAAACCACACAATCATGGAAAAGAAGAAAGTTCCTTGTTCTTGCCTGTGACCTTTGAAAGAGGAACTTGATAAAAGTGGACCTGAAACTGAAAATGATAAATTGTTCAGTCCTTGAACTGTTTAATTGTACATTCTTTAGTCTCTTAATGGCTCATAATTGCCCCTCGAGAAAAATGAATAGAATAATTTTGGCAACATACAAATTTAGAATTCAACTTCCTTAAAAGAATCTTTTTTACAAAATAAATGATGACAAATTGGTTTTTTAGAAAATAAAAGGCCTAGTAATAATGTAGGCAAGTCTGTAAAATTCAGTTTAACACAAATGTTCTTTGAATGGCATCTACTTTTAATGAACTGTGGCTTCACATTCTGACCTTTTGAATAGCTATCCAGACACTTGGGAGTTAAGAATCCCTACTAAACAAAGTCACCCTATCTGAAAATCAATGCAGTGTTTCAACAATATTTTTGGTTTACTTTCTATGATAAAGATAAATGTGTCTCAATTTTGTGTTTGGAAAATGTGCACCTCAATATAATCCCTCCAAACTGGAAGACAAAGTTAGACTTTTCTGTTATGATGAATGTTTAAATACCAAATAAAACACATTAAATAAGTGGGTTCTAACACAATATATAACTGAGCATTGTAGCTGGCCCAGCGCACCACTCAAATATTATCATGGACACAGGCTTGGCTAAAGGGCTATTAAGACAATCAGTCATGGGAAATATATTCAAACATCATTTATAGAGTTTAAGTGCTCGAGATGATTCTTCTGGAAAACTTTTTTCTGCTAAGCATCTCAAAATGAATAGACTGAATATGGTATCTTCCTTGATGACTCCAATATCTGGGGAAAAGGTGACTTTTCCCACCATACCGAGCATCACTTTCCCAGGAGAGGGAACATATTCACTCGATATCCCACATGTTCCTGTGAACAAATACGCAGGCCATGTGCCAAGCTCCAGAATAAAATACTCCGGAGACCAGGTGGAGTAAGACAGGAGTTTTCCCTTCAGGAGGCACTAAGTCAGGGTTTAAGGGAAAGAGAAAGAAATTAATCAATAGTTAAGTGCCAACGCTAAAGCATACCAGGTTGCTCTTAGAATGAAGAGGGAACACATGTAAATTAGACTGGGTAGGGCATGAGGGAAATCTAATCTGAGCTAGAAAACATTAGCAAGAGTCATCTCAATGAAAATGAGAGCGGGAGAAAGAGCTTTGAGGAGATGGGGCAGCAAGGTATGAAGACGCATGAGAGGTCGATCAGCCTACCAGGAAGCTTTGGACATGTCGCCCTCCCAACCTCGTAGATCTGATCAATCATCCGATTTCATGGCTCTGGTGTATAATTCGCCAATTAGCTCCCACTTTCCTATCAGTTTGCTCATCGGAGAAGGGTTTATTAAATTCCTGTTCAGATTTCAATACATATTAGTGAGCAGTGATGAAATAGATAATGTTTAGGATTTTTTTTTTTTTTTTGCGGGTCTGGAAATGGAACCAGGGGCATTTGACCTCTGAGCTATACCCCCTACCCTATTTTCTATTCTTTATTTTGAAACCGGGTCTCACTGAGTTGCAGAGGGCCTCACTAAGTAGCCGAGGCGGCCCGCAAACCACGATCCTCCTGTCTCAGCCTCCCGAAAGCTGGGATTGAGTACAATTGTGAGCCATCACACCTGGCTATTGTTTAGGATTTTAATGACCATTCATATTGTGATGAATTAAGTACCTGGTAGTTGATATATATATCTTGTCTAAGCTATCAGGATATACTATCTATATCATACTATATTAAATATACTATTAAATAATATATAATAGTATATTAAATATACTATTATATATTAAATATATGCTATCTATAATATAAATATATACTCTTTATAATATAAAACTATTTGTATGCTACTTATGGATTGGGTTGTAATAGGTGAAAAGATATATTCTAGTCCTTACCCCATCTCAAAATATGACTTCTTTGGAAATAGAGTCTTAGCAGATGCAATCGAGATAAGATTATATCTGGTGTATCTGTAAGATCAAGGAAAATTGAATACAAATGTAGAAAAGAGGAGAGCCCCAGTGAAGACCCAGGGAGAATGGCCCCTGAGGGTGGAGGCAGATTCAAGTGCTGTAGCTGGGAATTTCCTGAACCAGGGAATTCAAGAATTGGTGGCAGGCCACCAAGTGTTAGAAAAACAAGCGAGAGTCCCCTGTGTTTCAGGGAGAATATGGTCCTGGTAACATGCATTTCAAACATTTAACCTCTCTCTATAGCTATGAGAAGGCAAAGGAAACCACTAGAATGGATCTGTAAGTTGGAAAAAGAAGAAAGAAACATTTAACAGATCATTCACCATAGAGAGTCTGAGAATTTCTTCCCTAGATAAGATGATAAATGAAATCAAGAATTCAGCAGCAGCACAGACTGGGGCTATAAAAGACTAAAAGATCAACTGGATCAGAAGAAAGTGAACCAAAAAGCAGCACAGGGAGACGGCAAATGGACATCAGAACTCCGCAGGCAAGGGGTCGTGAAGCAGAAAGCCTGCAGAGCTGCAGCAGAAGTCAACTGTGCCTGAGCCAGGCTTCCCATGGCTTCTCCTCCCTTCCTGCCCATCACCATTCATTCTAAAGATAACTGAGTTGTACCCAGGATCTCTAGGAATGTTCAGAACAGTAGAGAGAGGGACACGTAGAACACACATGACAAAGATAAAACTCTAGCTACACAAAGATCACAAGCATCACTTGCTGGGCAGAGGCACTGACTCAAATCGTCACAGACGTCTTCGTTGCAGGTTGACAGTGGTAAGTGATACTAACATCTTCAATTTGAAATGAGATTGGGTGAATACCAGGCCCAAGACAGAAGGACAAACCCTGGCAAATCAGACCATTTTTGAACATCCACCCAAGTTACTGCCCTAGACAAGTGATCCATGTTTACCTAATGATAAAGCTCCAGAATCTGTGTTTCTCTGTGGGCATGCATGTTATATTGATTGATTGATTGATTGATTGATTGATGGTGTTTGTGGTACAGGGTATTGAACTCAGGGGCATTTTACCTCTGAGCTCTACCCCTAATAGTTTTTATTTTAAATTTGTTTTTAATTGGTGCCTTGTAATCATACATCTTGATGAAATTGAGAATGATAGAGGCATGCAGGCTCACTACAGTTATTGAAACCTCCCCCAGTTCTCACACTCCTTCTTCTCCCTCCAGACCTCAAAACGATTATTAGATTTGATAAGTCTGTATACATACATCATGGCCATGGATGTGTTTCCCTCTTGCTGTCCTCCTGCCTGTTCCAGTCTCCCTCAGGTCCCCACTTCACTCCACTAAGTTTATTAGTCCTTTATCTGAAGTTCTTCCTGTGTTCCAATTTCTCCCTAGCTTCTGCATCTTGAGGGAGAACTTCTGACCTTTCACTTGTTGTGACTGATTAATCTAAGTTCCCGAGATTCTCATTAAGTTGCCGAGACTGGTTTTGAACCTGTGATCCTCTGCTCTCAGTTTCCAAGTATTGGGATTACGGGTATGTGCTACCATACCTGGCTTCTATGTAGGGATACATCTAGACCATTTAAAAACAACAAATACCAGGCATAGTAACAGACAACTTTCTTATATCAGATCTAAATACTCCATTATTGTCCTTGTTATACATGTGAACAAATAAACTCTGGTCATTTCAACATTCTCAGAACTGAAAGAAGTAATTAAAACTCTGGATAGAAGCCACACCCAGCTCCCCTACCATGGCCCCACCCCTTCTCAGTTCTAAAATGGGGTGTTGGTGAAAGTACTACTCAGATCCTTCGGAGGCCCTGACCTGTGGGGGTGGGCAGCTTCCCATTCATTTGTTTTTAGTGCCCTTGGGTATGTGTTGTGAAACCACCTGAAGAGTTTAGAAGGGAAATAGAGACAGTGTTAGCACTTTCCTTCTGATTCATGAATTCTAGTTTAATTACATCCAACTCTATTTACTCTATGAGAATACAGTATTTCCCCACCAGAAACCAAAGCAAACCAGGAGGCCCTTGGCCACTTGAATCAGGAGATCACAATGTACACTCTCACTGTGTACAAAGTAATTAACAATTCAGAATCTAGAATTGGAGGTTATGAATAACAAAGAAAACTCATTAGAGATTCAGAATATTATAGTAGTCAGACGGTGGGCCCTAGGGCTAGAATTTCTGGGCCCTAATACTGGGTATCTTAGCCATCAGTTGTAATTGGGAAAGAATCACTTAACCTATTTGTGTCTCAAATTTATCATTTGTAAAGTGAACACACTGATAATAATTCCCGCTCAAGTGGTTATAAAATATTGGCATTTAATATACATTATGCAAATATTTTCTAAAATCAGGACTATCTCTTAGGGATATGTGGAATTAATGTCTGTGTTTCTAAAATGAAATAACCGTGTAATTTGTAATAAACATAAAAGAAAAAACATCTACCTGTCAATTTGTGCTTCTTAGTTGTGTCTGTTCCAAATATTCTTGTCTGTGACCTTCCTTAAACAGATACCTTCAGAGGACCTGAAGCATCTTGTCCTATGGAGAACTAGAGAGAAGAATCTCAAATGATGTAGCAGCTGGGCATGGTGGTGCATGCTTGTAAACAGAGTGCTTGGGAGGTTGAGAGAAGAGGATCACAGATTTGAGGCCAGCCTCAGGTACTTATTGAGGCCCTCTGCAACTTAGTGAGACTGTGTTTCAAATTAAAGGATAAAAATAAGTCTAGGAGTGTAGCTCAGAGGTAGAATGTCCCTGGGTTTCATCCTCAGGGACTGAAAAAAAAAAAAAAAGATGCAGCATCCAACCCAGCTCTTCTGTTTACAATAAACATCTCCAATTGTCTTCTCATGTTTTCCTCAGGTCCTGATGACACCAGAGAAAGCAAATGCCTATTTTTAGAAGACTCAACTTCTACTTCCATTGCGCATGTGCTTGTAGTACTACTAGCACAGACTTCATCTGTGCATTTCCTTATGAAGAAGCAGGATGGTTAAGTTCCTGTCTTTATTTAAGTGACTCTTTATAAAGGCAGATGTGAAATTACTTTGAAAAATGTTCACTAATAAGTAAAGAAAATAAATAAACTTGGGAAGTCTATTTATATACTTTTGCTGTAAGTAAAATGATATCGTGTAAAATGTCATGGCTTAAGGAGAATAGAACCAATTTTAAAATGTGCACAAAACACAATATTATATGTGCCATTCAGTATTTTTCTGCTATATCTGCCATATTTTATCACTATAATTGGGTAATGGGTTAGAGTAGATGAAGAATATGAAAATGCTTTTTCAAAAATATTCGTTTTATTGGAAACCAAACTACCAGGCTAATGCATGCATATCTGTGTTCATACCTTCATAATTCACAATTTCCAAACTATGAAACAGCCAAGATGTCCATCAACAGATGAAGGGATTACAAAACTATGGGACATGTACAAAATGGAATTTTACTCAGCTATAAAGAAGAACAATATTACGTAATTTGCAGGGAAAAGGGTGGAACTGGAAAACATTATGCTAAGTGAGATTAGTCAGTGACAAAAAGTGAAAAATCGGGTGCTCTCCTAATATGGGAGAGCTAGAGATAAAAAGGGTCATAGGAGAAACTCTAGACGAAGAAGAAGAAACCATAGATGAGCAAATAAGTCGGCCTAACTGAGAATAACGAGAGGGAGAGGAGAGGAATTCCCTAATGTACATGATGTACATTCACAAACATATCAAAGTCAATCACTAAGCCAAGCATGAGAAGGAGGAAGGGGAGAGGAAATGGAGTGGGAATTGGGAAAGGGCTAAATGCGTGATGGCTGCATATATGCTGCTACCATACTATACCCCATTAAGATGTATGATGACAATGAGTCAATAAAAAGTTAAAGTTAAAAAATTTTTAAAAATAAAAATATTGGTTTTAATGAAAGTCAATAGGCATACAGTTAGTAGTCAACTCTCTTGTTATCTATTTACAAATAAATCTGAAGAGTCTCTAATCTGCAAGGCAGTGTGCATGAAATTAGAGGAATGAGTATCTATGAGGAGGAAAAGGTTGTTACAGGACTGGAACAGGTTCTTAGCACTAACTTTTGTATCCTTCAAATAACACTAAGCCATAGGTGCAATTTCGGTTCGATAGATAACTAACAAGAGCAGAGAAATCTCCAACTTGCCCATGGTCACAGAGCTAACTGCATGCAGAGTCTGGATTCAAACCTAGATTTCTATATAGGAAAAGCCAGAATAATTCCTTCCTATCTGACAAGAAGGTCAAAGCTTCAAAGGAGCCTGCCCAAAATAACTAACCATGTTAGAGCTAGTGATGTCAAAGAGATGAATCCCTCGAAAGACCTTGGGGTTTGTACACAGTCACATGAAATGACAAATATGAGACATTAATGATGATAAGAGGCAAGAATATCAGGATAATAATTCATAATAGTGCTCAGAGAAGGCCAAGCATGCCAGACCTGCTAAGGCTGGAAGTCCATCTTGTGAGAGAGTACAATAACACAGTATTGGCAGAGGTTTCAACAATCTCCCATGAGGCTTCCAAACAAAAAAGTGGGAGGCACCAGGACGCTAGAGCAATAAAATCCCTGATGATAAATTACTTGAAATTAAATTAGAAATAGAAGTGAAAGTTCCGGTAATAATGTCGCTTTTATGATTCGTCTCTGTATAACTCTCTTCAGAGTAAGCAAAATTCAAGGCTCCTAGGTTCATTATGAACCGACTAGAGTTTTCCCACCCAATCACTCTGTTTTTCTACTTCAGTGAATAAGCGAGTAGAACCTAAAATAAAAAGGATGCACTTAGCCGGGAATAGTGGTACATGCTTGTAATCCTAGTACCTGGGAGGCCATGACAGGGGGATCACAGGTTCGAGGCCAGCCTCAGGTATTTGGTGAGGACCTCCACAACTTAGTGAGACCTTGTTTCAAAATAAAGAATAAAAAATAGGGACGGGGGTGTAGCTCAGAGGTAGACTGTCTCTGGGTGCCATTGCTAGTTTTCCCCAAAAAAGAAATAAAAATAAATATATAAAATAAAATAAAAGTGCAGTTACTTAATTTGAAAGTCCATGAAGACAAGATGCTCTTCTTTTACCAGACAAATTAGAGAAGTGTCTGGAGCACAAGTACCCTTCAAGGGATCTTAAGGAAAGAATACCAGATTGAATTTAGAAGCTCAGTTTAAGCCTTAACAACATATATATATATATATATATATATATATATATATATATATATATGTGTGTGTGTGTGTGTGTGTGTGTGTCTGTGTGTGTGTGTGTGTGTGTGTATGCACACATATATAATATATATACACATATATATGTATATGTGTATACATATTAGAATATATATTATATTATATATAAATATATGTGTGTGTGTGGTACTGGAGATGGAGTCCAGGGGCCTTCTACCTCAGAGCTACACCCCAGACCTATTCTATATTTTGCTGAGAGCTTCACTAAGCTGCTAAGGCTGGCTTCACCACACCCAGCTAATAAAGATATTATGTTTTATTCCAGTTAAGGCATTTACTATCTCAAATTTTCTAACTTAAAATAACATTAAAAGTAATATTAACCAATAATTCTTTGTCATATGCTCTTTATCAGGATTTGAAAAAATGCAAGCTAAATCTGGGCTGTCATTTGTTTTTGCAAATAAAGATTTATTGTCACCTAACAACAACCATTAATTTACCAGCAGTTGCTGCTTTTATACTCTTGACAGCGGAACTGAGCAAATGTTAAAGATACTTTGTAACCTGCAAAACCTAAAGTACTTACTGTGTGCTCCTTTATACAAAAAATCAAGTGAAAAGTTTGCTGACCTCTGATCTATAGCACAGAACCCATTTATTTCTTAGAACAACATTGCTAGGTGGTTTTTGTTATTATCCATATTTTACAAACAAGAAAACAAGCAGAGAGTTTAGCACCATGGTAAAAGTTACCAAGTTATGGGGCGAAGCTTGGGTAGTAAGATGACCACAGTGCTAAAATTGAAGAATGAGTTTTAATAGGTGGGAAAGTATATTACACAGCATGAAAGACCCATGAATCTGCTCCTGGGATGCCGTGTGCCCCGAAAAATCAATTTTGAAGCTGTGTAAAATTGGTTTTACGTCCTGGCATCTCCATTTCTGTGTCTGTGATCTGGTGCCAACCATATAATCTGAGTGGGAATTTCTTTAATTGTGGATTGAAGTAATTATATTTAACCTCACATGATTTGTGAAAATAAATTAAGGCAAAGCAACTTAAGATGTTCAATAAAGCGCAGGAGATAGTAGGGGTGTAACTCAGAGATAGAATGCCCTCAGGTTCAATCCCCAGTAACACACACACACATCATACACACACACACACACACACACACACACACACACACACACACACACACACACATTTAGTCTATGGTCAACAGGCTCCAAAGCAGAAACTTTAAGGCAGCAGGGCAGAGAGGAAGATGAATCCTTAGGGATGCTAGCCAAGAGACAGAGACAGAGAGAGAGGAGAGGAAAGGAGAGGAGAGAAAAGGAGAGAAGAGAAGAGAAGAGAGAGAAGAGAAGAGAAGAGAAGAGAAGAGAAGAGAAGAGAAGAGAAGAGAAGAGAAGAGAAGAGATGTAGTCTCCAAAGCCCCACCCTCACTAACCTACCTCCTCTAGCTATGCCCTACCTGCCCATATCTCTCAAGCAGTAAATCCATTCCAATTATTAATCAGTCAAATGGTTTTATCCATAATGAGATTAGAGCCCTCCTGATTTAATAATCTCACCTCTGAACATTGCATTATGAACATAGCAATTTCTGGGAGACATTCTCTATTCAAAGCAAAACGATTATGATCAAGAGAGAAAGGCAATAATTAATTTTTTAAAAAGTAGCAAAAAAATTCAGTGGGCTTAATAAATGAAGACTTCAAAATTTAATGACTTTTGAACTGGGACAAAAAGTTGAAGATTTTTTCCCCCAAATGTACACATCTAAACATTAAATTTTGGACAAAGTCAGAAATAAGTCAAAATTCAGTATTTTGAGAAATAACATTGTTTTGAACAATGAATAGCTCTAATACAAGCTCAGTGGTACACACCTGTAATCTCAGTCCTTGGAGTATCACAGGTTTTATTCTACTACACTAATTTAGTGGGAACCTGTTTCAAAGTAAAAATAATTAAAAAGGACTGCGGGTGTAGATTAGAGAGAGAAAGCCCCTAGCTCCATCTCCAGTACCACACACACAAAATATCTATCTTTCTATTGTTTTAAAACACAGATTAAGAGCTGAGTGACAAGAGTTAGTACTAATTTGATAGGCAGGATTTTTTGTGTTTTACCAATGGAATTTGCTTGATTCTGTTAATAAAAAGCTATTGCTTTTGCCATTGTATTTCATGATTATATTTGCTTAAACAAAAGACAATTTTTAAGAAGTAGGAAAAGTGTATTTGGAGAATTTAATGACAAAAACAAGGTGGTTGGTGGAGAGGTTATTGTCATAACCTTGGTGGAAGTCAATGGTAACCTCCAGAAAATAATGGGGAATGGATAAGAAGTCAGATAGCTATGAGAAAATTTTTTAATTAACATAAATTAAGAGAAATTATTGGCTAACCAGGTTTAGGAATGACAGAAATAAGAAAAAACAAAAAAAAATGACTTCCTGACTTGTGATTCCCCTCCTTATCACACCATGAACTTGTGCTGCAGGTTCACACATCACTGGAGTCTCTAGCACAGTTTACTTGACCAATAAATACTTGCTGAATGACCAACTGACAAAATATACAGAGCTATGTAGTTTGGAAAGGAGAGTAGGTTATGTGAGTAAATAATTATGTCAATTTTGGAAATATATAAAGTGCTTGTGGCTCCATGTTAGAAACATTGAGCAAGTGATTCTCTGCCAGCCTGGTGCTATCTTCTAAGAGGACTGGACTGAAGCTATGGAGTCCTTCACATAGAAGTGATGGTTTAGGATGCAGGTATAAAAGAGAACCATCTAGAAGGTAAATGTTGCTTTCTTTCTATTTTCATAGTCAAATTCTTTCTGACTAGCCCATTTTTACCTTTCTAACTCTTCCTGTCCAACTGTGTGGCTTTTGATTTTATTCTGTACCCAACAACCTACATTGGTTTACCGAATCTCTTTGCTTCTGTGCTCTACAACTAAGCCATCTTTTGGTGATAATTGGTCTTTTCAAGGGCCAGCCCTTAATACAAGTGCTTTTCAAAGCGAGATCAGGATAAAGTCAATTTCTTCATTCTATTTATGTCATCATTAACACCAAAAATCCTATGCAGTTTTGTAATAAAACGATTTCATTAAGTTTTTAACTTTTTTAAGATTAATTCTTTTATTTTCATTTAATACCATGCAAGGAAATTTCCATTACAATTGAGGATGTGAAATTGTGGAAGGAATTTGCATTCTCAGTATATCTAATTAAGGCAAAACTTAACGCTTCATGTAGTCATTTCTGATGTGTTTTATTTTGGTTACTGGCAAAACAACAAAGAACAATTAAATCAATCACTTTCTGAATGCTTTAAGAATATACACAGTTTTATTCATTTCATGTAATGAGTATTAATATTGTTAGTTTCATAACATATAATAATACTGTTCTAACTAAACCATTCGCACACCCCAAAAATTGAAGTCCACCTTTATTCGTTGGACCAAAAAGTATAAAATGCAACAGAACTAAACTAAAATAATTAAAACAGTCTTTAAATTTTTATCATTTACAAAATACTTAATTCACTGTTATCATGAACCTTAAAAATAGCATCATAAATCTTGTTAAAGGAAAGTATTTCTTGCTATTGGCAACTTTAAATGTCTAGCGATTTGTACAATTCACATACCTGGTAGGTTAATCTTGATCTTGAATGGGCCCAAGTTCTATGCCCCATTCCCTTTTACTCATCATTCAGAACCTTGGCAAAGTCAACTTGTGTATTGGGAATTCTGCCTGAGGATTATTAACTGAAATACCATGTGGCTTATCTGATCATATTTAATCACAAATTTAAATTCAGAATTTATCTTTATATGTTGTATTCTTAAGAGTTTCGATGAATGTGTCTAGCCTCATTGCAGTGATATAATTTGACATGAAGTACATATTGGAGTTCTAAAATAACCAATGTGGAGTAGCATTTCAGATAGAAAATTGAAAAAAGCTTAAGAGGAATGGCCATTAGTAGCAATATTAGGCAATATTGGGTGTGGAAAAAGAGATTTTGAATTGGCTTAAAAACTGGATGATTCATCCAAAATGTTGTCCTTGTTTAAAGAAAAATAAAGGAGAAATGATCTGATATTAAACTGCTTAAACTTCTAACTCATTAATCTTAATTAAATCATACAAATTAAAGTATTTCAGCAAGAAAAATATCTACTAAGCTTGGTTTTAAATAAGTATTTCAAACCAGGCGTTGTGGCACACGCTTGTAATCCCCATGCTTGAGAGGCAGAGAAAGGAGGATTGTGCAGGTTCTAAGCCAGCTTTGCTGGATTAAGAGACCCTGTTTCCAAATAAAAAACATAAAATAGGTCTAGGGAGTATAGCCCAGAAGTAGAAGGGTTTCAAGGAACCCCAGTACCACCAAAAAAAAAAAAATTATATATATATGTATTTTAAAGTGTAAATGTATAACTTTTATATCTAGAATTGAGAATGGAAGGATCATGGTTTGTATATTTTTTTATCTCAGCTATAGTAGTACCAACAGCATCTTGAAACTGGTAGATACTAACACATTTTCAGGGAATGCAAGATTTTGCATTCAAAATCATGAAAATTATATATATATATATATATATATATATATATATATATATATATATATAATGTTACATAATATATATTAAAAAGATCACTACTAGAGTCATTATTGTTACTCTACTAGGTATTGAACTGAAGGACATTCTACCCCCATATGTTCTACCACAGTCCTTTGTATTTTTGTATTTTGTGGGGTTTTTTTTGTGTGTGTGGTACTGGGGTTCCTGGAAGCCCTTTTACCTCTGGGCTACACTCCCAGACCTATTTTATACTTTTTATTTGGAAACAGGGTCTCTTAAGCCAGCATAGCTGGCTTCAAACCTGTGCAATCCTCCTGTCTCCGCCTCCCAACCGCAGGGATTACAAGGGTGCATCACCAAGTCCGTGTCCTTTGTATTTTGAAGGAGAGTGTTGCTAAGTTACAGTTCTCTGTCTACAAAACTGCAATCTTTCTCCTCAGCCTACTAAATACTGGAATTACAGCTGTGTGTCATCATAGCCAGTTTTAATTTTTTGCTAAATCAAAATACTTATATCAATATTATCTTCAGGAAATATTCAGTTTTATTTACCTCCAAATGCCATTAATAATAATCTCCACGTGTTGAGCCATCACCTTTTGCATGACAGCATAAACTGAAATTTATATATGGCATCTATTTTATTTTCAAGGTCTCTTAGAATACAAAATCCATAGAAACAGAATCTGACTTGGGCATTAACAATTTACCAAGTACTAAGCTTGTAAACAAAATAGTTAAGAAATCTGTCTTAAATCTGTTTTTAATCTCTATAATTAGCCTGGAGATATATGATATATTTTACTTTATTTTTTCAAAAATGTTTACCTTGAATCATTTAGAGATGTCATCATTTGATTCAGAATTTAGGACACTATGAGACCCTAAAATTTGATAAAATTAAAATTTAAGATTATATATATATACTCTCCCTTGCTCTTAAAATTATGAGAAAAGTTTTTTTTCTGTGAAATTACACTGTTCAAAATCTATATAAATCTAATTCTTTGGTAGTAAAAATATTCCTTTTAAATTTTAGAACATTTCATAAAATTTGAGTGCCATTTCATTAATTTACATGCCACATTAATTTGGCTGATATTAATCAATAATTTCAAAGCACAATAGGTCTCAGCAGTTAAGAAATATGTAGATCACAGGAGGTTATAATAAATGGCAATGTTCTAATCAGCCTCCTCACCCACCTGAGCAGTGCAGCCAGGTGAAAAAGAAAAGTTACACAGGGAGGTAATAACTCTCAGCTGTCTACAACTTCACTACACTAAAAAATATGCATTATGTTATAGCTTAACTTAATATTGCTGTGTCTAAGCGATGCTGGGGAAATTTACAAAATATTTTTCCAAAAACTGGTAAAATGAGAAAGCTTAAAGACATCAAAAGTACAAACAAGAGAGCACTCTTTAGTCGTATTCCTGATATTAACTTCATATATATGATGAGCAAGTTGGATATATATATTTACCTCCATAATATATTTAATATTTACCTCCATAATATATATATTTGTGTGTGTGTGTGTGTATATATATATATATATATATATATATGGTATATAGTGCATATATATACCTATATATGTGTGTGTTTGTATCTTTGTGTATATGTATGTATACATATATATGTATATACATATATATATATATTACATATATATATTACATTACAAATTATAACTTAAGCCAGCATGGTGGCGCTCAGTGGTAATCCCAGTACTTGGGAGACTGAGACAGGAGGATCGTGCAGGTTCAAAGCCAGCCTCAGCAGATTAGTGAGGCTTTCAGCAACTTAGTGAGACCCTGTTTCCAAATAAAATATAAAATAGGTCTGAGAATGTAGCCCAGAGGTAAAAGGTGCCTTGGGTTCCATCTCCAGTACCACAAAAAATGTATAATTTATTTCCTCAAATATATTAAGCAATTATAATAAGCACAATATTGTGAGGATGTGAAAATTATGAAGGTACATGACAAAATAATTTTAGGATTAAAAACACCAAACAATACATTTTTAATGATTATTTATTTCTATTTTTGTTTAAGTTAACACATTGTAATTTAAGCACCCAAATTATGCTTTATCTAGGACACTAAAATTTCTCTAACCAACACACCTTCTCTTAGAGTTAGATATAGAATGTGCCCTGAAGAACTCATGTATTAATGTTCAGAGTTGATGTAACAGTTCAGTAGGGCTGAAATCTCATCAGAGTGTACATACATTGTAATGGGTTTACTGGGTGGTAACCAAGGAAGATGGAGTGTGACTCCAGAAGGTGTATCCCTGGGTTGTGGCCTAGGGACTGTGCTCTGATCTCTAATCCTCTTGTTTACTCTCGTGTCTCTATGATATGAGAGCAGAGTCCTTGCTCTTTTCTTCTTTATGCTTCCTGCCTCCATGTCCTGAGGTCCACAGATGTAACCAAGCCTGACATGGACTAAAACTTTGATATCTCTAAAACACTGTGAGCAAATAAATCTTCCTGTGAGGTCAGTCATTTGGGTTTATAGTAGTGAGAATGTTGACCAAGGCACCCTTTCATCTTGTTTTTGTTCAGTTTCAATCTCTAGCCCCAATGGAAACCAAAACAATATTTTAAAAGAGAAAATATAAAATCTGATCATACCCCTGCAGTCCAACAATTCACATATTATCGGGACCAAAATTTTCAATCTCAATAATATATAAGGGGAAGGGAAGGGCTGTGGTGGAATCTGGAGAGAAATATAACACATGCTATGTGCATGTGTGTTTATATCACTCTGAATCTCATTATAATATGTAATCCCAATGCATCAATAAATATTTAAAATAGATAATGAACAAATAAGAGTAGACAGCCACACTTTCCAATGTATATCACCATTTCAAAAGAAGACTTGTCATAATGGAACAAAAAGAGAACAGACTCTAGTACATAATAAAAAATTCCCACTACTCTTATATTAACCCAAAATATTTCCCATAGTCAAAAATTTCCTTAGTCTCTTCTCTCCTTGGGGTCCTGTTAACTTACCGTAGCACCCCATCTTCTCCTATGGCTGGCGATAGTGATTCTTAGAAAGAACGAGAAACAGTAATGATTACACTGTGCTTGGTATTTCTATTTGCCTCAGTAGAGTCCCTATTTAGAGATTTTGGAAAACATGTACATTTTTTAGTGTTTTGTTTGTTGGTTCATTAGATGAACTTTGGGAGAAAAACAGATTTGAGGAAATAGTTTGGTGCTAAGATCCTAGACATCAGAGTCTGGATCTTGTTCCTGGCAATGCCATTAATTGGTCTAAATTAGAACAGTCATACTTAGGTTATTTTAATTTTAAGATTTCCTGTGTGCAAATTGAATAAGAGAATTTAATTCGATTTCTTATGCTCTTTCAAAATTAAAGTCACATGATTTAAATTGTTCTTATATCTAGTTCAACTCACATGTAATATCTAGAGTTTTGTACATTAATGCTATTTATTATAGTGGGTAATTTGAGATTATATTTATTCCCAGGATTTTACCAGGTAATTATCTGATTAGAAATGTCTAAATAAGGAAATAAAAATAATCTTCTTATATGTGCTATAAGTATTAATTAAATATGTGAAGGAATGAGGTGATAGAATGATCAGTGAATTAAATTAGAAGATAATTAAAACAACTTTTTGAAAATTGTGGTGAAATCTGAGAATGTGTTTGACTCTTATTAGATAAACAATTATTAATATTGCTTATACATTTCAAAGGGAAATGAAGATGACTAAATTAGATTAAATTAATAAGTCATACAAAGGTAATTCAATTATTCTGAACTTAAAAAAAAGAAATGAAAAGAACAGTAAATACAAAGAAGCCGTAGCAATTATGGGAACACTTTGGAAAGATTATTGTTTGTCAAAGCAAAAAATGCACTGGACAAAATAAAACAGGAAGAAGATTGAATTTAAGCCTATAATAATAGGAGAAGGAGCCCAAGACTCAGTATTTACTTTTGAAAACTAGTTGTTGACAAAATGAAGAGCTTTTCAAACAATTAAATGATGTCAGAAAGTTCACATATCGAGTGATACAACTGGAAATAGCAATTCTCTAGAAAAGTCAATGATACCAATTAAATGAAAGACAGTAATTACATATACACGTACACACCCACACATATCCTTGTGTGTGGATATCTCCCTTCAAGAATTTCTTTTTTATCCTAATTGCAGGCTGGATATTCTCTTTCAGTTTTCTCAAAAGTCATCAAAACACAGCATTCGTTTGTTCAAAATAATTGAGCACATAGTACTTGTTGCCATGTTTTCCTTGACATAAGTTCCCTCTTCTGCTGAAAGGTTTTCCAAAGTTTATTGAGTTGTTAAAAAATGAACTGAATTAGTGAACGCTATGGTGAGCCACCTCAATGCCCATTCCAAAACTGACTTATTCATTCTTCTGCTAATGGGATCACTGGCTGGCTGACAGCTCTCAACTGAATCCTATATGACAAGTTCCTTCTCCCTAGGATAGCAACCAAAAGCATGCTCCTTGATTGAGTCCATGATGGAATAGAAGGGTTATGTATGAATCAATAACCTTCATAAAGTGAAACCACTTAGCCGGGTGTGGTGGCACACATTTGTAATCCCAGTACTTAGAGGTAGAGACAGGAGGATTACACAGGTTCGAAGCCAGCCTCAGCTACTTAGTGACACCCTGTTTCCAAATAAAATATAAAATAGGTCTGGGAATGTAGCCCAGAGGTAGAAAAGTCCCTGGGTTCCATCCTCAGCACTGAAAAAAAAAATGTGAAACCACCTTGCAGGTTAATAAGAGCTCCAGGAACCCCTTAGAATCATCTGAGTCTAATATTGCAATGCCACTTGTTTTATTCTTTCACAGTAAACAAACGTCCATTGCACAGATGTCAAGCTGTATTTTTTCCACAGGAAAGTCAATGTGTAGTGGTGGATTCCAGAATTTATCCAAAGAGGCAAACTCTAAAACTACATTTTAGAGATGACCCACTAGCCAGTTGGCAATGAGCTTCATTTACCTATGGTAGGAATAGTGACAGTCCCTGACACATGGTAGCAGTACAATTGTCAGTCTTCCCCAGAGGTGAACTGGGTCATGAAGTATGTGGAAAGAATACACTGTACCAGGCAATATCTCAGGCATTAAAGAGACTAAGGAAAATTGTTAATTATAAAAAAGTGAAATCTGAAAGCCATTGGCGAGTTCCATGAATGCACTTTGAGAAGAAGAGGCAAAGTTAAAAATGCTTATCTAATGACTGAAGGCAACATGTGAGAACCACCTTAGGGGAATATAAACAGAGCAGCAGCTGATGTCAGAGGTAAAGCTGAAAATGAGGCTCAGACTGTAATTCTGTGGTCAGCAGATCTTCACAGGAGGTTGAATTCAGTCCTAGCAGGTCTGCAATGCCACGTTCAGGGTGCGAGTAGGGCACAGGTGGACTGTAAATGAGGACACCCAGATTACCGAACTTGAAAGGTTTGATGACCCAGGCTCTGTTATAGTTAGATATAGCATGGCCCCTTGAAGAGCTTATAAATTGGTGTTTGGGGGCGATATAATTGAGTCATGAAGTTGTAATCCCAGCAGTGCATAAATCCATTGTAATGGACCCATCTGGGTGATGGTCTAAACTGGTAGGGTGTTGCTGGATAAGGTGGTCCTCGAGGTGTGGCCTTGGGGATTATACATGGTTCTTCCTTCCCCTGATCTTTCTCTTGCTTCTGGTCTCCATGATGTAAGTAGCACAGCTCATGTGCTCTCCCTCTTTCTGCTCCCTTCAGCCATCCCCTGAGATCTGCAGTCCCTGTCCGCACAAACAATTAAATAATTTTCTTTGGAAACCTATTTATACAGGTGTGATCACCAACCGTTTATGAGGAAAAAAAATAAAAGGTGATAAAATCATGGTGCAGATAAATTTGATGTCAAAGCATCTCACAAATCATTCAAACAGCAATCAGATCTTAGTCATTTTTATAACAAAATTTCAACAAAAATAGATGTTGTTGAAACATACAAATTTATAGCAACAGAGACATCAAAGACAGGTAGGGCCTGTAATCAGAAACACACCTCCCCCCCTACAAACAGAGGTCAACAGTGATTGGTTCATGCCAAGTATTGTCAGTGTTTACTAGTTGATAAAGCCAAATGCAGAGTGGTTTATATTTGGAGATAACCTTCAGGGAGGAAACCCAAAATCTCATCTTGTCAGTTCTGGCACTATCACTCACTGGTTGCCAACAGCCTGAGGGTAAGCTTGCAAGACTCAGAACCACGTAAGTAGCTGCATCATCAGCGTCCCGTCTGGCTTGAGGTTCCTCTCACTCTTCTCATGCCAGCCCTGCTGCAGACTCCGTAAATGACTTGCTCAGGAAACCCCGCAGTCCCTATGCTTCCTCTTCTTCCAAAGGCTGCTCTTTGGCTCACCCCTGGGGCGTTCCTTCACTCCTCCCATGAACTGCCAATCCTACAACATTCCTCGTCTTTCCAGTTACATTGCACTTCTTCTGAACTCAGACATCTCTTTTCAAAAACCTACCCTGGTTTTCACTGTGTGAGCTCCCTTTCAATGGACAAGAACAGTGCACTGCATTTGAAGAGAGAAGTGGTATTTTTCAAAGAACTTGCCATGTGAAGGGATGTGATATTGAACAAGTCTCTCTGTCACTATGCTCTTGCTGGCAGGGACTATGTCAGATTCATCTCTATGTCGCAAGAGCTGAGTGCCTCAAAGAAAAACCTTCCATAAATATGATATGATGTGTGTGCATGCATGTAAATGTACACACACACACACACACACACACACACACACACACACAAAGACACATAAACATTTCTGTCCACAGTTCCTGGCTCATACTCATAACTATAATAGACTTTATTATTTCCTATGTGACTCTAACTATAGCATTAGAGTATTTGGCCTTTTGTCTTGGGTTCCTGAAGGAGATTTGGAACAGCCTCTGAGTGGTGAGGGTGGAAGACAAGCTTTTGTTACAGCATGGTGGCATGCCAGGCCTCAGCTAAGCAAAACCTTCTCTGATCTTCTTTACACTGACTCCCTTTTGTCCATAAGCCAGATCACAGAAATAGAATTTCTTTTTTTCCCAAGGCAGCTTTCTGTCTTTGAGAGAGGTAAGGATAAATTTTTTACTTACCCTTTTGGAAAGTAGATTGTAAAGTTCCCATGTCAGAAGGGGTCCTGTTCTATTCCAATAGGACAGAGGTTGCACGTAGACTAAGAGGGGTCTGAACACGCAGGCCCCACAGGGTCTCCTCACAGAGTCTATTAATATGAGGCCACGCCCTTGTGCCCCGTCATATTTTTGCGGGGTTGTTTTTTTCCATCATGCATAAGCAATGAAGAGCAGAACACCTGGAGGCTTTAATAAAGTAGACAAGAACTCATCCAGGTGCAGCAAGGGTGGCACATCCTCTTCCAGGGGGAGGAAGGCTTCTGCACCCTTAGAGACCTTGCCCTGAGTGTTTCTTCTTCTGACAGCTTATTCTTCCAACATCCTTTTCCAACATGCCAGTATATATAAGTAAAGTGTTGATCTTTGTTCTTTGGGCTGTTTAAGCAAATTATTAAGATCAAGGACAAGATCTTGGGAGTTCCAATTCACAACCATTCAAAAATGCCAGAGACAGACTTGGAACTGGTGTAAGAGTGAGGTCCTTCCTGACAATGAGCTTTCAACCAGTGGGCCCTGATGCTGGGTCCAGGTAGGACCAGGTTGGTTAGAGCATGCAAAAATGTTTTCCCCTGCAGAAGTGATTACGTGCTTGCTACAGGAAAGAAATCCTCACACAGCATCAAGGAATTATCTGTTATAAATATAGAGTCTGAGAAACTGAGTTAAAGTTTGCTTTGAATCAATATTCTCAGAATAAATTAGTGAACCAATAAGTAATAATTAACATATTCACTTAGAAGAATTTGTAATTTACCGTACAGGTTCAATTTAGAGTCCAAAATCTAAGAGAAAGTCTGAAAAATGAATGGGTTAATCAGTTAAGCTTTGAAAAGAATTCCCTTTTCCTACTATAATGGTAATTTTATCAAGATAATTGGACTAATTCTAATAAGTGATAAACTTCTTATTTGTCATGTCCCTCTTCCCTTAGTCATCCACAAATATCCTCATTCAGTAAAGCATGGGTGGTGACAGATGTAGTTATTTTGATTGTGATAATTACTACACAAGAAATATTTTTCTTATCAAATCATCATGTTATACAGATTACAAATGTAATCTTTATTTTCCAATTAAATATATTTTTTATTTTTTGGTGGTGCTGGGGTTCCTAGAAACCCTTCTACCTCAGAGCTACACTCCCAGACCTATTTTTATACTTTTTTATTTAGAAACAGGGTCTCTTAAGCCAGCACAGCTGGCTTTGAACCTGCACAATCCTCCTGTCTCTGCCTCTCAAGTGCGGGGATTACAAGTGTGCACCACCACGCCCGGCCAATTAAATATTTTAAAATTTAAAAAGATAAGTAGCCAATGCAACTGAATAGCCACCAAGAAGACTGAAGGATGCCCCGTATCTCCATGTAAGAGGTTATAACTGCGATCATGGGAACTTCACAGCTCCTTCCTTGAGAGGGTCTACTTCCCTATCAGGACAACCCATTGTATTTAGTGCTTCTTTTTGGTCAACTTTATTTTCAGAGAGCAAATTTATCTCATTATTCTAAGAGATATTTACGATTTTGTCATGTTCTGACTATAGTAGATTGCATGCATGTATGTATGCTTATATGATTTGTGTCTGCATATTTTTATGTTTGCATTAGCACAGAGACAGGAAGTTAATGAGGTTTAATGAAGACCTCTGATCCATGTGGAGGCAATAAATAAATGCATTGCTTCTAAGTCCTGTATGCACATATCCCTCTACCATCCTGTATCCCATTAAGATGTAGGACTACAATGCACCAATAAGAATATTTTTTAAAATGAATTGACTGAAGATATTATTTCTTTGGTGGCACTGAGTATTGGACCCAGAGGCATTCTGCTTTGAAGCTACACTCCTAGCCATATTTTATTTTTATATTTTTAAATTTTGAAATAGTGTCTCACTAAGTTGCTGAGAGTCATAGTAAGTTGCTGAGACTGGTGTCAAACCTGAAATCTTCCTATCTTAGCTTTCCAAGTACTGGGATTGCAAGAATGTACCATCATGCCTGGCCCCCATAGAGGCCCGTATATAATAAAAGCAATGTGAAATTTATATTTAAAATTACAACAGTATAAGATGAAAACTATGAGGCATTTCATCTTTGCTAAGGGCAAATAATTTTTATATTCTATAATGTATTGCTAACTAATATTGCATTTTAATGCCATAAACTTATTTAAAACCATTTTCTTATGTAAAGAGTTAAAAGTGATTCACTCCAGTGTCAATTATACTAGTCTGTGACTGCAATAGGCAAATCATTAAAAAAACCTTCCCTGGTGACACAGCCACAAAAGTTGTTCAACACCCCACTGCACAATGACTTTTTCAATCATTCACTTATGACTCATCATAAAACAAGTTAATTTCTCTGATAAGCTCCATAGACACAAAGATAAGTAACTGATATAAAGGAGGGGTTAGTATAAGAGCAGGTAAAAGACAGAAAATTCAGCAAATAAAATAACTAGTAGAACCCTATTCTGTTTATCAATTTGTCTCAAATGCATATTCCAGTAGTCATGTAACAAGTATTTTTTTAATAAATGCATGCTGTGAAAGAAATGAGCACAGGCTCTCGGGGAGCACGTGGGGAAGCTGTAGATGTCTAGATGCAGGGGGCAAGGAGGAAAGGACTCACAGAGGACGTGGTTGAAGCTGTCTGGGGTGACCTACAGATCAGTAAACCACAAATGATTGTATTTGTAAATTGTGATTTTGGGATTTGTTGCCGGCTTGCTTGTGACAGTAGCTAAACAATACAGATCTGGAAGAGATTTCGAAGAAGAGGAGACTGGAAACTGGAGATGATGGATCAGCAAGCAGTAGACTGCAGTGCACAAGAGAACAGATGAGTAAGTCCAAATTCAGGCAGGAGTAGCAGTAACTGAGAAAAGACTCTAAAGAAAAGCAGACGATTGAAATCAATCTACCTTAAGGATTCTAGAAAGATGAAACTTTGAAGGAAAAGGAAAGGACAAACCATTTCACAGAATCAGTATTTTGGGAGAAGAGCCAATATGGATGGAAGTGAAAGTTCAATTAGTTTCATCATCTGATCACCATAATCGATTCGCAGACATTGCATGGGCTCCGACGTCCCTGGATTGTGAATAATGATAAGATATTATTGCAGAGCCATCATTAAGTGAAGAGTACAAAAATAACAGACCTCCTGGCAGCATAAATATTTTCACACGTCAAAAATGGAATGAGGCTATTAAGAAAGAAATGCAAATATAATCCCAGATAGTTTTGTTTCCTATGGGGAAAGTAAATTACAACCTTTCATAGTAAAATTAATGCTTGTAAACACCAGCTTTAAAATCAAATTCATAAGCTAACTCCTTTAAAATGGAATATCCCTTATAATTTATCAAAGATTGCTTCATTCCAAATTTTTAATGATTTCCTGGTGATTTGCAATAGATCCTTACTTCTCTGTAGCATATATAATTGCATTAGTCTCCTTAAAAAAAAAACAAAAGGCAGTTTTCAGTTTGGCCAGTATAATAAGAGTCAGATTTTATGAGTTTATCTATCTTGCATTTGATATTTTTTCTGACATTTTACATCCATGTAGAATCATTCTTTTCTAAGGTTTTTACTTTGCACATTTTTTGTGTGCTATAGACTCTTGTCCCTAGAACTAAGTCAAGAATTGCGGACTCTAATAAGTTCCAAAGGGGGGTCAAAAATTCTGAGTGTTCTCAAAAGTATCAATTTGGTTTAAGAGTGATCCTCTACTCAAGCATAATGGTTCATTTCTTGTGATCCCAATACCTGGGAGGCTGAAATAGAAGGATCATAATTTGAGGTCAGAGCATGGTAACGTGGTGAAACATTTTTTCAAAAAAAAAAAAAGGGGCTTGGAGGTATATCTAAAATGTAACATATCCCTGGGTTCAGTTCCCAGGACCGCACATATACAAAATCTGGACACACACTAAACAAAAAGTATGATCCTCCAAAAACCAAAAGGCTTAATAAAAATACATATAAATATATTTATAGTATGATACAGGTATACCTAAGACTCTTTTGTTTGACTTGAATTGCGTTTCTAGTAACTTTGTACAGTTATATTGATGATCTTATTCAAGACAAAATCTTAGATCTACAGGTAGTTATGGATTTTAAACATCTGACAAATATAAACTAAAAGGCAAATTAAGAAACACCTAAATATAGTTTGTTGTACATTTAATTTCAATTTATTTAAAAGAAAATTCTGCTCAAGATGAATAAGGAAGTTATCTAAATAAATAATATTTAATGATTGTCCTGGAAATTATTGGTTCATATGAAACCTTTCATCTTAATAATCTGTATTATGATTCTTCATGGACCTTAATTCATCTCTTAAAAACCTCCCCTGAAAGAATAACCTGGAAGACCTAAAAGTCTTCATAATAAAATATTTCATTATATTTATAAGAGTAAATTAGAAAAATATTAAACTAGAACAAAACAAAGAAACTACATTTAGGGAAATAATAGGAACAAATAAATTATAATTCATCCATACAAGTATATACCAATTAAATTATTTTTACTTAAAGATATTACAGCATTAAAATACTTTAGAAGGAAAAGTCCATGTTCTACTCTTAAGAGGGAAGTGAGAAATACAAATTAAACTCTGAAATAAAAAATAAATGTATAAAAAGATCATGAGTATCTTGATATATTTCCTTTTTATAATATTCTATTTGAAATAAATTAACTACTTTCCCCCATCATATCTTGAAAAACATACACAAATTTTTTTCACAGAATGTTTCTTGCATTTTAATATCTAAGTATCTTAACTGCGAGAATGATATGAATTTATATAGCATATATATATATTTATAAAAAGACTCACATACTATTCATTTCTCTAAGAGTATTTCTAGGCATAGTAAACACTTGTCAGGACAAAGAATACTCTTAAAGTTTGATAACTATGGCTTAATGTGCTTAAAGCATAGAATGAGTGCTTTGATGAATTAAACCAAATTGACTTTGCCATTCTTCAAGGTATTTTCTGGCCATGCATACTCAATGTTTCATATAATGAATTCTGAAAGTCTTTTCTAATGAAGGATTGCTCTGTTTTGTCCTAGTGGCAATGCTTGGTAGTTAAGCTAGAGAACAAGAGGACTCTGGAGTAAAGAATAAAATCTTTATTTAGAATGAAGCATTTGAAAAATCCATGGGACATTTAGCCCTGCAGATCTGACTTTAAACCCTACCTTGCTAATTAGACAAGCAACCAGAGACAGAAGAATTGCTGCCCTCCGGTGATAGATATTACTATCATTCACATCTTATAATTGAGAATATAAAAGCTGATATAGCTGGAGTGCTTGTCCACATTCACACTGATGTGTGAGGTGGGAAGACCTAACACTGTTCCTTCGTTTGACAGACGATAGGATTGCTTGCCATATCAGAAGGGCGATAACTGGTGCTAAGTTCCTACATGCACAAGTCAAAAGCATACTTATTTTTACTGAGTCATTATGAAAGATTCACAGGAACAACAGCCAAGATAATAGCACGATAAAAGCACTATATGCTTCCTCATTTGAATCTAGTTATACATATTCTATTAATTTATTAACTTTATTTATTGATTTATATGAGTTAGATCCATGGTTAGAAAATGTATTTTTACTTTTTTCCCGGTATCTAATCCAGTATTTCTCACTGTCCCACTAACTAGAGTGAAAGCTTTTCCCCTTAATCAGTGTTTTCACAGAGTATGAAACTTTTGCATCTCATTTTTCTTTAATTGAATATACCAAAAAATCATTTAACAATACTGGTAAAAATAAAGTAAAAGTAGGAGATCATAAACTCACCTTTCTTTCTAAATAGTAGGTGGAGTCATGTGTTTCATATCAGACACAAGAAAAACTTCACTTCCTAAGTATGAACATTAATTCTAATGTTCCTTATCAAACAGATTAATATAAATTTTGGTTTCTGAGAATTTACTTTAATGCACCGCATGGGAAGTCAGATAGAAAGCATCTTTCTTATCTGCAGTTTCCTGACACTTTCTTATGGCAGTATGTAATGAGAACTTCTGAGGAGAAAATTATCAGTTCTTTACATTCACCTATAATGAAAACATATTTCTATGAGCAAAAGCTTTCCTTCCATCCCAAATATTCTCTGCTCACATTTTCAGCGCTGAAGTCAGTGCACTGAAGTGTGGTAAATGGCAGGCAGGGTTCAGCTTAATAAAATGAGGATTCTCCCTGAGCCTCCACAGCAGAAGGACTTTGCCTTTTATTAAGCCCCACCACATCTGATTGGCTTGGTGGTTCCCTACCTCCCTTGAGAAAAGATGGATGATATATACATTATCTCCTTTCAATATTTCCAACATGTGTTAGCACACAGGAGAAACTGATTCCTTTGATCTGAAACAAAAGGTTAAAGAAAAGAAAAAACTAATCTATTAAGAGAGAGAGAGAGAGAGAGAGAGAGAGAGAGAGAGAGAGAGAGAGAGAGAGAGAAAGAGAGGAAGAGAGAGAGAGAGAATGATATGGTCTGACTGTTTATGTTCCCCACAAATTTAGATAGACAGATACCATGATAGCATTAGAATTTTAGAATTTTAGGTCTTTGAGAAAGAAGTCCTCATGACTGAGTTTAGTACCTTTGCAAGAGAGGTACAAGAAAGTTTGTTAGCATTTTCACCAATGTGAAGACAGAGCAAAGAGAAAGACGGTGCTATCTGTGAATCAGAAAATAGGACCTTACTAGAAACCGTATTTGATAATATCTTGATCACTGGATATCACAGCCTTCAGAAATGGAGCGATAAATGTCTATTATTAATGATCTGCAGCATATGGAATTTTGTCATAACAGCTTGAATGAAATAAAATGTAGGAAGAGACAGAGAGGGACAGATAAACATACGCAGGCAAACATGGACAGAACTTTTGACCTACCCATTCATTTGCTCTAAATGAGACAATAAAATTCCTTGGTTTAAATGATTACTTGAAGAATATATGGACTGGTATAAGCTTTAAAATGTTAGGGAGGCCTTAATCTCACATTTATATTACCTAAGTTGTAAAATCTTAACAGATATTGAAAATCTATACAAGTGACTTTATTTCCTTTCTTTCAAACAGTACAAAAATATAAATATGCATGGGTATATATATACATGTGTGTATATATATGTATGTGTATATATATATGCATTTGTGCGTGTGTGTGTGTGTGTGTGTGTGTGTGCGCGCTACATATGCATGGTGTGTTTGAGTATATAAGAATAGGATTTTATGAGTTCTATTTTTTTGTGTGTGTGTGTGGAACTGGGGATGGAACCCAGGGGCATTTTACTTCCAAGATACATCCCCAGCCTTATTTTTTACTCTTTATTTTAAAACAAGGTCTCACTAAGTTGCAGAGGACCTCACTAAGAGGTGAAGGCTGTCCTCCGACTGTGATCCTTCTGTCTCAGCTTCCCAAGTACTGGGATTACGAGCTTCTGCCATCATGCCTGAATGTGTTCTAATATTTTGGCTCATATATTTTCTTAAACTTTGCCATGTAGTAGGTAACAAAATGTATACAGTTATGTGCTAACCACAGGGATGTATTCTGATAAATGCATCATTAGGCCTTTTTCATTTGTGTAAGTATCATAGAGTGCATTTCCACAAAGCTAGGTGGTATAGGTGAATCACAGAATGTGATCTCTTGATGTAATAAAAAGACAGAGTGAATTCAAAATACTTGATATTTTGGAGTAATCTTCTGTAGTAAGTAGAATGGAGAGATTCTAAAGTAAAAATAAAAACTAAAGTATAGAAAATACATAAACCAGTTGCATAAGTGTTTATTATCTTTATCAAGTATTGCACACTGTACATGATTGCATGTTCTAGACTTTTATACAAGTGGAAGCAAAGTAGGTTTATTTACCAGCATCACCAGAAATATGTCAATAATACATTGCATTGCAATATAATGACAGTTACAATGTCCCTAGGAAAATACATTTACTTAATTATAATTGTGCATTATATATATGTACATCATATATACATATGTATATATATTATATGTATATATGTATATGTATTATTATATATATATATTATATGTATACATGTATATATATGTATATATGTATATATGTATATATGTATATATGTATGTGTGTGTGTGTATATATATATATATATATATATATATATATATATATATTCTATCATTGACTGAAATGTCATTATGCGGGACAGGATGATATCTACAAGAACATTCCATAGAGGAACTAAGAAACGTCCAATCAGAAAATTCCAAAGATTTAGATCTTTATTTTATAATGTATGTCATTGCATGTCAATTTGATCAACTTAAAATTTCTAAGAAACTTAAAATATATTTAAAATATCTAATCAGCGTATTTTGGAGAATTAAATAAATCAGAACATCACAGCATCATGAAATCAGCTCCACAATTTTCATGTGCTAAGGATAATTGCTAGTTAGGATGAAACCTTAACTCTTATAAATCTCGCAAGCTTCTTAATTTTGGAGATGCGATTTCTGAGCTCTATGGGGTTTTCTTTCCTTTTAAACTAGGGACCGACTCCCATCTGATGAATGTGTGTATGTCTTTTGCACACAGGTTGAACAATGAAGCTCTGAGAAAGATACTGCTGAAGTATCTGCAGGATGCACCTTGCCAAGGTGGTGGTGGTCTTGAGCTGCTTGGAGCTGCATGGAGACTTCTGCATAAATACACTTCAGTGCTGTACTAAATGACTTTAATTCCTATGGAAATCGGATGTCTTTTACAGATAGTTTTCTCTCAGCCCTGCTGAGTTTTTGCTGCACAGGCAGAGAGCTGTCAAGGGTCACCGAGTGTCTTGTAAGTGCTCAGCTTTTCTTGACATTTGACGAGTACAAGGGAAAAGCTTGCTGATTTCTGAGTTTCGGGATCTCAGTCAATCTCTGCCAGCCAAGGGAAGAGTTCTAGGAAAGAGCCAACTTGAGGATTTTATCGCTTGGCAAATTTGTGTTTTGTGAAAATGTGTAAATTTAATTTCATATAATTAGTAGCACCAATATTAATTGAAAAATGAGAAAAAAATCACAAACCAAATAATTTTTTAAAGTGCTGGAAAACAAAACCTGGTAATATTTCAATAGTTTACTTTCAAAGTATTTTCTGACATGCAATTAGCTATCAGAAATTTATTTATATGTACATTTTAAACTTCTTTTTACTTTACCTAAAGTTATGATTATTTTTCACATTTTAAACTTTATTTTGGTTCTTCTTTTAGATTAGTATGCTTGTATCATAATTTACTAATTTTTTGCCATCCGAGGGTTTTGTTTATTGTCATTCTTTGTTGAGCAGGATCTTTGGTAGGCCCCACACATCCCAACCCCCAGAATGTACATGTACATCTGTGTCTACTTTCTTCCTCCCAAGTCATAGAACTTGTGACTTATATAATCCAGGCACAAAAGCTAAGATGCTATAAAAGATAAAATGTAGGAGATTATGTGTATGTGATTGTCACATAGCATTACATCGTCTATCTTGCTAAAAATTCTGCAACTGCCTTTGGAGCAGCAAGCTGCCACCCTCCAGGTTGCTCTAGAGAGAGGACAACAAGGAAAGAAAACAAGAGTGGTCACTTTGCAAGAATTACCATAGAGCTAAAAAACGAAGGCAATGTATTATAAATAGATAACTAAATAAAAAAAAAATACACCCATGCTTCCATGGTAAACTTTTTTCTGTGGTTCTAGGGATTGATCCCAGGAGCTTTCTATCTCTGGGCAAACCCCCATCTTTATAATTGTTTTATTTTGAAACAAGGTCTCACTTTATGGCAAACTGACCTTAAACCTTTGATTAGATCTTTCTATTTTAGATTCCCAAGTACTGGAATTAGAGGCTTGTACCACCATGCTTGGACGATAAACTGATTTTATACAGTTATGTAAAAGCAATATTGAAAAAAATAGTATTTTAATAAATGATCATAGAAAACTGGATATCTACATGAAGAAAATATTAAGGAACTCAAACCACAGAGAATACAGAAAACTATTCAGAGATAAATATGTATTTCTACATCTTTTTATTTACATTTTTTATCCTGTGGTCTTAAGGATTGAATCCAGTAAAGTTATTCTACTGAGCTACAACTCCAGCCCTTTTTACTTTTTATTTTGAAAGAAAGTCTTGCTAAATAACCATGTACTGGCCTTGAACCCACAATCCTCTCATCTCAGCTTCCCAATTACTGGAATTAAAGATGTGTACTGCCATACTCAGCTTTCCAAACATTTAAAATTATGACACTTCTGGAAGAAATACATAAACATATATTTGAGACCTCAGGGTAACCAAAGATGTTTTAGAAAATAAAATAACAGCCATAGACAGAGAAATGTGACAATCTGGACTTCAAGTACTCAAAAATGTTGTATATCTGAAGACATTAAGGGAAAAAAAATGAACATGTCAAAGAATGAAAGAAATTGTGTGGACCTATCTATACCCAGAAAATAAAAATAACACAACTCAAAGGTAGAAATAAAAAGAACTCCATAAAAACTTGAAACAGTTTATCTCAAGTCTATGAAAATACCCAGTAAGTACATGAAAAACTTCAATTTTTAAGATCTAGTCTTCATCAAGAGTACATAAATTAAAACAATGGAAGGCTGTTTCATTTCTATCATAGTGACTAAATTTTTTTAAAAATGACCTACACCAAATATTGGGCAATGGGACTGTCATGCTTGCTACTCGGAATATAAAATTACACAAAAGTTTGTAGAACAGTTGAGTTGTTTCTTTTAAGTAAAGCATACTTGTACTTCCTGACCCCAAACGTCTTTCTCCAGGTATTTATCTAATATAAATCAAAACATTGACATATTCACCTTCACACATACATCTACCACATACAAGAACATTTACAAAAATTTTACTCATGATGGCCCTATTGAGCTGGGAAGATGGTTGACACCTTTAATCCCAGCTGTTGGTACCCTGAGAAAGAGGATGATAGGTTCAAGGAAAGCCTGAGCAATTTATCGAGACTTTGTTTCAAATTTAAAAAGAGGGCCAAGGGTTTCATTTGGAGGTAAAATGCTCCTGCATTCAATCCCCAGTACCAATAATAATTATACCAATAATAATAACAATAATAATGATAACTATATGGAAAATCCAAATGATCATTCCTGAGTGAATTAACAAATTGTGATATATTCATAAATGGAATACCACTGACAAAAATATAGAAGCAGACCTCTAATATTTAATGCTATGGATGCGTTTCAATAATACTGGAGTGAATGACAAAAGCCAGACACAAAATTGCGCCTGCTGAAGATTCTATTCGTATGATGCTCTGGGGCAGGAAGTATGATCTGTGATGTTAACATTGGCTGCCTTATGGATGGTGGCGATGGGCACAGAGCAACAGAGCATGGGGAAAGAATTACTCATCTATCCACTGATTAATATTCTCTGACCTTTAGAATTTAAGTTCCAAAAAGTAAGGATACCCATGTTTCCATCATTTGTAACCGCACCTAGCACATATAGGTATTCAACAAATATTTTTTAAAATGTATGATGAAATGATGTACATTTTAGCATTTAATATCATAAGAATTGGGACAAACTTTTTGAATGTATACATTATTATTTGATTTACAAAGTCTCTAAACAAATGTAGCAAACAAACTATAACATGTGAAGACATAATTATTTTAAGTTAAAACCATTGATTGCTGCTGTGTTTAGCAATTTACCTTTCCACATTTTTTTGTTAAGAGAAAAACAAAGAGCTCTCACTGAAAGAGTTGGATGGTTCATTCCACAAACAAATTTTAGAAAGTATCATCACTAGTAACATAAAAAAAATCAGTGATAGATATTATAATAGAAACCATTTTTTTCATTTGGTTATGCAGAACTTATTACTACTCTTCAAGTGAGAACTGTGAAGATAATTTCTTAAGTAAAAGGCATAGTGCAATGAAAACATGACCAATATAAAGGCTCTTTTAGCATAAATAATGAAGTTGATTGCACTAGTTTACTGCATTAGCAGTCTACAGGCTTCACTCTTCAATTTCCGTGAGAATACAGTAGATATTCTCTCCATGCTGACTAGAAAAGAATTTTATTTAAATAGACTGTGAGCCGCTATGTCTTGCTCAACTCACACAGTGTTTCTTTGTTCCATTTAAAATCATACATTTAGTATTTCCATGATAAATTTAAGAAAACCCATCAATACCAAATAATCGGCATGGATGGACTTTTCACCCTTCATTCTGAATTTTACCTTGTTTCTAAGAATTTGAGCAAACAAAGGACAGTTTCATTTGTTGAGAAACATGAATAGGAGAAAAATAAATAGCATACTACAAATAAAAGAAATGCCAAATGTGTAAAATGGAAACTATGCAAGTTAGTAAAATTCATGTTATAGTAAATAAGTTATAAAATCCTTCTCTCATCTGTTGCTGCAGTTTAGGATTACTGTGTAACCTAATAGAGCACCCTTTCCTAAGCACTCTAGAAAGGTTTGCATTCTTTTGTATCTAACATGAATGGGAAGAAAAAAACAATCTGTATGTATTTAAATAACTTTCTTTACATTTTAAAGGTTATAATATCATAAATAACATTTTCATTTCACTCCTTTGTATGCATCTGACCAGAACAAGACACTTCCATTTTCAGGATTAGTTCTACTCAAAAGACAAAATAATACTTTTTATAAAATGTTATTTCATAGCCGGGCGAGGTGGCACACGCTTGTAATCCCCACACTTAGGAGGCAGAGACAGGAGGATCGCGCAGGTTCGGAGCCAGCCGTGCTGGCTTAAGAGACCCTGTTTCAAAATAAAAAAGTATAAAGTAGGTCTAGGAGTGTAGCCCGGAGGTAGAAGGGTTCCAGGAGCCCCAGTACCACAAAAAAGATGCTATTTCATATATCAAGTGAAAAGTATTTTTGGTACAACTCTTAGACCAACTGATGGCATATTGCACTGTTGTAACATTTTTAATAGCAAAGAGCTTTATGCATACAAATATGTTCACATAAGATGTAATTATTTAGTCCTTCTCCATTTCCCACTCCATTCCCTCCCCCTCCCTAAATGAGTCATGTGTGCACGTATGCCTCTACTATCTTGTATTCCGTTAAGATGTATGGCTACAATGCACCAATAAAATTTTTTAAAATATATATTTATGTATCTATGTATTCAACAAGTTTAAGTTTGGATTATACAGTGGACCGGGCACTCTTCCAAGCACTGATAATATATTGACTAATAAAATAAATAGATTCTCAACAGCTGAGAACTTATTATTCTGTCTGGAGAAAGGAAAAAGTGAACATGTAGGAAAACAATGATAAATGCAGTAAAAATGTATATAAAAATGATGCTGGTATAGGAAGTGGGAGGTTAGTTCCATTTATTCTATGTTCACACAGAGGGAAGTTATGTCTATTAACTACCCTATGTATAAATTGTTCAATATTTATTTTCATGGCCAAATCTAGAAATCTTGGAAGAGATACAAAAGGTAAAGTCTTGAAGGTAGGAGCAAGCTTTGTATTCACAAGACGGTGTCAGGAGGGTTTGCTCAAGTCAATGGAAGGAATAAAGACACAGAATTAAGTGATCACAGAGGCTTGTTGGACCTAAAGGATTGTATTTCACTGTATCTTAAAATAAGATTTTAAGGAAGGGAAGGACAGCTGATTAATTTGGTTACCTCAAATTAAGCCTATATCAAAGAAAAATGATGAAAAATGGCATTTCTTGGAGACGGAGTTTTTGTTATTTATTGATGGACTGGATGTGAGGATTAGAAAAGTGAGAAATCAGAGGTAGGAAAATATAATTTGAAATAAGAATAATTCAAACATAAACAGACATAATGACATAAAAACAGAAAAGACATACTACATAAGATGCTCTATATCAAGAATATAGAAAAATATAGTAAGAAATTAACAACATAAAAATATTAACCTGCTGGGCGTGGTAGGACACGCTTGTAATCCCCGCGCTTGGGTGGCAGAGGCAGGAGGATCGCGCAGGTTTGAAGCCAGCCTCGCTGGCTTAAGAGACCCTGTTTCCAAATAAAAGTATAAAAAAAAAATAGCTCTGGGAGTGTAGCCCGGAGGTAGAAGGATGTCCAGGAACCCCAAATTGTAGAGATAAAAATATATTTCTGTAGTGAAAATATATCCAAAATGACATTCATGGATGATTTGACAGCACAGGATAACTTTGGAGATATTATCAAAATCACCAAAAACCATAAAAAGGAAAGAAAAAAGAGTAAAACAAAATAAAGGATCACTGGATAACTCTGGAACAATATCAAGTAATATTATCTACATAAAATTTTAAGTTCAAAGATAGGGCAGAAATTATTTGAAGAAATAAGTCAATTTTTCTGAGTGATAAAAGATAACCTAGAGGACATTATGTTAAGTGAAATTAGCCAGTCACAGAAAGCGAAGGCCCATATGTTTTCTCTCATTTGCAGAGGCTCAGGAGTTATTGAGATACCAGGAGGACTTCAGATAATGAAGGAAAAACTTCAGTGGAACCAAGGAGGTGGTCGAGGAAAAGAGGTTGTGGATAAAAGAATCTGTGAAGGAAAGACCTCCATTGGCATCATGTATTTTTGTGAGAGTATCATTGTCAATCCCAGTACTCTGTATGGGGAAGAGAGGGAGTGGGGAGACACCCAGGGGAATTCTCAAGAGAATTCTCAAGAATGTGCATGGCTGTCACCATCACTCTGAACTACATTATAATGCGAGACTATAATTCACCAATAAAAGTAAAACAATAAAAATAAAGGAGGCATCGGAGAAAAATAACAACCACAGATCTTAGAAACTCAATGAAATGTAAAAAGAAATGTAAAGAAAACTACCTCAAATCTTATGATAATAACCTTTCGAAAACTACCAATAAAGTACATACATTTCCATAAGAATAAAACAAGAATAAAACAAATCAAATATATGCATGTATATATATGTATGTATATATATATGTGTATATATATATATTCACATATATGTCAGATCATAAGTTAACTGGTAGGTGATAGAGAAAAATGGTAGAGATGAGTTCTTTGCAGAGAAAAATAAAAGACATATCTTTATAAATAGATGCAAACATAAAATTATGGCAGACATATTGTCAGAATCAAGGACATATGAAGAAATAGAGAGACATCTTTTAAATTATTAAAAAAACGGAGTCTTAGGACCAGATAAAAAATGTTCATAAGAAAGAATTGCTGAAGTACATCATGTGCTTTAGAGTTTCCCTCTTCCCCTCCATCCCCTCAGTTAGGCTGCCTTTCTTGCTCCACCATAGGACCTCTTTTTTCACCTGGAGATCTTCCTGTGACCCATTTCACCTTAGCTTTCACATATTTTAAGAGAGAAATATTAGCCCTTAACTTTTTAATTTAATTAAAATAAGCAGGACATACTAGAACAGAACATAATTAAGTTTTGTCCCACTACAAAATTTCTCCCATTCTCTCTCTCTCTCTCTCTCTCTCTCTCTCTCTCTCTCTCTATATATATATATATATATATATATATATATATATATATATATGGGTGGGGGTGGGGTGCGTGTGTATGTGTGTGTGTTTGTGTGTTTGTGTGTGTGTTTTAAATTTATCTGATGCTTCTCTCTATAAATCTAAATAGCAGATCTGCATCTTTAGTTCCTGCTGAAAATTGTGGAGGCTGACTCTTTATCACCATTTCTACCTTGCTCTCCTGGATTATTTTTAATTATTATTTTTGTTTTGTTGAAGAGGGCTTGCCTTTTAGAGTGTGCTCTTTATAGAGTCTCTGTGTGCCCCATGGTAATATATTCAATCATACTGTTCCCTCTCGGCTTCATCCATTCAGTTATTTGGTTATTTATCCTGATAATGCTAAAACTGTGAATGAGAGAACAGATTCACCTTCCTCAAGAGTTTCACAGCTTTCCATGCCTAATCTTTACATACTAACAAAGATTCTTTCTCTCTTGTTATTCTTTGTCTGATGAACCCTTTTTATTACTGGCCAGACTTTCCTCCAAGTTGGAAATGGCCTACGAAAAATAATGATTTTTCTACTACTTTATTTAAATTGTACTTGTCAGACATTATTATTATAACTAATATGGATTTTATTATTAAGTTCCAAGAACAGAAAAAATAATCATGTAGTCATTCTTAACTAAAACTGTTGCTGGTATCCTAATTTCGCCAGGGTCTTTACCAAAATACATCAATTTATCTAGTTTTCCATAAATATGCTAAACTTATTTGGTCAACCTTTATAGTTCTCATTGTATATAATATTCAATAGTATATTTTTTAAATTTTGGTATTGTTTTCTATATATAAAGTATTTGGGGTGTTTTTATTTTTTATTCTGTTTGACAAATTTAGTTAATTGATCTTTAAAAACTCTTCTTACTCTTTAAGAATGCCCTTTTATTCATTTTCTGCATTCTCCTATTTTAAAACTATGTTGATCACAGCTCACTTCTTAATTACTTTTCTAAATGCTATTCCTGTCATATTTTTATATTTGCTTACTTTATTTTGAGAATCTTAGCCTGATTTTTCAGCTTTTACTGACTTTTGTTTTAATTTTTATTAACTGCTAAATATATAATCATAGATAAATCATGTTCTCTGTTTTTGTTTCTTTTCAAGAAGCATCCTCGTCTTTCCTAATAGTAGTATGATTTTCTTGAATTTTAGTGATTGGTTCGTTTAAAAGAGTGATTTTCTAAGTTTGTTCTCAGGAAGCAGAACCTCAGCTTCCCCTGGGAATTTATAGAAAATATAAATTCTAATTCTGAATCAGAAATATTAGGTTTGAGTGCCGGGCGTGGTGGCGCACGCTTGGAATCCCAGCATTTTGGAGGCTGAGACTGGAGGATCGCAGTTCTCACACATCCTCAGCTACTTAGTGAGGCCCTCTGCAACTCAGTGAGAGCCTATTTCAAAATATAAAAATAAGAAATTGGGCAGGAATTGTAGCTTGGAGGTCAAATGTCTCTGGATTCCATCCCCAGACCCGCAAAAAAAAAAAAAGAAAAAAAAAAAAAAATATATATATATATATATATATATATATATATATCCTAAAGTTTGAGAACTATTGATATAACTATTTTTTTCTTTTTCTCATATTTTTGTTATTGTTGTAAAGATATATTTTTTATCTTTTTTAAAATTATGACTTATTCTTTCCATGTGGTTTTTGACCTGTGGTTTCTGCGTGTAATTTAAAAACATTCAGGTAACTTCTGTGTGTTTCCTTTACTCTTGAAAACATAACTATTTTTCCTGCAAAAGAAAACTCCGACTCTGTGTAGGGAATGCACAGGTGTAAATGCTCGCCCAGCAGTCATCAATCCAGATGGATGGCTGTGAGCCACATATCATCCTGATGCTAGCATGAACCTTAACGCAAGGTGCCTGGTTCCATCTTGATTACCAACTTATGACTAAAGCTCTTTCTCCAAGTAACACTTTCCTCTACTTTCAAGAACCACAGTCTAATGTTAGTTATTGTCAGTTTGTCTGGGAGTGAGTAGCTCTCACCCTCCATGCGTGTCTTACATTAACTCACTTTTCAGCCTTCTGTACTTAGTGCAGAGTTTAAATTAGTCATTTAACAACAAACTAAATCCTAAACTGTTCTCAAAAACAAGTATAATGAGACGAAACCTAATCACTTTATGATATATTATTTCATGTGGCATATTTTAAAAGGTGTATTTATTAAAAACAATTTAAGAATTGACACATAGAATTACATTTATTCACCCATTTTAGTCACTTATTATAATTGGATAACTGACTCACCTTCACAGCACTTTTCTAGAAATTGAGCATCTGTTATTTACAAAAGCAGCTAATTCAACATGGATGTTTGTGTTAATTTCAAGAGATCAGGCATCAATAATAAAAGTGTGAACATAATGCTTAGTTTAATATTCATATTATTGTTACCAATCTTACTAAATTAAATTTTGATGAAATTCAATGATTCAATTCCCAGCTGAAGAGTAGATCATTTTCAAATAAATTCCCAGAGTAAGAAGTTAAAAATACTATTAACAGGCTATTTTTGTATAAAAGAAAGGGACAACTATTTAAGCTGAATAATCTTGTCTTATAAAATATACTACATACATTTACCAAGATGAACTTTTGTAAGAGAATCAGCTTTCAATTTCTCATTAAGGTGCTACTTCAGTAGATGAGCTATTGTTAAGAAATGTAAATGCAATGGAAAATTATGGGCCTGCCAGAGGAAGAAACTTTTGCTGAGGAAGCAGTTCCTGGCAACATTTCCTTTCAAGCATAAACATAGCAGAGTGACCTTAACGCCTACCTTACTTTTTATGTCTCCATGAAGCTCTGAAGTGTGCCAGGAATGAGAATGATGGAAGAAGGGGAGAACAATAAAAATGTGGGAAGGCAAAATCACTAGAGCAAATGAGTAGGAATTGTTGTCTAAAACAATTGGTATAATCCCCATCTTCACCTTGTTATAGTCTATATTCAAGTAATGTAAATGTGTGATATGACTTTTCATGAATCTGTTTTTATTGTCCTGTGTGTTTTCGAGTTGTTTCATTCACTCTCTGTTGAGGTCCTTTCCTGGGTGCACTAAGAGTTCGACCAAAGTTGTGGGGACTCTTCTGCAGATTTCTGGAGCTTTTTCACCGTGCACTTTCTTGTCTTAATGTTCTGCCCATAAACATTGTTTCTTTTATCTTTCCCATTCCAGGTCTCTGTTTCCCTAACTCAGAAAGACATAAAATTTCTTTGGAGTTTCTTTTTGTACTGCACCTCAAATTATCTCTCCAAGTTGTGAGCCGGGACAATGACACGGTTCTCATTTCTTTCTTTCCTATGTGGGATCACATTCCTTTACTTCTTATTGTCATAGAGTTTGTCGGGAAAAGACAAATTCTACAGCAGTGACTCCTCGAGGGGTGGAAAACATTTGGTTTCTTCTTCCACAATCAGCTTTTCCAGTTCTGCTATTTTTTTCATTAACTCATTTTCACACTGACTTCTTGAGCTGCAGGGATTTTTTCCAGCAGTATGATAGCGTCGGATCCCTGGGATCCAGACGGGGAGGTAAATACTTTGTACTGGAAGAGTGTTCCTGTGTTAATAATGAATCTCATATCCAACCTACGTTACCCTCCACTTAGCACTGTCAGGATCCTGTCCCATACACACACAGCTGGTCCTTTTCAATGTTGGTGAGGACCTGCAACTCCCTTTGTCCTGTTTCTAGGGCCAGGCTCCTCTGGCTCGGGGATGCTGTGACTTCCAACACCCTTAGGTTTTGGACAACAAGCCAGAAAAAGGGAGGAATCAATTCTGAGCTAAATGTATATTGCTTTGTAAGCAGGAACTTGCAGCATTTTCAAGCAAGAGAGAAACAGTGATCTTTAACAGGAAAATTTACTCCATTTTGAAGTTTCAGAGGATTGAAGACAATCTGGGATTTCAAGATCTGTAGTGCAACAACCCAGTGTCACCATCCATATTTCAGGGACGTATCCTTTCTTCGTTTCAATGATCATGGCATAAAAGACACATCCAGGTTGAGGATTCAATATTCTCTTTAGACTCTCTACTTTCATGATTCTCCTTTAATGACTATTTCTTGGCCTCATCTTCAGCTTTTTCTGTATCTTGAAGACATCAAGGAGGTGCTCTGGCTTTCAGACTTAGCTAGTAATTGATGATCAATCATCACCCTTAGCCTTTCATTCATTTTCTCTGAGGCATCATCTGCCCCCATCACCACTACTTAATTTCCATGTCCTTATAGGTACCATTATCATTGTTCCAATAGGTCCCTAAGGACGAATATATTGCACCACTACTACCTTTATTTCCTCCTGTATATCATACAAGCTCACCATTAATGAAAGCTGTAATGATCTCATTCAACAGCTAGCCAGGGGCTCTCCCCTCCCCTCCCACGACTCCTTGGCATTTGGCTGGCAGCTGATCCAGCTCTAATACCATTCCAGACTTTTCTTCCTCCGAGAAATCCTGCACTGACCATGAAAAATCAGATGCTCCAAGTGGACTCTGAGATGGACTATGTAGAGAAGTGTTTTAGCAAATCTATCTCTAAAAGGAAATGAAGATAGTAGGCTGTGCAGAGGGAGAGGAAGGGCAGCAATGCAGCTACATCGTCACTCTGATGAGTCCTTGGATAATAACTGACTCCAGTAAGGGGATAAGACCTGCAGCACTCTCACTGCATGATGACACTGGTCAGTTTTATTTTTTTTATTTCTTTCCATATTTTATTTTATTTATATGCGGAGCATATTGAAAATGATGTACATTTAGATTGTGCTTTGTGCCCTCCCCTGTACCCCTCCCAATAAAGAGTGTCCAGGTTTACCTTGATACATTTATACTATTACACATATTCAAATGTAGCTCCTCCATTGAACAACCTCAGCTTTCTTCCTCTCCTATCCTTCCATTCTAGCTTTGCTGAGTTTTACCCTTCATTATCTGGAGTCCCTCTGATATTACCACTACTCTGTAGCTTGGGCATATTAGAGAAAACATATGCCCCTTCTCTTTCTGTGCTTGACTAATCTCACTTAACATAATGTTCTCCAGTTCCTTCCATCTTCTTGCAAATGCTATTATTTTATTCTTCTGTATAGCTGAATAGAATTCCACTGTGTGTATTTACCATAATTTTGCAATCCACTCATCTGTAGATGGAGATCTAGGATTTTAAGGAAGGGCTGAAGGGGATATGGGAGATGTCTCTGTACAGATAAATCAGTAACAGAAAGAAGAAGGTTATTACAATTCGGATATGGAATATCCCCCAGGAAATATCATGCACTGGAAATACAGCAATATTCAGAAGTGAACACTGAATCAATTGACTCAGCTATCAATGGAATAGTACTACCTTGTAGTAAATGAAGGCAGGTGGGTGTGGCTGGAGGGAGCCTGTTACAGGAGTCGTGGCCTTGAAACCCTACCCATCCCTGGTCCCTTTTCCACCCTCTTCCCTCTCTGTTTCCCAGCTGACCTGAACCTAGTATTTTTTCTTCTTCTACCAGCATCACTATGATATTTCTGCCTTGGAGTCTGTTGGACATGGACTGAACCTCTGATAATGTGAGCCAAAATAAATCTTTTCTCCTCTAAGTGGTTCTTATCAGATATTTTGGTCATAACAATGAAAGAGTTAACTGACACAAAGGTGAACAAAAGTAGCAAGAAAAGAAAAAATTTGAGACAGAGGAAGGGAAGAGGATAAAGTCATATGTCTACATACACTGTATCATGTGTTAAGTAATTAAAAATAAGCATGTTTAAGGTCTATCACACTATGGTAGGGACTAAGTAATGATTCAAAATAATATGTTTTCTCTCTATAATTAGTTCTAAATTCAATCTGATTAGAAAAGGTAGGATTTCTGAATCCGAACATGATTTTAGACACATTAATACTACCTTTTAAGACTATTTTGTATCAGAAAAAGTAACACAGTACAAAGATGAACAGTAGTTTGAATAATAGGCATTTTTCTTTGAAGGAAAATAAAAAAATTAAAAGACTGATGTTGCTTAAGTTCAGATTTATCATAAAGCAATCATAATCAAAACAGATGGTATAAGATTGATGAAAAAAGAAGCAGAAAAAAATAGAATAATAGAATTATATAGATATAGGTCCACATAAAAATAAATATAAATAAATGTATTTATTATATTTATGTAATGTATTGTTATATAGTAAAGAAACATTTAAATACATAGATACTTGCACATGTATATATATATAATATATAATATATATCACATATATATGCAAGTATTTTTAAGGAACCAAAGAATACAAACTTTCAAAATTAGTTTTTTCAACAAATGTGCTGAAGCAATTGAACATTCACATGCAAATGAGTTTTCACATATACCTACAACCTTAAAATAATACACTCAATATTGATCATATAACTACTTTTTCAAGAAGCCCTATAAAACTTTTAGTACAAAATATAGGAGAAAATCAAGACCAACCTGGGTTAAGCCATGACATTTTAGACATAACACCCAAGAGCAAAATCCATGAAAAAGCAATTAATAAGCTGGATCTTATTAAAATTAAAACTCTGCTCTGTTGAAATAAAATAATTCAAAAATGAAAAGAAAAGTCACAGGTTTGGAGAAAATATTTACAAAAATACATATAATGAAAGATTCTTGTACAAAATATAAGAAGACACAGTAAAAAAGTGAATAACTTTATTTAAAAAATAGGCAACAGAACTGAATAGTCATTTCCCCAAAGAAGATGCATACGTGTTGAATGAGTATAGGAAAGGTTATTAAAAGTCCTAGGTCATCAGACAGATGAGGACTAACTTCTATTATAATGGCCCCAATCCAAAACACTGACAACATGAAACTCTGGTGAGGATGTGGACCAACAAGCGCACACATCCATTGCTGGTGGGAATTCAAAATGTTATAGCCACTTTGGAAGGCTGTTTGGCAGTTTCTTAAATAGCTAGGCAGACCCTTATATGTCATCAGGAAACAATTTGGAATTATTTCCAAAAAATTAAAAACTTAGGTCAACATAAAAACCTGCACAGGTTGTTTTTACAGCAACGTTCTTCATAATTGCCCAAACTTGGAAGAAAGCAAGCTATTCTCCAGAATGTAAATTAAAAAATATACCATGGTACATTCAGACAATGGGATATTATCCAGCATAAAAATAAATGAGCTGTAAATATGAAAAGACAAGGGGAATATTTAAATACATGTAACTATGTGAAAGAAGTCAACGTGAGGGCTAAAGATTATATGTGTCAATCTATATAAACTTCTGGGCAAGGTAAAAGTAGAGGAAGTAAAATAATTGATGGTTTTCGTGAACTAGGACAAAGAGAGGGATAAATTCATAGAGCACAGCAGATATTTTAGTGCAGTAAGAACATTCTATATGATAACATAATAATTAGCATAATAATATAATTACCATAATACACTGTCAAAACTCATAAGACGTATAACACCAAAAGAGAATCCCTTGAATAAACTCTGGGCTCGGGGTGATAATGATGTGTCAATTCAGGTTGAATTGTTATAGGTATATACTGTTGGTACTTTGGTGGCATGAGATGTGAATAATGGGATAATTTGTATGTGTACATAGAAATCAGGGTATATGTTGGTTCTCAATATATACTTTCTTCTTCATTTTACTACATACCTAAAGCTTCCTAAAAATAGAATATTGTGTGTGTGTGTGTGTGTGTGTGTGTGTGTGTGTGTGTGTGTTACTGGGGATAGAACCCAGGAGCATGCTACCTCTAAGCTACACCCCCATCCCTATTTCTTATTCTTTATTTTGAAACAGGGGCGGCTCACTGAATTGCAAAGGGCCTCACTAAGTAGTAGCTGAGGTTGTCTGTGCATTGGACTTCTCAAAGAAGAAAATTGATCCATTCTGAGAGCAAGGGCGTAAAGTCCAAGAAGGTCTCAACGAAACAGTGAACTCTAAAATGGATCGATAATGAAAATTTAGCCAACAGAGAACAAATATCTGCCGGAAGCTTAATTTTTAGTGCGTTCGTGCTATGTAAAAGGCCTGAGCTAGTCTAGCCTGACAATAATCAATTTTATCACACTCAATGCAATATTATAGAAGAGCTTCATCAAACAGGAGAAAGAACATAATAAATGATAGGAAATAAGGATTCATAATGGATGTCTCAGCTCATCCTTAGCCATGATGACACCAGATTTTTTATATTTAACACAACAGGTAATGGTGCATCTTCAAGGTGCCAAGTGACCAAAATAAATCGAGCTAATCTAGCATAAACACACCTGCAAATGGTGTGTAATTGAATTCCAATGATGTATTTTTACAGCAACAAAATATGTGTGTTTCTCATAATAAGATTATATTCTCTTTGGCAGGGACGTTACAGTATGTTTCCTACCAGATTGAGCCCTGTATAAAATGAGTGGATGCCATTGGGTTGAGCACGATCTTCAAATTTATGGGTGGCACAGACATATCTGATGCCAAAATAAAAATGTGTCTTTATGCTTCGATGGGAACCTTCATGAGTAATAGTTCCATCTACCATCTCTTTACCATTTATTCATTGTAAAGACATCTTTTCCCTTTGAAAAAATTAATTTCATGTCTTTCAAGGTGACTTTTAATCTTAAGTTGCTTTATGATGCCGAAAGAATAGCAAGAGTGTTCAACCATCCGTGTAACACTTCCATTTCTCTACCCCCCTGATAGGCACTGCCTCCCTCAGACACTGCCTGAGCATCTCACTGCCTTCTGAAGGAGCCTAGTCACGGTGGACCCAGGCAAAATTATTGAATACTCCTGGGCAAGGCTATGTTTGCCCCACTCCCAACACTTGTTCTGGACACGGTGTCATGCTTTATAGAACTAAACAAAATTTATTTTCCACAACATAGACTATCAGATATCTGAAGACACCTTGAGTAACTTATTTATCAGAGTTTCTGAGCGTCATAAAAAAGAATGAGAATAGGTTTCTTGCACAGTAAACAAGACCCTTCTTGACATCGCTAAAATATGATCCATCAGATGCCATCCAGAATCTACTTAGTCTTTTCAAAGTTATTTTGACTGAGTAGACACATCTAATTAGTTAGATATGTCTTACTAATAAGACTGTCAGTTGCATAAGAAGGTGCTTCACTACTTTATTTTTTCTTCTCATCACTGACAATTTAAGACAAACTATGTGGGGGAAAAGAATTTCAGATTTTATTGATGTTTTGATCATTGAGGAAGCATTAGCGTTAAGTAGTGTGTCAGACACTTTGTGCCATGCTGGGAAAATATATAGTAATACCTATAACATGTTGTCCAGGACCTTATGCTACACTAATGAATAAGCTTCATAAATGATACCTACATAGCAAATATCTATATACGAAATACAATAATAATAATCGACTCAAGGCAGGAACGAAAGATCTTTTGAAATACTGGAAATGGAAACCAGGGACATTCTACCTCCGAGCTACACTCCAGCCATATTTTTTATTCTTTATTTTGAAGCAAGGTCTCATTCTTAATTGTGAAGCAACTTGCAAAGAGCCTCTCTAAGTAGCTGAGCTGGCCAAGGAACTGCCATATTCCTTTCTCAGCCTTCCAAGTACTAGGATAAAAAGGGTGAGCTACCATGCCTGGCTACAAAACATATTTAAAAGGAGAAGACATTTAAGGTCAGATTTGAATGTCAGAATTAATTTTAAAAAATGAGGAAGAACATTTCAGAAAGAAACATGAAAAGTACATTGGGAAAAAAGGTATGCATCAGTAGTCCCTGCACAGTTTATTTCTTCAGGAAGTGAAGAGGGAGGTAGCTAACTTGACAGGACCCACCAAATGTCACTTCCTTGGATGTTGGGTAAATAAAATTAAAGTTCACACTAGTTTATTGGCCAAGAGAAACCACTGAAGGAATGTTAGGAAAGTGGTAGCATTCTAATTGCATGTTCTTTTATATTTATTAATTTTTTTTAGGAAAGCCACTAATAGTTCTGTGAAAATTAAAAAAATAAAAGGAAACTGGTGTTGGAACAAACGGATGCTTAAAGACATAGTATTTTTTTCAAATATAATAGACGTTAGACCCTAAAGTGAAATTGAATGATCAATGTAGAGAGGAAGTTTGAAGCTAAGAGATGTGGAGTGTGGAGAACCCAATGGACTGAGTGATTGTCTGGTTGAAGAGAAAGAATAAAAATATAGAAGTTGCCCCTCTGATTGGCTTTTCTAGATAGCTCGAAGGGAGTTTCTTGCACTGAGATTAAAGACAGGGAGTTATGTCTATACAAAACAGAAATGTTGAGTAAGTTTTCACATTCTGATTTAAATGACAGTGCAAATAGAAGGTAGCACATGTTTGTGAGCAGTTAGATAGATGTGTGTCTCCAACATAGCAGAAGTATCACTTTCAAAATAAAGTAAGCCGGGCGTGGTGGCGCACGCTTGTAATCCCCGCGCTTGGGAGGCTGAGACAGGAGGATCGCAGGTTCAAAGCCAGCCTCAGCTACTTAGTGAGGCTCTCAGCAACTTAGTGAGACCCTGTTTCCAAATAAAATGTAATATAGGGCTTGGAGTATAGCCCAGAGGTAGAAAGCCTCTGGGTTCCACCTCCAGTACCACCAAAAATAAATAAATAAATAAATAAATAAGGTAAAATGTGGAGATTAAATATTAAAGAATTATAGGAAAATTGTAGAATTGTGATAGAAAATATATATTCTCTATTCTTCCTGCCCAAAATGTAGGTTAATATTTGTGCACACCACAGTTTCTTAACAATAGCATCTGTCCGATAATTCAAACCTCAAGCTAAGCCAGAAAGGACCTGTGCACGTAGAATCCAACTGAATGGTGCCTATGGTATCATGCTAGTCAGCAAAGAAACTGCTATGTCAGGGAAAGAGAAATCATTCTGTGCCCTGGCAGGCACAGATAGTACACAACACAAGTTCTTCCACATATGTAGGCTACAGGTCAAATTGCAGAGAATTCTTAATTTCTGTTTTAACGCTTAGTGCTAAATAAAATAAAATATTCACTTCTAAAGAAATCTGAACTAGCCGGGGGTGGTGGCGCACGCTTGTAATCCCCGCGCTTGGGAGGCAGAGACAGGAGGATCACATAGGTTCGAAGCCAGACACTCGCGCTGGCTTAGGAGACCCTGTTTCCAAATAAAAAATATAAAAAATAGGTCTGGGAGTGTAGCCCGGAGGTAGAAGGGCTTCCAGGAACACACTAGTACCACCAAAAAAAGAAAGAAAGAAAGAAAGAAAGAAAGAAAGAAAGAAAGAAAGAAGTCTGAACTAGTAAAATATCAGCTAAAATAACTAGTATAAAAATAACATGGCTGGGCGTGGTGGCGCACATTTGTAATCCCTGTGCTTGGGAGAATGAGACAGGAGGATCGCACAGGTTCGAAGCCAGCCTCAGCTACTTAGTGAGGCTCTCAGCAACTTAGTGAGGCCCTGTTTCCAAATAAAATAATAAAATAGGTCTAGGAGTATAGCCCAGAGGTAAAAGGCCCCTGTGGCTCTACACCCAGTACCACTAATAATAATAATATTAATAATAATAATAATAATAATAATAAAACATGAACTTTTAAAATAGTATACTTTATAAGTATTTTATTTATTAGTTCTTAGTCATCAAAATATAGCAGTTTGTCTTTGCTCCAGAAGGTCACTCGGGGACCTGACCTGGCTTGTTTTATCCTGCAAGCTTTAACATGTGGCTTTCTTTCCTAGATCTAAGTGAGATCCTCCAAGTGGATCCACTTTCTATGTAAGAGGAAGATGAAGAAAGAATTCAGAACAAATATCTTTGGCTTTAAGAAAATAAACTTGAAGTAGTATATTATGCTTCTTACCATAAACCTATGCTTCGAACTTGATGACATGGTCTCTCTCACCTGATGGTCATTCAGGCTGAGAATATTTGACATCTACCTGAAGGTTCCACATTGCTCTTACTCTGTGAAACTCAGACCCTAAGGATAAAATTAATAAATAGATAACAGATTTTGGCAAAAAAAAAAATGATAATGTCTCTGCCTTGGTAAGAGAGACATGATACAAAGGAGAAAGTGAGAGTCAGGGCCTTTCAAACCTTCTGCTTGAATTAGCATCCCTAGCTCACCATTTACATTTCCAGGTGCCTCGGGCAATATGTCTCCTGTCACTGCTGTGATTCTCTCTTGCAAAAGAATATGCAGAGTTGCATTGTCTTCCTCTACATGCATAATGAATGTTTTAGACAAAGCTAATATTATTTAAAACTATATTACTTTAAATGATGCTGACGGTCTCTGACTTACAATTTAATGATTTTTTTTTTCATTTTTACCGTGGTGTAAAATGTACTTTGAGTTTTCAATTTTAGTCTTTTCCTGGGCAGCAGTAAGTGATACAGTCCGTATTCTTTGGTGATGCTGGCCAGTGGCAGAGAGTCAGGGCTCCAAGAATCCACCTGGTCACGAGGATATACAAATGTTATTCAACAGAATTCTAAGAGGCTAAACGGTGATGTTCAATAGGTAAGGTGTATAAATGCATGTTAAAGATATTGTGTTGGTGCATAAAAATTGTACATCATATTGAGGTCCAGGGTGATACAGACAGGCATGCACACAGGACTCGGTGTGTTGCCTTTTTTATTCCATCCCACTACTCAATACTGAGATTAGTAGTGAGACCTTTATATAGGGACATAGCACTCTCTGAACTGTATTTTTAATCTGTTCTCCTTTATTCCTTCCTCATATCCCTCCTTCTATCTCATTCCACTAATCTACTGCTCTCTCTCTCTCTCTCTCTCTCTCTCTCTCTCTCTCTCTTCCATTTTATAAAGTCCCTGTGTTTCCTGTTTTCTGCATTTTGACTAGACACCTTTACAATTCACACTGGATTCATTGTAATGTAAACCCATTGTAAGCCAAGGAACATCAGCATTACGGAAAACTAATTTTCATTATTGGAGACATGGGGGAAGTTGGACCATCCATTCTATGAGAATACTAGAAATTAATTAATTTTAAAAATTAACAAAATAACAAGAACAGACATCCTAGGCATTGGATAGTGGTTAAAGGAGATAAGCACATGGTAAAATTTGCTCTTGGAAGATGGTTTTGTATCAGCTTTACTGGAGGAATGAGGTATGAATAGGAGCTGGTGGTAGAGACCCACAGGCTTGCTACACAAAAGACAAACTGGTTCATAACTGAAGGGAAAAAACTGCCGTTTTTGTGACCTCAGGAGGCAATCATGATTTGCTAGGCAGAGTAGAACAAAGGGATCTAAGATAAAAATGACTAATAGGATTAAAGAGGGACATCATGGCACATATTAAAGAAATGAAAAGGATAATATGAGAAGGTAATGCTCAGTCATATGCCAAAATTTTGGAGAATTTATGACCACACATAAGTATCTAGTAGATTAATGATTATCAGAAAGTGAAGGTAGAGGGAAGAAGAAATTCTGATCAACCAGGTACAAAGTTACAAATAGAGAAAAAAGTAAGCACCAGTTTTCTATCATAGAATTGAGTGACTATGGTTAAAAGTAAGGTATATTACAATATTTAAGAAAATAGATGTTTATTCTGACTTGAACATTACATAGTGTATAGATGTACCAAAACTTCACATGGTATTTCATAATATATATAATTTTCTAAAGTAAAACAGAGTAATGTGCCACAATCTAAGATTTGTTTCAGGAATGAAAGGTGAAAATCAATATAAATTACTATATAAGTAAAGTAAGGAATGAAGCCATATCAGCATTTGTCAAAATCCAATTTAATGCATGGTATTTTCCCCAAAATAAGAAGGCATATTGCTCAAATTTAAAAAGTACATCTATGAAAAAAATTTGAAATTACTTAATTCTAAATGGTAGTTGACTGAATGCTTTCTACTTAATAATATTAAGAAGTAAAAAGTGTGCACTCTCATGACTTCTGTTAAACATGATACTGGAAGTCTAGACAATACAATAAGACAAAAATTAAAATATACAAATTGGTAAAGGGCAAGTAAAACATTTTTATTTACAAAAATTATTCTGCAAATAAAAATAAATCCTACAAAATCTATAGAAAAGATAATACAACTAGCAGGTAAATTTCTGAAGGTGGTGGAAAAAGATCATTGTAGGAAAGTCAGTTTTCTTTTATACACTAGTAATGAGTAACCTAAAAATAAAGCATAAAAAAATTTACAGTATACTCAAACAATATGAAAAAGTACAACCAGAAAACATGTTAAGGAAAATAATTTGGATATTGCTCAGTTGTTGTATTGGAATACATACTATTGTTAAAATGGTAGTTTTGCCATATTAACTAGATTCCTGACAGGATTTTTAAGGAAATCCACAAAGTCAATTCTAAAGATTATACACATGCAAATAGTTTAGAACAGCTAAAACAATGAAAAAGTTTGTAGACCATCACCTAGCTAATTTCAAGACTATTGTAAAATTACAATAAATAAGACAATCTATTACTGACACTAATGTGATTGGATAGATCACCAGACCACAATAAAATCTAGAATCCATCATGCATATATGGTCTACCAATGTTCAAGGAAAATGCCTAAGCAATTTAATGAATAAATGAGCTTCCTTAAAAAAGGTGATAAAATAATTGGATATACATATATAAAGTAATGAATATTGACTCTTACTTTACAATAAACACAATAAGTAGATAAAAGTAGATTATAGGCCTATATGTAAACAAACAGGCCAACAATAAACTAAAATTATCTAAAAGGAACATAAGTAAAAACCTTTTTAACTATGAGTTAGACAAAAATTATTTGGTGAAGCTTCAAAACAGAAACTATTTTTAAAATGACAATTGATAAACTGAAAATGTTTGTCTCTTTAGAAGACAATATTAGAATATTAAGGTGCAAACTATAGACTTGAACAATATACTTATAGAAAAATATTGATGGTAAAATTATAATCAGAAATATGGAAACCATATTACAAATAAAGGATGTGAAGACCTAAAAAAGGAACATAAATTGAGCAAGCAATTTAAATAGATACACTACGTTGTCAACTACACACATAAAAACATGATTAACATCAGTAACTATAAAATAATTATTAAAACTATAAAAAGATACCACAGAACATATATACCCAATAGAATGCTACTGGTTTGCAGAGTTCCAATATTATCTGATAACACCTGCAAATTTAAAATTGCATAGGCATTTTGATAAAGAGCTTGACAGTTCCTTAGAATTTGAAAGACACCTTATGATATGTCACAGCTATTCACTAGTAGGTGTTTGCCTAAGAGAAATAAAAACATATGTCCACACAAGGATTTGAATGCTATTATCTATTGCAGTACTATCCTTAGCAGCAAATTACAAATCCATTTAAGAAAGTGTTTTACAACCATAGAATGTAATCCTTCTTGGCAATAAAGGAACACTAAAAGGAGAAAACTACTGTTCTAATGCATTCAACAGCAGAGATGAAACTTTCAAACATCATGATAAATGAGTCAGAAGCTCCAACACAAGAGACTATTATAATAGTATAAGATTTCTCTTACACATCACTCTCCTCCTTTTCCTTCTCCTCCTCCTCCTCCTCCTTTGTGAAAATCAAAACTGTAATACCATAATATCAAAATTATCAATGGTTATCTCTGCCCCCAGATTGTAGTGGAAATTTAATAAGGGCATGAGGAAACACTTATGAAGGCTGAGCTTGCTCTAGACCTGGTTGCCATGACTATCACTATCATAGAAATTTATTAAAACTCCGAGCTGTAGATATGGGGTGAGATTTATAGCTGGCAAATTAACTTCAAATTAAGTTTTAATAGAATAGCAAATGCACCAGAATTCACCAAAAAAGGTAATTTAGACATAAATATGCTAATTAAATGAAGGAAATGTTGACTTGAGTGGAGGAAAGAAAATGTCCAAGGAAAAGTAGAAGCACAATTGTGGGGATAAAATTGATCCTGTAGGAAATACAGAAAACAGAGCTCAGTAGAAGGATATTAGAAGAAACAGCCTGATCTCACCCCAACACCTACAGGGAAATCACTGTGCCCAACATCCATAAAAGTAAAACCAAGCAGCTCATGCAGAGAAAAAGAATTCATTATTTCTATATTTATTTGACATCATTGGGTAGCAGAATGAGTATAAGTCTATTAAGATGGAGACACTTTAATTCTGTGGGGAGTGGAAGTGGCACTTTTCACTTAGATTACATTTGTAGTGTTTGAAGCGATTTGTAAGGATCTTTACCAAGAGGGGACAAGGGAATATCAAGATGTCAGTTTGCAAAACATTACAAGGTTTCCTCTTTCTTCTCTGAGCAGAAATGTGCCTTCAGATGGAGATGAAGCTTTCTTCAGTTTAAGGAGAATTGACGATGGATTATTTCTTTGTTTTTATTGAGAAGGTTGATGTTCCAAGAAAGCAAATGTGGGTGATCACATTGTTGATCACATTCTGTGAAAGAAATATGGTCCAGGGTGGAATGTGGCCAATGGTGGTGCTAAGTGACCTATTGTTTCCATATTAAGGGAGGTGACTGTGGTTTTTCTAGGGTCCCAACTTGGTTTCAGGCATTAAAATGTGTCCAAATTCAATCACTAGTGGTGGTTGCTCATGGTTCTAGTCCTACCAAGTGTTTGATGAATCCCTTTTAGACTATATTATTCTGGGCTTGCTCTGTTACTTCCCCAGGGACAGACCAGGGAGAAAATGGCACAATTAGAAAGAAAAAGATCCCCTAGGATTCATCCACAGGTTGCTCTCAAGTCATAGTTTCTTTTCTGTGTTTTAACTAGCATTTCCTGCATCACAGTCTATAGCTGTGATTAAGACTAGATTATTCCAGCAACACCAGTATAATCAGCCTACTTCAGAGCCAGGGTTCTAGGGTCAGTGGGTTTGATTACAATACTTACTAGTTTTATGACCTTTCAACTTGTGACCCCATTTTATTATCATAAATATGGAATTAAGATACTCATTCTTTAATTTCTTGAAGAGAGCAAAAGAGGGACATATTGGTCAAAAATATAAAAAATATAATGATTTTATGAGTCTTTGAGTATTGTTTGTTACAAAGTAAGTGTTGTACTTGAGATATTTTCACTGAAATGACTCCACAATAAATAATAAGCAAAGTGTTGTCTCTTCAATGTTCAGTATCTGAAGTGAATAACTATCTACACTGCTAGTATTAAAGGCCTCAGTAATATTAGAGAGGGATTTGACCAGGAATTGCAACTGATATAAGAATAAGCTCTCATACAAATGTTGAGGGGGACTTATTGAGGATGAGGAAAACTTGGAGCTGGTACTACAAAGTCTGACAAGCCAACAAACCTCTCCTTTCTGCTATTAGTGCATGGGTTGAGTTTCATTAGAAATATTCAGAGCAAGCTCTAACCCTGATTTAAATATAACTATCAAGACAAGCTACCCTTTGTAACATCCAAGATAAATTTCTTACATCCTAATTCTCCAAGCCAGGAGAACTTCTTCCCTTCACTATCACACAATTGTGTAGTTATTTTACTAAATATACACAATTGTTTGGGGTTGTGTTTCATGTCATTTCCTTCTCCTTCATCCAGTACTCCAACACTCTGGTGAATATATGAAATACAGAAAAATGAAACAAATGGTGCATTGACAACTACAATTATCATAAGACAACATTACTCCAATGCTTAGTGTAAACGTTTCTAGTTTCTTTTCTTTAAAAAAGCCTATAATAGCAGGATGTGGTGGTACATGCTTGTAATCCAAGTATTTGGGAGGCAGAGACAGAAGGATCACAGGTTTGCGACCAGCCTCAACAACACAGTAAAGGCCCCTGTAACTTAGTGAGACCCCTGTTTCAAAATAAAGAATAATAAAAAAAAAGGCTGGTGATATATCTCAGAGGCAGAATGCCTCTGGGGTCAATCCTCAGTACCACGCACACACACATACACAAACAAAAAAGGACCCGGAGTAAGGATTATAGGCATTTGGGTCATCTAGTCTTTATTATAATTACTGGTGTATACTACTAGATTATAAAAGGACTCTGGAGTGTGAATCAGTGAGAGTGGCTGTATTTAAAGTGAATTTCATTTATGGGCACCAAAATCCCTATTTGATAATATTATCATGTGGGTAACTCTTTGTTATATTAAATGTAAAGACATCCACAGGCCAAAGAGCAAGCAGAAGGAGAACCTGGCCTGAGGGTCCTGGTTTGCCATCCTGTGGCTCAGTGAATGAAATGATCCACCCACAGATCTCCACACATCCAAATGTCTTAATGGACTACTTCACCAGGTGTTTGGGAAAATATGGCCTTGGGCTGCTCAGTGTTATAGTACAATAGGACAGACTAGCAGCTGCTGTTGTGTGTCTGTTACTCAATGAAGGGAGGAGACCCTCAAACTTCTGGGAAAGAGAAAGTTGTTCCACCTTAGCCTCAAGGCATTTTCTTTTCTCTGTCAAGAAATTTTCCTCTTTTAGGATTTTTTAGCCAGGAAGAAAATCAGACTCTTATATTTGACCCCATTCATGGCACAACCAAACCTTTAATGCCCATGATGGTGCCATTGAACCTTGTTCCAAGATGTACTATAAAGACTGCTTTGTAACTGTTTAAGGTAAGTGGAACCTCCATCGCGTGTCCTCTTACAACATTTAACTGGAAACAAAATTCTGCTGCCTTGCTGGTTTATGCCATTTCCCAATTCCTAATTCATGTGGACACACATCAATCAGCTTCTAAAACACTTGCATTACACTAAAGTACTCAGTCTCTACAACACCTTGCCCACTGACCTGTTAAGTATTCAAGGAAAAATGTGAAAAAAATATATGTATTGTGACTATATACTCAAAAAAGTCATGCTTTAGTGAAACTTATAGCTTTCCCCTTCAACTTAAGTGCAAAGAATGACAGGTAGCACTTTTGCAAAATCTCAAATAAAATCGATGTGATGTGTACAGTGGAATGAGGGCTTAAATGTGCCCCTAAACTTATTGGAAACTATATATCAGTAGTTGAGACGGCCATTTATCATACAATCGGGCTTTTATTGAAAATTCTAACACCAATCTTCTTCCCCAGAAAACCTTGAAACCCTATTTTAAAAGCAGAACCACATCAATGATAGTGCAAGATGAAAATGTATTTGATTGGTGTCTTGCCTAGTGAAAATTTATAATTGCTTTCAACAATCATTCTTTAAATAATGTATAATACCTAATTGTACATTTACATATTTTATTATTAACTACTATGGGCTCATTTTAAATGCCAGGATAAATCTCAAAGAAATGTTAAAATTACAAAGAATGTTAAAAGTTACAAGAATTTCAAAGAATTTCAAAGAATATTAAAAGTGATAAGAGTATTGGGGTTGAAAGAAGAAGCATCAAATTCTGATACCCTAATTTATTCATTTCATAATTCTGACCAAACCACTTAGTATTATAACTTCCATTTGAAAATCTGAAATGAGCTTATTACACAATTATGGTTAAAATATAAGAAGTAACAGTACTACTGTATGTTGGACAAAGTATATATTCAACATCAGTCTGAATATAACAGTTACACATTAATAATAGTTAACTCCAAATTCCATTTATCAAACTCACATCCATAAAGTGTGGGAATTAAAAGGGGCCCAGAATCCATTTCCTTTACTTTTTTAAAATATACTTTTATTGGTGGCTTTATATACGGGGCTTGCTTCTAACCTTGGCAACTGACAGATGGCCTCTTGAGAACTTGATTATTTTTTTCTCCCTTTTTTCTTCATTTCTGTTAACAAATAACATGTTCTTATCCATTCATTGACAAAAGGGGACCTGGTACTTGTGGATCTGTATAAGATCTGATTCAAGGAAGATTAAAACATGAATTGTATCCCTTCTGATAAACACACGAGCAGGACCACAGCCTGTTGACCTGAATAAGAACTGACTTGAGAATGACTTAGACATGAATTATATCCCTTTTGATAAGACACCAGCATAACCATGAAGAGTTCACGCTTAAAATGGACTCACTCTTTTGTTCAGGGAGAATCTGAGGCTTGTTAATGAACACTTAAGTTCACTGATTTCGCTGACTTATTAGCAAATCAATATATTTCCTTTTATCTTCTTCCCAAAGGCTTGTCCTAACAATTAGATTCATCAAACTGGGGCAGGTACCATTCAGTCACACACTGTAATAGCATATTATATTCAAGTTCAAAGTGTTAGGAACATACATGTGTAACCACTCCCAACCACTCTATTTCCCCAAACAATACTGAGATTGGCATTGATAATTTCACATATGTCCTTAGCATCAACTAAAGTTCCTCCATCAAGTATCCCTCCCCATCTCCCTCCTCAAACCCCCCTCAATTGTTTAGAGTTTTTCTTATATTGAGTCTCTCTTTATCCAAATATCTCCCTCATTTTCACATATGAGAGAAAACATAAAAACTTTCCCTGTCTGTGACTGGCTGATCTCAGCATAACAATAACTAGCTCCACATGCAAATTATATAATTTTATTCATCTTTAAGGCTGAGTAGAATTCCATTGTTTGTATAGCCCATAATTTTATAGTCCTCTCATTTGTTGATGGATACCTAGGCTGGTTCTATAATTTGGCTATTGAGATTATGCTGCTATAAATAGAGATATGTATTATCACTACAATGTTCTGACTTAAATATTCTGGAAAGTTACCCAGGAGTGCTACCTTTGGTGGATTATATGGTGGTTTCAGTCCTCATCTTCTAAGGAACCTGCATATTGATCTCCACTGTGTTTTCACTACTTTGCAATCCCAACAACAATGCAGAAGAGTTATTCCTACATCTTCACCAGCATGTACTGTTGTTTGCTGTCTTGATGCTTGCTACTCTAATTGAGGTTAGATGGAATCTCAGTTTCATTTTGATTTGAATCTTCCTGGTTGTTAATGATATTGATCATTTTTCATACATTCATTCATTTGACACTTGATTTCAAGTCATACTACACAATTCTAGTTAAAAACAATAATCACATCAAAACCATGCTATTGGCACACACACACACACACACACACACACACACACACAAAAAAAAAAAAAAAAACCCACATAAACCAAAGGAACAGAACAGAAAATACAGAAACAAATTCTCTCACTTATTGCCAGGCAATTTTTGGTAAAAGTAGATAAAAACACATACACATGCTGGAGAAGAAAAAGCCATTTCAACAAATGGTGCTGGTGAGGAAGAGCAGAGGACCTAGGAACAGAAAAGCCTAAAAGAGGCACTGTGGTATAAAGAACAAAAACAGAGACAGTTTAATATGATATAAAAGTAACAATGACCAGGCAAGGGATATGAAAATCCAAACCAAACTTCAGGCCCTCTTTGAGGTGTGTTCTGAGGACAACTTGTGTACACAAGGATGGGAGAAGTGAACAGACAAGTAGCTCCAGGAGATTAGAGCCCACCCATCATATGATGATGACTCCAATTAAAGATAGAAACTGGGCAAAAGACATCCGTCCTCCCACACCCAATCCTGACCAATCATAAAAGAGAAGATGAGAAACCTCAAAAAAGTTTAAATGCTTATCTTTTGACTTCAATAGTAACTCTCTTTCAGGGACAACTTCCCTATGTGGGGGGAACTCTTATTTTTTTCTTCTTTCTTTGACGTAAACTTTCACATTTATATCCTTTTCATTAGGCATTGGATTTTTTCAAAATCGACTGTACTAGAACCCAATAAAAGTAAATATCCCCTATCATTTTGGTGACCCAGGTGGCACAATGAGGGGAAGGGACCTGTGGAGATAAAATTTGGTTACACTGGGAAAACTATTATTTATTTGTAAAAAAAAAATATTGGAAATAACTACCATCTCTGAATCTGCACAAGTGTCAACTCAAGAGAGATAAAATATTTGATAATTAGACTAAGATTTTGCAATTACTGTAAGAGAGCATAAGACTAATACTCCAACATAAATAAGATAGCAGGGCTGGGCTGGGCTCTATCCAGAGGTTTTATATCCTTGGATTTTTTTGCCTCTTTTATCATCTGGTGCCTGTGGGATTCTTGGGTTTGTGCCTGTTCCCTCAAATATCTGTCAGTGTCTTCATACAGCCTCACCTTCTCCTTCATTTTCTTCCTAGTGTCTCTAAAGGACACTTGTTATTGGATTTAGAACCTACTCAAATAGCCTCGTGTATATGTAACCTTCATATAATCTTGTGTAATGACTCTTAATTACCTCCTGAAAGACCATTAAAAAATAACACAGTCAGTTTTGAGTAATAGAACAGAATATATGGGGAGGCACAGGAAAACACCATTCAACTCTATACAGGGCAAAATTCTCAGCTCTAACTTGTCTCTTGTACAAAATGAAAGACCTGATTTGAAAGGAGCCTTGTAAATAGGACAGGGACATTTGAGAGTAAACTTCAACCCAGAGACTCCTCTCTTCCAGCAGAAATGACACTGAGCAGCTCAGATGCAGTCTTCCACTGCCTGGAGAGCATGCAATTTGTCCCCCTCTTTTCATAGAGCTAAGTGTATAGCCCAAAGGACTTTATTCAATGGACTATCAACCACTAAGGTCATTATTCATTCTGATGCTCACTAAAGTGTGATTTGGCTTCTATATACTACTCATAGTCTCATCCTATTTTTATCACTTTTCTTTCTAGCAAAAGAAAATATTCCAGACTCGGTCATTTTTTCAGTTTTCTTAGTCGATACCAGTTGCAATTTTCTATTTTATGTCTTCCATTTTGATTGCTTTGTAGGGATAGTATGTTATATCTTCAGTTTTTGTGTCTTCCATGACAGCTGTAGCCACATACCTTTTATATACGTCTTGGCTATTTGGAAATCCAATGCTTTGTTGTTTTAGTTTTAAACCACACAGAATTTAATCGAATCCTTTTTGTGTTCAATATGCAATTTAAGCACTTGAAAATAAAAATATGCACTAAAACGAAGACTTCTTTTACAGGAGAGATATACTATTAAAAGCCCATGAAAGTGACCACTGTTCTAAATGGAAAAAGTTACTAAAATAACTTAGGCACTTGATAAATACATGAATTCATACATAATGATTTATCTTAGTGTACAGAAGAAGGAATTTTTAGCAAATGGGACAATGGATAAGCCAGAAATTCAGAAGCGTTTTTTAAATTCCTACTAAAATATAATCCTCAGGTATTATAGCTCTCTTTCCCAATGCTAAGCTTCTTCCTCTAAACATAATCCTTGCCATATATAACCATTTGGAAGTGGTTAAGTCTTCTGGCCACTTTCTATTTAGTTCAGCCTTTAAAAACAGATTTAAAGGAGTTCTTTCCAAGTACAGGGGCACATGCCTGTAATCCAGGTTCTTGGGAGGCTATGACAGGAAGGTCATAGGTTCAAGGCCAGTGTGAGATGACTTTGAGACATTCTGTTTCAAAATGATAAAAAAAAAAGAGTTGTGGGTTTACAATATAATGATAAAAAAAGAGTTTTGGGTTTACAATATAATAAAAAAGGATTCAGAGGCACAATACCCCTGAATTCAATCCCTAGTACCACACACACACACACACACACACACACACACACACACACACACGCGAGTTCTTTTTATATATGGAAAACATCCCTTTTTGTTTACTTCCACTTCTTCTTTCTTTGGGAAAATACCTCCAACCCATGTCCACCTGTAGTCATATGGTCACTGGCCCTTTTGGGAAGTTTCTGGGGGAGTGAGAGCATCCTCAAATCTAAATGGACAGCGCCGAGGCCTGATGTTTCTTCTATCTAATCAGGTCTGCCCGGGTGCACTCAGTGACTAACCATGAGTATTGTTCATTGCTGCTCTTTTTGAAAAGATTTCACATTATTTAAATAATTTAGCATTAACAAAATAGAATTCTAAGAAGCCATTTTAATGGAGTACTAAATATCTATATGTGATTATTCAGAATAAAAGATAATGTATCACCGAGTAAATAAAAGGCAGAATACAGAGCAGCATAGAAAATATAGATGCATTTGTGTCAAAAAATATTTGTATACACACATATCTCTATAGGTTGGAATATCTCCTACATAAGTCTGGGTAGACAGAAATTTTGGTTATGTCAGATTAGAGAGCTGACATCGTGGATTTGAGAAAATATTTTGTATTTATATTTTTATTTTTAAATAAAGACTATGTACATCTTGTTTTCCTTAAAGAAGTTACTTGGGAAAGAAAATTTACATATCCATTATTTTACTTTTCCCATAAGTAATGACAAATAGTGTGCCAAGTATACAATTAAGGCAATAGGATACAGTGGTAATAAATTTACATGAGCATTATCCATAACAAAGTTGCCCAAAAGCAAAAATAAGTAAACAAATAAGAAAATTAAAAATAGTATGTCATTTGTAGGTACTTCAAAGACAAGGATGTCTTTTAGCTTGATTTACCATCAGTGTGACCTCTGGAGAAAACATTGCCAGAGAGGAGCACCTACCACTGCTTTTCATAACAACCAGCTTTATGAACACCGGGTTTTGGCATTAATACTAGAAAATTGGGCTTGAAAAGCCACAGCAACCTGGAGATTCATCTGGCATCTCATATCTACTGCAGCCCAGAGTCATGTAGGCAACAGATGGCTTTGCTCACAACAGCTCACTCTTCACTGGTGAATACCTAGTGTCTTCCGTGCTACCTGTTCTCTGGGCCATCTTATCTACCTGGTATAACAAAAAGAAAGAAGAAAGTACAAGAAGAAAAGAAAATAAATTGGAGGTGGGTTAGCAGAGTCTTGAGGTAACCGTAGTGACAAAATGTAACAGACACTAGACTGACACCCGAATGAAGAGTCATAATAATGTTATTTCTACTTAAGGATGACTCCACACTGATGAAACCTGTGTTGATGAAACCAAGCTTTCGAAAAACACTTCTCTATTTTGAAAGTTTTGCATTTTCAAAGGAATTTCTATCAATATCCTAAAAATATATCTTTTGGATTCCTTTCACTTAATACATCATCATTGTTTTAGTTACTAAAACCAAAAAGAAATTATCTTCAGCTCTTTATTTAATATACAATTAGTTAAAAACTTTGTTTAAGCCAGATGTGATGGCTCACGCTTGAAATCTTAGCATTTGGGAGGCTGAGACAGGAGAATCTGGGTTTTTGGCCAGCCTCAGCTACTCAGTGAGGCCCTTTGCAACTCAGTGAGACCCTGTTTCAAAATAAAGAAAAAAAAATAGGGCTAAGCGTATAGCTCGGAGGTAGAATTCCCTGGGTTTCATCCCCAGTACCACAAAAAAAAAATATATATGTTTAATTTTGATCCACATTATTCCTCACATCTGTTCTCTCTATGTCTCTCTTTGCTGACTTAAATCAGGCTCTGGTGAACTTTTCTCCAAGATAATTTCAGCAGATTTTAAATTTATCTCTTCTTGAGACTGTTACCTCGCAACCCATTCTACATAATGCAACCAGAACAACTTCTCGAAGCCATAGCTAGGTATGGAGATTCTCAGCAGAAATGCAGTTGTTTCTTTGCTAGATCCTGGCCTGATAAGTCATACACTGTAGATTTTCTTCTCTGCCATTGCTAATCTTGCTGCGGAAATAAGGGACAGACTGTCACCCCCAGGGAAGGCACATCATTTGTGAAATGTAAGCGCCACATAAGACCGCTTCTTACCTTTATGCCTTTCAAACACTTCATTAGAAAAGTCACTCCTATTCTCCAATGTTATTCTTCTTCTCTGCATTGTGTAGTTATTGGGCATTTCTGCCATTTTTATTTCTTGGTAAATTTCCTTTCATCTTTATTTCTACTTACATGTTAGCTGTTTTGAAGATGCTTAATAACACTTTAATCTATAACACCAACATTGTTCACATGACATAGGCATTCATGTACAGTTTGAAGCAATTGGCTTATTTTTTCATGATGAATATTTTAAGATTTTATTTGCTTTTAATACTTTTATTAGTGTATTATAGTCCTAGATCAAATGTAGTTCACAGTGATAGTGGCATATATGCACACAGGAGTGGATGAGTTTCCTCCCTGGCTTGCTTCCCACTTGCCCCATTCCTGTACATGAAACCTAGATAAACATTTGTATTCATATATATATATATATATATATATATATATATATATATATACTTTATGTCTGTGGACATGTTTCCTTCATTAATTCTCCTTTAAAATCACCTCCCTCCCTGCACTGGATTTTCTCCTGTATTATCTAAATCCCTTCTGGCATCATGATTATTCCCTAAGCTTCCACATATGAGAGAAAACATATGACTCTTCAATTCCTGTGATTGGCCCATCACGCTTAATATAATATTTGAAGTCCATCTATTTTCCTCCAAATGACATAATTTTGTTCTTCTTTATTACTGAGTAAAATTAGATATATTATTTAATTCAACTCTTCCACAGATCTATCAAAACAACTATGTAAAAAGGCTATGCTTTACAAATAAAAATGATGAGGCACAGAAAGTTAAATTAAATTATTCAAAGACATTTAGCTGGCAAAAACAATTGAACTTGGGCAGTCTATTTTAGTGTCAACTCTTAAATATTATACTGCCTTCCTATCCTTTGTATTCTTGCCACACTAAGGACTAATTTACAAATAAATATTTGTCACATAATTATTTATTGATCTATCATTTAAGATAGAAAGTAGAAACTGATGTAAACAGAGTATCCAAGAGTCCTTGTGGCTTAGAAGTGTCCAATGAATGGACAATGGTTTACAGAGTATCTTAAACTATTTTTAAGAAAGAAGGCCTTTAAATATTAAGATGATTTTTAAGAAAACCTTAAATTCTTACCCATAATAAACAAGTATTCTTGGAGAGTTAATCAAGAGGCTAAAAAAAATTCAGTTTTATATATAAGTTTATTAAAGTACATCAATTTCTGTAAAACTAAGCTACAGAGCCTTAACACTAGGAGAAATATTTTCTTTCCAAATGTTCTCATCTAGTAGAACTCCTTCAATCAGAATTTAAAAATCCAATTTAATAAGATGTTATTATGATAATGTCATCTTCATTTCTACTTGCTCTCATGAAATTTAATCAGAACTTTAAAATCTAGTTGTATGATTCTTAATATACTACATTAGTTTTGTTATTGAATATACAGTTCTAATACTGATTCAATATACAGTTCTAATACTGATTCAATTTTTTAAAAATTCACGTGATACCCCATTGCACAACCCACATTTCTGCCTAGGCAATTGAGGACACAGAATTTGAAGTTAAATGATTGGTCTACAAGTATGAGTTTTGTGTAATGAGCTATATGATCTCAGTCAAACAATTTAAATATCTATTACCGTTGTTTTTTTCAAAGGAAAGAAGATGAAGAAGAGGAAGAAGAAGAAGAAGAAGAAGAAGAAGAAGAAGAAGAAGGAGGAGGAGGAGGAGGAGGAGGAGGAGGAGGAGGAGGAGGAGGAGGAGGAGGAGGAGGAGGAGGAGGAGATAGTGTGTGTACATATGATTTTGTATATATGACGCACATGCTTGATTATTGCAGAACGGATTGATTCATTACTGAATGGCCTCAGAAATAAATGAAATTCAGTTGTCTCTAGGTGAGAATCCTGAAGAGAGTGCATCAAAAAAAAAACTTATGTTCTAAAAATGTCAGGAAATGTGAAGAGCCAATGAACTTTTATTTAAGAAGCTAGAGTCAGAACAAAATATTTCTGGTGTTTGAGTAAGATGTTAGGGTTGTATACATCACTGTGATTGTACAAAGTGGGTATTTTTTAAATTTCCACATTCAATACAAATGGTTGACTGAATGTAAATCAGAAAAGAGAAGCCGGAAGTAGTGGTGTACGCTCTATATCGTACTTGGCAGGCTGAAACAGGAAGATCACAGGTTTGCAGCCAGCCTCAGCTACTTAGTGAGGCCCTTTGCAACTTAGTGAATCCCTGTTTTAAATTAAAGAATAAAAATAGCCGGGCGTGGTGGCGCACGCTTGTAATCCCCGCGCTTGGGAGGCGGAGACAGGAGGATCGCGCAGGTTCGAAACCAGCCGCGCGCGCTGGTTTAGGAGACCCTGTTTCTAAATAAAAATATAAAAATAGGTGTCTGGGAGTGTAGCCCAGAGGTAGAAGGGCTTCTAGGAACCCCAGTACCACCAAAAAAATAAATAAATAAATAAATAAAAAAATAAGGCTAGGAGTTTAGCTCAAAGATAAATGTCCCTGGGTTCTAATCCCCAGGGTCGCAAAACTCAATCAACCAATCAATCAATCAATCAGTAAGAAAGAAATAAGGTAACATGAGACAACACCACTTCTTTGATTTGAATGACATTGCCTATATTCTGTGTGTGTGTGTGTGTGTGTGTGTGTGTGTGTGTGTCTTTGCACGTGTCTGTGTGTATATATGTGTGTACATGCACATGGAGCTAGGAATCAAACCCAGACATTTGTGCATGCTACGTAAGTGCACTCTCTTTGTGCTACACTCCCAGCCATTCTGTATGCCTTTTTGATCCGAGGAAATTTGCATTAACACATGATATTAAAATGGGACAAAATGGCATTCGACTATGGGACACCTTCATAATTGAGAATGAGAAACATGACCTAGCAAGTTGTGGTTTAGTCTCTTGTGTTTCCAAGATTTGTGCCCAGATTCTTAGGTATCACTTCATTTTATATCATACTTGGCAGACTGCTTTTCCCAGAATGGTGACTTAATAAATATTGATTTATTAAGTTCAATGATTTTTTTACACTTTGAATGAATGTCACTGAATGTTTTGGTGCCACCTTATGTTTAGTTGGGAATTATCTTTAAACGATTTTCAGAATAAGACTTATTGAACATACATAAAAATTGTTCGGAAATTTTGTTTAAAGCAGAAATTCCTGGATCCCACACAATATCAAAAAGAAGGCCTAAATGTCATTAAGGGACATGGGCTACAATCTTTAAGCAATTTTATGACCTTCTAATAATTACAAGTAGAAGTTCTTCTGCAATAGATATTTAAACCCTATACAATCTCTTGAATAATATATAATTATAATTTAAGTAAATTACTGACTAAATATTCTAGTGTCACTTTTTTTTTTTTTTTGCAGGTCTGGGGATGGAACACAGAGTCATATGACCTCCGAGCTACATCCCCTGACCTATTTTTTATTTTTCATCTTTTGAAACATCATCTCACCTAGTTTCAGAGAGCCTCACTAAGTAGCTGGGGCTGTCCACGAACCGCAATCCTCAAGTCTCAGCTTCCTGAATGCTGGGATTATAAGCATGCGCCACCATGCCCGGCCTAGTGTCACTTTTTAAATAGCTTGAATTGATATTGAATTAATTATGTAAAATTAAATTCTAGAAGTTAATCACATGATGCATACACATTCACAGACACACAAACACACATACACATACATCATGTGTATATTTTAAACCTACTATAAAATTGAAGAATGAAAAAAATTACATGTTAAGCAAAGTTTTTCTTTTGCAATTTTTTGATTCTTATTACAATTTTAAAATGTAAATGTTATTTTGGTTAAACATTCTAAGGAGTGCTATGGCTTAGCTATAAAATGCCCCCCAAATTCTCATGTGTTGGCAACACAGCAGGGTTCAGAGGTGGAGCTCTGCTGGGAGAGGTGAGTTAACCTGGGAACGTGGATGTGAGGAGCTATCACCCTCTGTCTACTTCCTGCCTCTCTCTGTTTCAGCCATCATGAGCTGAGCAGCTTTTCCCAGCCCTGCCTTGCTATGGTGTTGTAATGCCTCATTGCTGGCCTACCATGCACTGAACCTTTGAAAGTGAACCAAATAAATCTTTCTTTCTCTTAATCCTTTATGTCAGGTATTTTAGTCCAGCAATGAAAAATCTGACTAATATGAGGAGATTACAAAAATGTGATCCAAGGTGTTCAAGTTTTCACAGCCATAATGAAGAGACTTAAGATTCAAATACAGTTCTGGTGGATTCCAAAACTGTTCGGTCTTTCACCTAAGTCTGTCTCTGTATTTTTAATTGCTGTTGTCTTGAAAGTAAGGGTAAATTGCAAGCATTTTGTCCTTAAAATTAATCTCTGTCAATATAAATTCAGCTTTTCTAATGAATGACATTTGTATAAATATTTTTAAAAGAATTTAAAAATTTTAAATATAGCAGTTACTACTTCTAGTAATGAACATTCTCATTACTTCATAAGTTTTAATATAATACTTGATATCCACACTTCATTTATTTGTTTAGTAAAATGATCTATAGTAATACAAGTACAGCTCTCAGCTTGGGTAGAAACAAAATCTGCTATTAGCATTTAAATTGTTGATGTTTGTATTGTTTTGATTAAAAATTGCTACAAAATGTTGCTGATTCCCCACAACTTTTCTGATCATATCTGGGACAGGATGCTTTCAAAGAGTCACCAACTGCAAATCTTTCACAATGCAACATAAGTAATCCCCAACAATTCATAATGACTAAAAATTCTTAACATATTCTAGTGATATTTGTAACAAATTTTCTTAAAGGAAATGAAAGAAATGCCAACTGTTGATATTTGCAGTTAGTAGTAGAAAACAAAATATAAACTTTTGAGGTACACTTTGTTTATTGAAAGTAACCACAACCAATGTTATAAACAATATATTCACAGAAATGGGCAATGAAGTTGGTTCAACTACATTAAAGGGCAATTTTACGATTGTTCCTCAAATCATTCTCAGCACCCCAAGGGCTAGGGCATTGGTTCAAGGTGCATTTCTTTCTCAGCCTGAGTCTGCTTAAACAGGTGCTATGCAAATATAAAACTCATTATCCTCCTTGAGAGGAGCTTATTGTAAGAGAACACAAAGGCAGCAGTCCATTTGAGTCTTGATTTTCTCTTCTCACATATATTTATATTTTAGAAAATAATTTACATAGCTTTTGAAAAGTGCTCACTGAATATTTATGCACCAGGTTTCATAGTAAGCACTTGTATGGATGGGGTTGGGAAAGGAAGCTGAATTTTCTTTACAGGTATGTATGGGTCAGAAGATTCGTAAGTACCAGCAATTGCAAACTCCTCGTTTTTGCAATTTAGAGAAGATTTCTGCTTGGCTTAAAGTTGCATTATTTTCTTTTTTTTTAATGTGTTTCATCAAATTCAGATAAAATTTTAGGAGAGAATTGATGACTTAATGCATTAGTGAAATTTATCACAATTTCCTGAGAACTTTTATATACATTTGGTTATTATATATTTTTAAATGGGTGTTGGGGATCAAACCCAGAGCTTTGCACATGGTAGGAAAAGGCTCTACAAGGTCAATGTTCTTCAAAGATCTTTGTGATGGCAAAATTAGGAAACGGGCTCCTAGAATTTAACCAAAATCTTGGAATCTTACAATTAATTGCTGAAAAGCTGAAATTTAAGTTTGTGACAGGTAACTCCAAGCTGTATGCGCTGTAGCACAGGTAACCAGTACCCTATCAGAACATAAAAATACATGTGTGTGCACACTGTATATATGTGAGCATGTGAGCATGAATGGTGTTTATTATCTGGTCAAAATCACCACATAGGCCTTTACTAAAGGTGCATAAGGATTGCCCAATTTTTATTTACTATGTTATGTACTGAATTCAACATCATTTCTTTCTTCCTCTGATTACCTGCTCTCAAAAACAAACAAACAAACATACAAAGATACCTTCTGATTCAGGAATCTTATTTCCAAGAATAACATTTACTTTAGAAAGACTTTGTGCTCAACAAAATGTGTAAATTCCCTAGATGATGAAAAGTTACAAATTCTTTATGTAAATAAATCTATTGGATCATTATTCTCCCCACCTCAATATTTTATGAAGTGGTAGTTCATCATTAATTGATGTTTAATCGCAAGCCTTGAATTCCAAGACTGAGACCTGTGAGTCAGACCATTGTTCACGTTGACTAAAACAAAGCAGCCTAAAGGCTGACTGTAACAATCACCAGAGCAAAGTTCTCCCCGTGTCACCAAAGAGCATGTGATGTACCTGGTGATGGAGTGTCTCCTGCTGTTTTTAAGGTTCCCAGAAAACCAGGATTCTAAACTGTAGAGACTAAGTTGGACAAGAATGACCTCCATGTGAGTCAAAGAACATCATGTATTCCATGGTATTCAGCATTTTATTACATCATGGATATAATGTTCCTTTTTTCTTTTTTCTTTCTTTCTTCTTTTTTTTTTTTTTTTGGTGGTACTGGGGTTCCTGGAAACCCTTCTACTTCTGGGCAACACTCCCAGACACTTATTTTTTTGTATTTTTATTTGGAAACAGGGTCTCTTAAGCCAGCAAGGCTGGCTTTGAACCTGTGTGATCCTCCTGTCTCCACCTCCCAAACACTGGGATTACAAGTATGCGCCACCACACCCGCTATAATGTTTCATTTGATCACCTTTGTGTGGGTCCTTAAAGGCCAAAAACGTCCCATTTCAGCCAAATCTGCTGACAGGCACTTTATATTCATAAATTCAGTTAATCTTCAAATAAGCCTATCAACTATATGCCAGCATTATCATTTATATTTTATGGATAAAGTAACTAACGCACAGAGATTTAAGTGGTGTGCCAAAGTGACACAGCCTTTAGGAAATAGAACTGGGTATCTGTTCAGAATTGAGTCTCAATGCTTCCACTTTATTCTTCTGTGTTGAAATTCAAAAATCAGAATAGCTACGGCTAGAAGGGAAAATCGGGGTAAATTGTTGGAGAAGTTAAAATTTAACTACATAAAAATTGAAATTTCAACCAGATGCCATAGTGCATGCCTGCAATCCCAGTACTTGGTAGGCTGAAACAGGAGGATCTCAGGTTTGAGGCCAATCTCAGCAATTTAGCAAGAACCTGTTTAAAAAAAAAAAAAAAAAAAAACTTAAAAGGGCTGAGATGTAGCTCAGAAGTAGAATATCCTTGGTTTTCATTCTTGGAAAATAAATTAATAAATAAATACATAAATGATTTCAAACAAAAATAAAATTTTAATATCTTGAAACAAACTTGATAGCTTTATATTCTTCCAACTTTTCTTAACCTGCAGAGAATAGAGAATTCTTTACATTTTATGGAGTAGATGTGTGTGTGTGTGTGTGTGTGTGTGTGTGTGAGAGAGAGAGAGAGAGAGAGAGAGAGAGAGAGAGAGAGATATTGAGAAAAAGAGAAAAAAGGAAGGGGGAAGGATTGTAGTGTGAGGGAGAAGAGGAAGAATTTTACAGGCAAATGAGTTGTTTTGATTGATAATGAAATGGATTTATTCAATTGCAATTTTTAAAGTCTCTTTTGATTCCCATAATATACTGAAGAATTTAACTTTCTTTTCACTTTGCAAGTTTTGTTACAGAGCTTTGTAAAAAAAAGAAAAATGTATGTAGACCTTCAAGTTCAATATGGAGGGAGAAGAGGAGAATTGTGGGTGGCATTTGGATTACTTCTGCACTTGTTCAGAGAAGGTGCCTGTGCAGTAGCCAACACTGGGCCAGTGTGTACATGGCTCTAGATGGTTCTCCAGCAGCTCACTCTTCCTGAACAGCCTGACATTTTATGAGAACTATTAGAAATGCATGAATTCTGCACACGAAATGTCAACTGATATATTAAGAAAGAGCAACTCACTGTAGTTACTGGCAGCAAAATTTTTCTAGCTTTAACCCCATTCTGTTTCATAGATACACTCTCTAGAAGCGTGTGCCATCTCAGAAGAGATTATCCAACACCCAAAATCTATATTCAAATAAAACTTTCACAATAGGAGAATAAAGTCTCTGCAAATAGTATTATTTTTCCATCTTCAGTTCAAAAACCAAGGTCACAGATATGAATTCTGAGTAGTCAGTAAATCATTCCGAAATCATTCTAGATGGAAAGATGACATCTATATTCAACTTGCTTATGACTTTAAAGTAGGTTTTCATTGCTTTTTCATATGACTAACTTTTCAAAATTGGATACTAATACAAAAAAAATTAACTCCTATCATAAAGTGATTGAATTAAATAGCATTTTTGTATTGAATTTTTGAGCCAGTGATGCTGTCTTCCACTGTCAAAAATTTCAAAGAGAACTGAATGCTTGAAAATAAAACATGCTTTGTATGAATGTAACCCTTTCAGTTTGACACTAGTGATGGAGATTCTTCCCACGGAAACAAGATTAGTAATAAAATTTGTCCCTGCTATACAAACTGCCATATACTCAACTCAACCATGATGTTTCTCTTACCAATTATTCAGCTCTTGTGTAAAAGATGTATGGGTGTTCTCACTTATCATGTGTCACCACACCTTCCTTTTTACACACAAGAGACTTTCTATACACTTCTGGTCTTGCTACTCCATCAAATATAACAGAATTTTCTCAACACACCTGCCTTGACACCCTTTTTTGTTATAGAAGCATGTAAGTGATGCCATTTTTAATGGCAGAGATAACTTTCCTCAACTCTGCCTAATAGTCAAGTAACAAGTGAGAGTTCAAACATTGATTATGTTAAGTGAGATTACAGAATCAAAAAAAATCAGAGCTTCTACATTTTTCTCATAAGTGGAAACTGAAACAAATAGAGGAAGCAAAAGAGACAAGTCGAATGAGGAAAGAAAACAGTAGAATGGTAAAAGAGAACTAGGAGAGGGAGGTGAGGAAGAGGAAAATGAGGATGGAGGAAGGAAAGATTTCCAAAAGGTTATGTGTATGAGGGAGGAGAAACGGTGTGAACCATAAGGAAACACAAGTGCTGTGTATGACTATGTCACTTGGAATCTCACTCTGATGTAAAGTTATATGGTACTATAAAAGTATAAAATTTTTATTTAAATCTAGTGAAAAAGTATTTGTTTACTAGTAGAAATAGTTATTTTTTTAGATAAAAATAAAATGGCTAAATTTTTTCTTTAAAAATTTTTCTTTAAAAATTTTTTGCCGGCGTGGTGCTGCACGCTTATAATCCCCATGCTTGGGAGGTGAAGACAGGAGCATCGCACTGTTTTAAAGCCAGCCACACTGGCTTAAGAACCCCTGTTTCCAAATAAAAATTAAAAAAAAAATAGGTCTGGGAGTGTAACCCGTAGAGGGATTCCAGGAACCCCAGTACCACCAAAAAAAAAAAAAAAGTACCGGATGTTTTAATGCAGAAAACTCGCAGGAAAGGCTGAATGTATATCATGGACATCCATGTAGTTCCCCGGAATATCATCTTCTATTCAGGCTAAAGGAAAATGCACCTTGTCTCTTCACCTAGAACAAGTAAAGCTACCATTTGTGAATAGTTTTTATTTGAATGATGTGACATGTATGAAATTGATAGCATGATTCATTTTTTGTGTGGTTGATGTCTTGTCCTGTCAATTTGTCCTTTTTTTATATTCTTTTATTCTGGAAAATAGGACTTTATGCATTAGAAAGAATGTCCTGACTTCCGGGAAGATGGCGACGGAGAAAAGCGGGGCTTACGAGCCCCACTAACAACCAAATTCTATTACTACAAAATCAGCGCCTTTCATAGTCAGAAAACACCATCAGCAGAGAAACAAAAAATGTAATTAGAAGGGACAGAGAAAAAGAGGGCTGGAAAAACGAGACACCAGAAAGAAACCAGACCACAGTGCTGCAGCCGGAGCCATGGCGCGGAGTGGCGGGCGCCATCTTTCCTTGCAGCACCAGGTTCCAAAGAGGAGGGGGACTCAGAACGGAGCTCAGAGCCAGAGAGGAGATATGCCGGCCTCACGGCCGAGGACGCAGCAGCAGCGCCATACTGCTGGCGGCAGCGGCGAATTTACCAGACGGCACCAGACGAACGCACTCAACAGCCCACCAGGCTCCAGAGAAGAGCGGCGGACAGCAAGCCAAGGTGAGCCGCTGCGGAACAGCCGGGCGGGATTCAGCAGATTTTTCAGCACAGGGAGCATCTAAAGCTCCCAGTGGCTGGGCTCAGCACACCCTGCAGGGACTCAGAGCTGAGCTCAAAACCAGAGAAGAAATACTCCAGCCTCATGGCCCAGGGCGTGGCAATGGCACCATATTGCCACCAGCGGCAAAAGCAGTGAATTTACCGAGTCCATTACAGCTCCATTGGTGCACTCATCAACAGTAAGTCAAATTGCGGCCCCTAGAGGAGAAATCCCAGTACTGCACTCCCAGGGACTTGACCCAGTGGGGCAGTGGTGGTGGCAGAGATATCACACCATAGGAGAACGCCCAAACTGGCACCCCCCATGGTCTAAGCAGCCTTGATTGACTCCCTGGGTCTGAGACTCTGTGATACAACTTAATAAAGGAGTAGTGGGGACTGAGATCCAGAGCACCTTAAGTGAAGTCTTAGTGACCCAAGGGAAGAACCCAGAGAAGGCACAAACTTCAGAAATCATGGGAAAGAGAAATAAAAATAGAGCAATGAATGCCCACAACCCCACAACATCAGAACCCAATAAAACAGAAATTCAGAGATTTCTAGAAGATCAAATTAGGAAAATAACTGTAGAAATAATAGAGCTGTTTCAAAAAGAATTCAGAGAGAGCCAAAAAGAGATAAAGGATGTAATTAATGAAGTAAAGTCTTCAATTCAAAGTACAAACAACCAATTAGACCACATGGAGAACAGAATCTCGCTCCTAGAAGATGATCACTCCAAAAATGAACGCATAGTTTCTAATTTAGAAAAAAAAATTCGACAGCAGGAATCTGACATTGAAGAAACATGGGCCCATTTTAAGAGAGCTAACCTAAGAATAATTGGAATAGGGGAGGAAAAAGAAGGTGAAACCAAAGGGATTAACAATCTCTTCAAGGAAGTAATAGCAGAAAATTGACCAAATATAGAGCAAGAGATTGATACACAGGTCCAGGAAACTTATAGAACCCCCTTTAGACCGGATCAGAGAAGAGGATCCCCACGCCACATAATTGTCAAAATGACCAATGTGGAAGCCAAGCAGAGAATCTTAAAGGCAACAAAAACAAAGGGCCAAGTGACATTCAGAGGCAAACCAATTAGAATCACTCTAGACTTCCCAAACCAAGTCATGAGAGCCAGAAGGGCTTGGAATAACACATTCCAAACTCTGAAAGAAAACAACTTCCAGCCAAAAATTTTCTACCCAGCAAAACTCTATCATATTAGATGGAGAAATAAGAAGCTTCCAGGACAAACAGAAACTGAAAGAATTTATGTCTTCAAAACCAGCGCTAGAGAAAATACTCGAAGAGATTAACCACAAAGAAGAAATAGGTAACACACATGAGAACCAGAGAAAAAAGATTTTCCATCCAACAGACAACTAAGACTGGTTGTCTGTGGAGATTCATTATTTATGTTAGTCTTTTACATATCTCTAAATTGTATTGTTTGCTTTTATTATTGCTAATTTTTAGAATTTCTAGGTGGAATATTAATATACCTTCAGATATAGCATTTGGAAATATTTTATCTCATTCTATCAGTAACTTTTAACTGTTTACATTGTCTTTGGATATACATTTTTTTTTATTTTTTAGGGAGTTTGTATACCCTTCTGTTGCCTGTGCCATTGAAATCATATCCAAGAAATCACTGCCAATTTCAATGTTGTGAGGTTTAATGACCCAGATTTTCTTCTAAAAGTTTATAGTCTTAAGATTTATATTTAGGTCTTTTATATATTTTGAGTTAGTATTTGTATATAGTGTTAGGTAAGGGTCCAATTTTATTCTTTTTCATGTAATTATTATTTTTCAACAATATTTAGTCAAAAGGTTATTATTTCCTCCACCAAATATTTGTGGAAACACTGTCAAAAATAACTTGACAATATATGGAAGAATTTAACTCTAGGCTTTTATTTAACTCCAATGGTTTATATATCTGCCTTTATAACAGTACTACACTGTTTCAATTATTGTAGCTTTATATGGTTTGAAATCAGAAAATATACATCTTCTAGCTTTGTTCTTTTTCGAGATCGTTTTGGTTATCGAGAGTCCATATTCCATATTAGGATAGATTTTTTCTGAAAAATAAATAAATAAATGTATGATTGTTTCACCTAAAAAAAAGAAAGAAAAAATATTCTCTGGTTAGAAAGAAAGGAAAAAGAAATATTGAAATGTTATCTTTAAGTCATCAAAAGCTTGGTATCAGAAAAATGAAACTGTTCTGTGAGATTATCATTGTTAATTTTGGATAAATTGCTATAATACTAAATTTCAACCACTAAGCCAAGCATAGGAAGGAGGGATGGGGAGGGAATGGGGTGGGAATCGGGTAGGGGCTAATTGGATGATGTGTGTATATATGTCTACAAAATTTATTTTTTTAATCCCACTATGATGTATGAATACAGTGCACCAATAAAAAAAGTTAAAAAAATAAATAAAAAAGGAAAGAATGTCCTGCTTGAAAAAAAGAAAAAAGAAAAGGTAAATGGGCATAAAATAGAAAATTGTAAGACACCTTTTGTGGTAACTTGACTCATAAAATTGGAAACACAATCTGTCCATTGTAGTATTCACCAGAGTATACTGCAATTGGGAGGAATAGCATTTTCTCTATTGACTGAGATTGTTTCTAGAATATTAAGCCTATATGCAATCATACACTAAAGAATTCAAGTCAAAACTTGTCAATTTGTTACCGTTAGCATCCCATGTTCAGTAAATGAGCAGCAGTAGTACAGCAAAAAGAGAAAGGAGACTGAAAGTAAGAAATGGAGATGACATAGTACAGAGTTTCAGAACTGGGTTTCTGAGTCTTATTATTTTTTGCCTGAATCCGACTCTTTGACATAGCTGAACAATCATGAATAGGGAATTATACTTGACACTCTTGATTTCTGTTCCCTCATCTATAAAGTGTTGATAAAAATAGAATTTCTGAACCAAAAAATGGTTTCAAGTATGACATGAATATCAATACAAAATATCTGTGACCATGTAATAAATATGCACTATTTTAATATTAAATTAATATAATCACTATCGCTATTGAGGTCCATTCTTCATGGAATTAAAAGTTAACTCTGTAAAAATAGTACTAGCATAAATATTAATAATAAAATTATTATACTATATAATATAATCAGAAATACTCAAAATATACATAAAACTTTAATTGAATTTAGATATATGGGAATATTATAAATGTGCCATTAATTAGCTTAATCCTAATCTAAAATTATTTTCCTATTGAAAATAATTTTTTTCATTTTAGAGAAAAAAATTAATGTTTGTTTCAGTAATATTATTGCTGATTTAATCTAAAACAATTTACCATATAACTTAGATGAGGAAAAGTTTTCTTGCTCACAGTTTTGAAGATTTCAGAGGTTCAGTTCATGTCAGACCAGCTCAGAGTAAGGCAACAGGAGACAGAAAGAGGGAGAAACAAGTGCTCTGTTCTCACCTCATGGAAGCAAGAAGTTAGAGAGAAAAACGGGAGGAGAGACCATAGAATCCTCAAGACCACATGCCAGGGACCAACCTTCTCCACCCACACCCCTCCTACCTAGGCTATCACCCAGTAAATCCATTACAATAAATTTACTCTCTGATAAAATACCAACCCTCAAAAGCTAATTATGTCAACTCCAAACATTAATACGTGAGCTCTTTCAGGGACATATTTTATCCAATCATAACAATTTTAATATATGACCATACCAAAAGATGTATACAAGGCAAGACATTTTTAAAGGGAAAAATGACCAGCCCTTAAAATCTCAATAATCACAGCTGACTACACTCAACATTTTTATGTATTTTTCTCCAGCCTTTATGAGATAGTTTTTTATATGGTTGATATTCTATTGTACATTAAGTTTTATTCCTAGTTTTGATGTTACACATTACAGTTAACAGAATATCATCAAGAATTTGTCATGTCTGAACAATTTTTATTAATATCATTATTGTTCATTTCAAACATTTTTGCATTTTATTTGAGGACACATTAAAATATACATTGAATAGTAAATATTATGGTCTGTCTGCATTTTGTATGACAATTAATGAATAAGATTAGACAAAAACTAGTATAATTTGGAGTACAAGGGGTGCATTTTTAAAAAAGGCTAATATTTGGTAAAATTGTTTAAAAATTTTTATTAAAATAGGACAAACTATTTCCATTTATTTACTAAGAGGTAAATAGGACATCCATAAAGAACAATAAAATATTACATTATCTACATTGAGTCTCATAAGCGAAGAGTATAGAGGTAAAATAAAGTGAGCAGTGGTAGGAGTAAATCTACCTGAGTTTGAATAAATTATACTCAAAATATTGTAAAGTAAAACTGAATCAGTGGGAAAAAGTATTGAAAATAATGATCTGTTTTGTTAAGGTTATTTCCTGTCTCAACCATAGGGGGAAAAGAAAACCTTTTTATTTTTATTTATTTTACTTTTTATTTTATTTTATTCTTTTTGGTGGTACTGGGGTTCTTGGAAGCTCTTCTACCTCCAGGCTACACTCCCAAACCTATTTTTACATTTTTATTTGGAAACAGGGTCTCCTAAGCCAGCGCGCGCGGCTGGCTTTGAACCTGCGTGATCCTCCTGTCTCTGCCTCCCAAGCAAGGGGATTACAAGCGTGCGCCACCACGCCCGGCCAAGAAAACCTTTCTATATGCTATAGATATGAACAGGATAATTAGCAAAAAGGATAAATTAAACCAGGACGTTGTTTGTAGGAAACTTCAAGTCTAAACACAGAGCAATTTATTAGAATTTCTAGTCATTTTCAAATTAATTTTACATGCAGTGTATTTCAAGCTATCAGAGAAGAGCAGATGAAAAGTGATGTTTTGTTCTTCGTTACTTTAAGAAGTTTGATGAAATTCCAAAGAGCCTCTTGAGACCTATAAATTTTGCATTATCATTCGGCATTTTGTAATTTCAAAAACAGATTCATTGATATGTCTTCTAAAAATCAAAATTATTTTTGTTTATTTCTCATATGATCCTGCGAGGTTAGAGATGGGCAGACCTTTCAGTCACCCACATCACAATGAAACAGCCAAGACTTTTCTCCAGTGTGTGTGTGTGTTTTTCATTTGACTTCATGAGTTTCTGCTTATATGTTCTATAAAAGTATTTATCAAATTTTACACAAAAGAGTTCTAGATATAGGATTTTGTAATTCTGTGAGGGATTTAGAATGTGCCCATATTTATTGAATTTAATCCTCTTCTGGAAATGGAATTGCCTGGACTCTCATCAAAGGGTTTAACAATTAATAAAAACTAAAATTGACTGCTCCAGTAGTAGATACTGCAGATGGGAGGCCTTGCTTTGTTCTCCCACTAAGTTTTTTATCATGCATCAAAATGACATGAATGGTTTTTCACTGGGATTGATCTGGATCCAATCTGTTCACTTGGCCCTGGTTCCAACAGACTCAATATGGTTCTGAGAAGTTTGACTCAACTCAAACTGGTTCAATCCAGTTTGATCCAGTTCTGGCTGGTTTGATGAGGTTCTTAGTAGCTTGACCCACTTCAAACTGGTCTTGACTGGCTTGGCAAAGTTCTGACTGGTTTGATCCAGTTATAATTGGTTCAATCCAGTTGGATCCATTTTGAGCCAGTTCTGACTAGTTTGCTCCAGTTCAATCCACTTCTAAATGGCTTGTTCTTGTTCTGACTTGCTTGATTCAGTTCTTGCTAGTTTGATATGGTTCAATCCAGGTCTGGCTGGCTTAATTAGGTTCTGACCAGTTCGATCCAGGTTGATCCAGCTCAAACTAGCTTGGTCAAGTCCTGACCTATTTGATCTAATTCTAACTGGCTTGATCCAGTTCTAGTGGTTTGGTCTAGTTCTGATGGGTTCAGTCCATTTCTGATTTGATCCAGTTCTGACCAGTTTGATCTAGTTCTGACTGGTTTGATGCAATTCTGACTGGTTTAATTCAGTTCTGAATAGTTTGATCAAGTTCTGAATGGTTTGATCTACTTTGATCTGGTTCTTACTGGTTTGATTCGGCTCAATACTGCACTGGCTTTTTTTTTCTGCCTCAATCCAATTTAATCCAGTTCTGACCAGCTTGACCTAGTCCAATCTGGTTCTGACCGGTTTGACTCAGTTCTGACTGGTTCAAATTATTTTGGCCTATCTTTCCCACCTCTGACCAGATCATTCCAGTCTGATCCAGTTTTTACTGGCTCAACTCAGTCCAATCTGAGTTAAGCCTGTCCTTTTTTATCTAATCCCTGGTGGAAATCAATCTTGCGGTGGGTCGTGGACTGTCTATTTAAAAATGACTAAAAGTGACTGCCTTTTTTTTTTTTTTTTTAACTAGAAAACCCAGGAGATACTGGGGATAGACCAGAAATGAGACATACCTTTGCTTTTTTTCATAACTATAGGAAATTAAAGTCCCTGAGATAAATCTTTGGGCTCTGAGTGACCAGGTCCCTGTAAGCTCTTGCAAATTATACCATCAAGTAAATCCTCCACCATGTTGAATTGCAAACTTGGCACTGAGATTCAAGGTCAGGCCTTAGAATACAGTTGGGGCGCCCTCACCCAGGGTTCCCTCCTCCCACAAGCTTCTCCTGATGTTTGCTTTTGCTCTGATGTTCTGCATCCCTTATTTTGTGCCACCTTCTGGGCCCTGTCTATACTGTGTTTTCAGAACTATCAGACCTCCTTTTTGCTGTTGAAAAGTTTCTCTTTTTTCCTCTCTTAGATGCTGAACTTCTTGAAACTAGGACTTCACCTTATTTTGATGGGTATCCTCTGGTGCTGGATACATCCTTCAGAAAACGTTGCCAAACTAATATAAGCATGAGATATTTACACTTGCTTTAATTTCTTTTCAAAGAAAAACTACCATTTGAAGTCAACCATGATCTATATACTCCCTGTCATCAACACAGTAGCTATTAATAAATACCCTGTTTAAGAAAATCTTCTGAATATCACCTTAGGCAAATGTTACCCTGATTGTATGAGAAAGATGAGAAAGGCCATGTGTTAGAAGACCTACATAATTTCATTCTGATAAAGTCCTCTGCAGAACCTAAGCCTTTCTGAGGTGTGACATCATGGATTCAGATGGGCATCATTCACCTCGTGCAGCCAGTGATACCTGTGCTAAGGATGGTTCAAATGTGTCAGAAAGAGCCTCAGCCAGATCCGTAGCAGACTAAGTTTTTACTGAACAGGTGTTTATTTTTATTTTTATTTATTTGTTTTTTTTTTTGTGTGTGTGTGTGTGTGCGTGTGTGGTACTGGGGTTCCTGGAAGCCCTTCTATCTCCGGGCTACACTCCCAGACCTATTTTATACTTTTTTATTTTGGGGAATAGGGTCTCATAAGCCAGCGTGGCTGGCTTTGAACCTGCAAGATCCTCCTGTCCCCGCCTCCCAAGCATGGGGATTACAAGTGTGCACCACCACACCCGGATGAACAGGTGGTTTTTAACTTTTTGATTCAGAAGTGTGCATTTGAATATTGGGATCTATTGCTAGTTTAACTGCAACCTACTACCCTGCATTTTATACCTTCCCCCCAGCCAGCCCATTGACTTTGCCAGTTTCTGAGATAAGTTCTCTAGGTGCCCTTCTAGGTCTTTCTAGGGGTAGAAAACTACTCGCTCAAGTACATTATAGGTCTATTCATTTTTGTTAGCTCTTAGCTGTCTTTAAAACAATGATGGGAATCAATTTAATCTGGACCAACCTTTTAAACACTGTGAGAATATATGTGTTACAAAATAATCCTCAAAATTCCAAACACATATTTTATCAACAACATGTTATATTTGATATCTCTGGAAAATTTATCTGTATTCAGTCTTCTATTCAATATATTGTATTATGTGATGTCTAGGATAATATATTCATGTTGATGAATTCACATATATAATGCATATAAATATGTTCTGTAATTTTATTATCATGTGAAATATATTTTCTGAAATCATATCTTTTAAGAAATGTTAAATTATATCTGCCTAGTCATGACCAAAATTATGCTCATCCTTTGATACTCACAAATATTCTTGAATAATATTTATTCTTTGTACATGTTGGCCACCTCTCTCTAACAGCCCAAGTTTTTAAAGCTAATAAGACCAGCAGTTTTGGATGATGAATTTTAATTTTCTCATGTCTCCGAATACTAATAGACAGTTATTAAAGACGCCACATGCCTTGTCTTGCACATATTTCAAACTATCTGCTTTCTACATTGTACAATCAATGATTATGCAGACACTTTATTTTAATTTATTTCTATTACCTTTCTAAAGTGTAGTATAAATGCATAAAAAACTTGGCCCAAAGTGCATGTATGTAAGTTTATATTTTATATGCATCCAATTTCAAGACAATTAATGCTGTTTTTATTGTCTATATGTTGGAAGTTCTACCTCCCAGCTATACCTCCAGCCCTATTTTTTTATTCTTTATTTTGAAACAGGGTCTCACTGAATTGCAAAGGACCTCACTAAGTAGCTGAGGCTGTCTGCCAAACACAATCCTCCTGCCTCAGCCTCCCAAATGCTGAGATTACAAGCGAGCGCCACCACGCTTGGCTTCTAATAGCATTTAAATTAAAAACAAGCTTCAAATGAGTTATCACTGTTCTCACGTAATTTCCTGTTTTGTAAATTGCTCAAATTACCAAGCACTGCAAATTTCCCAAATATAGTATTGCCCAATTTAAGTCCTTATCAGCATCACATTTTTGATGAAGAATTTTCTAAAATTGAGTTTACTTCTCTTTTCCACAAGAGTATCCTCCAAAGCCCTGATATCAATTTTTTTTTTTTTTTACTTTTTAGATTTGGGTTCTAATTATGTACATAAATAGCAACATGAGAACAAGGGGGTTCTAAGGCTTGTACATTATCTCTAGGTGAAAGGAGTTGAGATTAGTCCGCTTGTAGTATGGCATCACCCAAGATAACAGAAGCCCAGTATAGTTTTTCCTGAAGAAGAAAGCCAGTTTACTACATTCAATACTGAATTCTCACCATTTTTCTGTAGAAATACTGATTTACTGTCTGGAGTTTCAAATGTTTACCTGTAACTGATTAAAATGAGCAGAGCATGGAGTTTTCTACTTATTTCCTGGTGAATTCTTCACATTTCCCGGAGCCAGAGGAAGCCGTTTCCCGTCCGACCCACTTCAGCTTTGTGTGCGTGCACGTCTGCAGATGCGCTGACGCTCCTGGGGGCGTCCCCCGAGCTCTGTACGCCACAGTCTTTTGAAAGTTTTCCTTCCACAAATCTTCTACGATGATGTATCCTCGTAAACCCCAGTCATATAACTTCTCCCCACTGGCCTGGGCAAATGCAATGGCTTGTTGTGCGTAATAGATAGAGGCAGCTAATCCCATGAAACCGGGTGGATACACCAGCTTCTTTACTTTTGAACCTCTAGTGAAAAGAAGTCCAACAAGGCCGGCAAAACCAGGAACACCAAGTCTTGGGAAAAATCCAGGAGGTGCGTTTTGGAGATATTCATAGCTGTCTAAACCCCCTTGAACCAAACTTTGTATCTTGGGCTTAGTTTGAGAGTACCTTTCCTGACACCAACTTGCGTATGGCTCGCAATGATGGCGCAGCTGGGAGATGCCTTCTTCAAGTTGGGTCCTTGGCTCCTCCACGTATTTACATTGATCCCCGGGAACTGAGTCCAGTGAAAACTCATCAACCTTCATGGAATTTTTGTGAGGCGAGTCCTTTTTCGGTGCTGCATAGACTCTGAAAGTGAGCAGGCTCAGGCTGGCCGGCCCTACGGACCTCTGAATTACCTTGAACATGGCGCTGGCAGCGGCGGCTCCGGCAGGGTCCCCTGATAGCAATTTACATGGCCATCCTTTGTGGAGGCTGATTACCTAGGTAGTTGAACTGGATCTCAGGGTTTTTCTCTTGTTCCTCACAGTTCATCACACAAGGTGGGTATCCGACAATGTTCTTTGCATAGTCATGAGTGATTTTGTTTTACACTGGCACATTTGCAAACTTTATATTTCATAACATTTGTATCTATGGTTACATCTTAGAACAAAAGCAAAGCGGAACCTGGTGTGGTGGTGAATGTCTCATTCCGATCATTGAAAGGCTGAGATAGTGCCAGGCGTGGTGGCGCACGCTTGTAATCCCCGCGTTTGGGAGGCGGAGACAGAAGGATCGAGCAGGTTCGAAGCCAGCCGCGCTGCTTAAGAAACCTTGTTTCCAAATAAAAATATTAAAAATAGGTGTCTAGAGTGTAGCCCAGAGGTAGAAGGGTTTCCAGGCTGAGATGGGGGAATCTCAGGTTTGAGGTCAGCTTCGGAAACTTAGCAAAACCATGTTTCCAAATAAAAAAAAATTAATAAAGAAAACATGGCCTTGGGTTATAGCTTGGAGGTAGAATGACCCTGGTATATAAGAAATGACCCAACATATAAATAAATGAAGAGAGAAAGAGAGAAAGAAAAAAGAAAGAAAGAAAGAAAGAAAGAAAGAAAGAAAGAGTTGTGTCTCTTATTATAAGTAGAATTTTCCCCCAATTTTTAAAACAGAGAAAATACAATCAAATAAGTATGTATATTCTTCAGTTACCAATTACATCTAATACATAATACTTGAAGGTCTATTATGATTCTCAAAAGGCTGAGAGGAAATTAAGAAATCTATGATCGTGATGTTGTGTTGGGAGTAAAAGAGCACAGGCCTTAGAGTCAAGCTGACCCCCATATGATGTTCAGGAAATTACTTAGACTCGTGACTTAGTGATCTCATCTGTGAAAACAACAGTCATTAATAATCCCCGACTCCTTTTAAAGAGTACATTTCTCCTCATTTCCTTCAGTCTTTGAGTTCCCTCAAAACAAGGATTATCTTAAAGTTTCTTTCGTCCCAATTCAGCAGTGTCTGACACCTACAAGTCACTTTGCGTATGCATGAACAGATGGATAAAGAAATTACTAATGCTCATGAGGAGGAAGAATTAATTCTTTGAACTGATACCACTAAGGAAAGATTCCCAGAAAAGATGAAAATGAAAAGTTTGGCACCAAAGAGTACTAAGAGAGAGAAAAAGTGGAAAGAATATTTCATTGGTCTCCTCCTGTGCCAAATATGTACCTTTGTGGTGATCAGAATAAAACATTTTCTGGATATAAAAGCATATGTTAAATATTTATTAATAAGTATAGTTGTGACAAAATTTCCCAGAAGTATCACATTCCTGCAGAATTTGTGCTTGTCTAGACTAGTGAATAGAAGTATTTTAAGTTTCTGATCAGATGCCTGTGATGCCAGAATTAAAAATAGTTGGAATTTAATTACTTAAGAGTGATTTCTGCCGCCTCTCTTTCCTTCTTCATCTCTCCCACTTCAAATCAATTTAAAGATGAAATCAAGAGAAAATGGTTTCATAGGTCATAGCGCCCTCTCGTGGTTATTTTAGTTAACTGAGAAAAATACTATGAAATCCCGGAGGAAAACACAAACTGCCCACCTGGGCCTGGAGCTTTGGAGGGAAGATGTTCTCCCAGGTTTGAAAGACAAAGTAGCCACTAACACATCTGAAATAACAGCTGCATGATAAATGTAGAATTTGAATGGAAATTACTTAATTGTACCTATACTTTTAAGATAGATTTTGTTAGTACTATTATTATTATATTGGTACTGGAGATTTAACCCAGGGTCATTCTACCTTCGAGCTGTACACTCAGCCCTTTTGTAACTTTCTGTTTTGAAACAAGGTCTTACTAGGCTATTGGCAATATATCTGTGTTGCTGAAGCTGGCCTCAAACCTGCAATTCTCCTGTTTCAGCCCCCTAAGTACTGGGATTACAGGCAAGCTTCACCACTTTGATTTTTAGAAGCCGTGTGACATCGGGCTAGTCAATTAACCAGTGGTCCTGAGTGTACTACCCTGCTTTTGAAAACAAGCATATTTCTATATCCAAGTAAATCCACAAGAATATTGTGAAGACAGCATCCATTAATTTATACTCAAGTGTCTCATCTAAGTGAACCAAGTACAAAGATATATCAGTATTATGTCTTATGCTATATAATTTCAATAATATCTGTTAAGCATGTTCATTCAGTAGTGAAAATTAATTATTCTCAGAAATATTGGTGACTTCTAGCAGAGTGTGCACAAATATTACGATGGGAAAACAATCATATTTTTGTAAAGTTACTTCTACTGTTAAACAAAAAAACACTTTGGACAAATTAAATGTATCAGAGCATCTTTATTTTTCACTACTGTGCTGGGGCGGGAACCAGAAACCCAGAGCAACATAAGAAAGTGAACTACCATTGAGATATACTCCTAACCCAAATGTAGTGGAGTTTTTTTTAGCAAAGAGCAATGCATAAATTGGTAGTAGTTTGAAGCAGAAAGGGATGAAGAGCTCCTCCCAGAAACACAGACAGGAGTATTATGGACAGGAAAAGATGCCTTCTAGAAAGATGTAGAATGGACAGGCGGAATTGCCTTCTCAGGGCATGGCTTGATGAGGCTTTGCCCTGTATGGACATGGTTTGATAATTTAGCATCCTATGATTGGCTGAAGCTCAGTGCTGTGATTGGTTGAGAAAGAGAACATTTGTTGTGATTAGCTGAGGCAGAGCTAATTTGTTCAAAGAACATACTGTGAAATTAGGTTGTAGTTTGTTTGTTTATGGTGCTGCAGATGGAACCCACGAGTAACCTACCTCTGAGCTACACTCCGAGCCCTGTTTTATTTTATTTTTAAAATTTTGAGGTAGGGTATCACTAAGTTGTAGAAAGTATTTCTAAGTTCCTGAGGTTGGCTTCAAAACTGCAATCCTCCTCTCAGCTTCCCAAGTACAGAGATTACAGGTGAGCACCACCACACCTGGCTACATCGTGATTTCGATTGTAGTGCACGCCGGAAAGAGACAAGATACAGAGGAAATGAGGCCAAATTTAATTTGACACTACATAGTTTATTTGCCATCAAACAAAACATGACTTTTAATTTAAAAATTATTCAAAAACAACCAAATATTGAGTCTATTTGTTATTATTATTATTATTATTATTATTATTATCTTGTGGTGCTGGAGATAGAACTCAAAAACTTCTCCCTTTGAGGTACACCTTCAGCCCTATTTTATTTTTTATTTGAAACAAGATCTCTCTAAGTTGCTGAAACTGTTCTTGAACCTGTGATCCTTCTGCCTCAGCCTCTCAAGTAGTGGAATTATAGGCAGGCACCTCCATGCTCAGCTGAGTGAATTATTAGGAGTGTGTTTATTGATTAAAGGTAATATGTTTTATAGGAGGCATTGGTTTAGGACTGGGGAGATGTGGTGAGTTCCCACATGGAGTTAATATTCTAGAAAATTAACACAAGCTTTGTAAATAATCATCATAAAACTAAAGACAGTACTATGTTAAATACCAGGACAGGGAATATATAGACATGAGGATGGTTAATAAAGAACACTGTTTTAGCTAAGAAACTTCTGAGGAAGTGTTGCCTGTGTTGAAATCTGAAGAAAAGGAAAGCATTATATGAACAGAGTTTTAAGAGGATTGGAAGTTTAGAACACAAGAGGAAATGACAGTCTTTTAAAAGGCTGTAAAGTTTAAGCTCTAGGAATATTTTTATTCTTTTTTCTCAGAATGTCTTTAAAAATCTTTAATACTATAGCTCTTGTCAGAAATATTGTGACTTAAATATATCTTTTAAAAGCAGGTAGACAAAAAAAAAGGTCACCATTCAAAACAATCTATTCTAACCTCAGTATGTATGTGCACAGTGATGGTGACATACAGGAACCACTTGTGGGATTTCCCCTGGCTCCCTCTCCACTCCCCCTTTCCCATACAGGACACTGATATTAACATTGGTATTCTCACAGATGTATATGTCAATGGAAGTGCTTTCTTCCTTGACCCCTCCCTTTCCCTACAACACCCCTGGCTCCACTGGAGTTTCTCCTTATTATCGAAAGCCTCTCTTGTATCTGATTACTCTCTAGCTTCCAAATATCAAAGACAACATGGTCTCCTTTACTTTCTGTGACTGGCTAATCTTATGTAATATAAGATTACAGTTCTCCAGGTCCATCTGTTTTCCTACAAATGACATTATTCTGTTCTTCTTGCTTGCTGAGTATATTTCCATTCTGTATATATTCCATCATTTTGTAATCCTTGTGTCTGTTGATGGACACCTAGGATAGTTCAATAATTTGGCTATTGGGAATTGTGCCGCTGTAAACATGAACATGTATATATTACTATAGTATTCTGATTTCAGTTCCTTTGGATAGATAACAAGGAGTGATATAGCTGAATCATATGGTAGATTCTCAATCCTTTGAGGAATCTCCACACTGATCCTCATAGTGGCTACATGTTTTTTACTTCTACCAACAGGGTAGAAGAGTTCCCCATATCCTCACCACAATTTATTGTTGTTTGACTTCTTTATGACTGTCATTCTGAAAAAGATCTCTTTTTCTCTTAGCTAGGCAGAATAAATATTACCAAAATGGCCATTCTATCAAAAGTGATTTACAGAGTCAATGCAATTCCTATCAAAATACCAATGTCATTTCTCACAGACCTAGAAAAATCAGTCTTCAATTTTATATGGAGAAATAAAAAACCCAGAATAGACAAAGCAATTCTCAGCAATAAGAACCATGTAAGAGACATCACAATTCCAAGTATTCTACAATTAAAAGTATACTACAGAGCTATAGTAATAAAAACAGCCTGGTATCAGCACAAAAATAGACACAGGGACAAATAGAATATACATAAACAAATTCACACAATTACAGATAATTAATTTTCAACAAAGTTGCCAGACACATACATTATAGAAAAGATAGCCTTTTCAACAAATAGTGTGAGAAGAACTGGTTATCCATTTGCAGAGAAATGGAATTAAGTCTTACCCCTCACCCTGCACAACTGTCAACTCAATATTGATCAAAGATCTAGAAGTTAGACCAGAGACTGAAGTACTAGAGGAAGGCATGGGTCTAACTTTCTATCATATATACACAGGTAGAAACTTCCTCAATAAGACCCTCCAAAGCTCAGGAAATTAAAACAAGAATTAATAAATCAGATACCATTAAACTAAAAAGTTCACCAGAAGAAACCATCAAGAATCTAAAGAAATCATCAATAATATAAAGAGAGCCTACAGAATGGGAGATCTTTGCCAGCCACTCCTCTGATAGTGGACTCATGTCTAGAATATACAAAGAACTTAAAGACTTAACATTAAAAGAAAACCAAACAAGAAATTGGCAATTGAACTATATAGAAGCTTCACAAAAGAAGAAATACCAATGGAGAATAAATACATAGAAAATGTTCAACATCATTAGCAATCAGGGAGACACGAATCAAAATTGCACTAAGTATTTAATAGAACAGGATTAAGAGGTAAAATGATTTTTGTGTGGAAAAGTATTTTAGAATAAAATCAAGTCAGTTGAAATCAAGTTAGCTTAAGGAGGCACTCTGATTGCATTTACATAGAAATAACTTCAAAAATTGGTTTTTATTTTATTAAGAGGCAAGAAGAGGAAACTATTGTACTGATCTCCTGAAGGCAGAAAGTATGACAGAGTGATTAAACCTTGTAAAAACATAATTTTGTCTAACATTGGTGAATAGACTTGCTGAGGCCTGTAAAGGTACAGTTTGTAACAATTGATCCTCAGTCCCAAGGGCTGAGTGGACTAAAACACCAAGTTCTTCAGTTGTGTCATCTTGAGTTAAGAATCTTGAGCTGAGTCTCTGCGAATCACTTTCTGTTTGTTTATACTATTGCTGTAGTTGCCTTCTAGAGAGATGCCCTTCTAATCTGTACAGATAGCCGTTGGGGGCCATCTTAGCCCACTTGATGAGGTCACCATTTCCGATTGGCTTAACCATGTACACAGTACATGCTAAGTGAAAAGTGTCCACAAGCAGACAATCTTCCTTGAACCAGATGTGACCCCAAACTGGACTTGATGACCCTCTATTCTTCCTCAAATGTCTACCTTGACCATCCCTAGGCTTAACCCTTGCTTCTCACAATCTATCTCAACTTGTGACCTCCTTCCTCTTGACTTTGTTAGAACTCTATAAAAGAAAGACCCTGGCTGCAGAAGGCTAAGAGACTTGTCATCTCTCTCCTCTCCAACCCACTCCATTATTAAATACTCTCAAAATTATTATATCAGGCGTTGTGTCCTTCTCCTGCAAGATAGAAAGAATAGTTGAGGGAGTTGCCTTCAAGCATGATTTTCCATGGTGGGAACCACAAAACAATTTCTAGGAAGCTGTACAAAGCAGCAACCTTCCATGGTAGGGACCATGGAAAATTTTTCAGGAAGCTGCCAGAAGCAGCAACCCTCCCTGGTAGAACTACATAGCAAGCAGTATTTGCTAGAGCCCTCTATAATTAGTTTTAAATACGACATGCAATACACGGGTACAAAAATACACCAGTGCCATGTTTTTATCCAAAAAGAAACTCTTAAATTTTGTTTTTCATTTTTATTTACTATGCTTTTATTTCATCTGAATTAATTATTTTGAATTTTTCAAGTATCATCTAATTAGATAATCCTAAACAAATGTTTACCAACTAAATCTTAATAACTCTTCCCACCCACAAATTTCACTCTCTGTTAATTAAGTGGCTTTTGGCTTTACCTGGCTTATTGGCAGTTTTATCCTATTCTTTTTAATAAGAGAAGGCATACAATAAAATAATACTAATAAAGTGAATAAAATAAAAAAAACTTTATTAATCATAGAGAGTCATGAGTAGTTTTAAAAATTGGCTTCACATAGAAATGAATGAAGAAAATGCAGAAAAAGAGAATGAAATTATGTCTCGCAATAAATTTACAAGTGTCAGTTACTACACACAAATGAGATCTTCAATGCAATGGGTTGTCTTCAACAAAACAAGGCAAAACTGTTATGCTTCTTAGGGAATAAATATAAATAATATTCAGTACATACTGCTTCATAAGAGCCAGAAATTCGAGTGTCACACTTAAGATCGTACATGAAGTCTTGCATTGAAAATAGGAGTTTGGCTAATAGTGTAAATACTTTAATGAGTTTTTGAAACACATAAGTGCTGTCATGTGCAAAATAGGAATTCATTTTATTGTTTGTAAAGCAGCAGTGCTTCTATTTCTCAATTGAAACATTACACGATGCCTCTAAGCAATGCTTTATTCTGGCCAGTTTCACTATTCTATAAATTTGCAATCTTCACCTCAATGCTATCTATGAAAAATGCTAGGAGACTGACAATAAATAAAGCTGTGAAATGTATTCATTTTTGAAAAGGCTATATGCAATTCTGCTTATACATTAATGCTTCGTCCAGTTAGAGATATTTATTTCCTTGTGTCAGAATGACCTATATTTTAGTGCACAGGTCAGAAAACATTTTCCCCTGTGGTATCTTCTATTTAATTAGCAGTTTGTCACCAATTGTAACATGGAGCTTATAGTGTATTTAGAAAGTAAGGAATTTAATCTCTAAAATAGATTTTATTATATATTCCAAGACTATGGCTATCTATCATCAATAAAATTATATTTGTGAAGTTTTAACAACACCCCAAATCTGCATTCTCTTCCCTTTTGAACATTTGGCAGAACTGGATCTTACTCATTTTTATATTTGCACCTATGTCTTGCATTTAACACAATGCTAACTATATTTTGACTCAGTTAATCAAAAAAATAATAATACCCAAAGCTATGAGTAAAGTTTCTATGCTTTCCTAAGGAAAAACATCTTTCTTATAAAATTAAAAGGTAGTGTAAACATTAAAATCAGTAACCAACATAAGAGTATTATAAGAGTACATCCATGCTGCAAAAGTCAGGTATTTGAAATTCAGACACATTTGTGGAATTTCCACACACTTTTACTAGCCCATATTGTTAACAAAGTAAGTTAATGCCATTGTTAGGAAAATATTAGTTGTGAAAATTGAGAACATGGTCTATATCCCTTTTCTCTAAGAAACTTGCTTTGCAGAATTGTTAAGTTTGAGGGTATTGAATGATATGCTTCCTGGATTCCATGTGAAGAAAAGGAGTCCCTACTGCCTAGTCACAAATTAAACAAATTCATCCCATAGCAAGTTCCAGCTGGAAGGCTAATTGCATCAGAGAAATGTCTTGGTAACTGTGATGTCTTGGATGCTTGTGCGATACAATCCTCTAACTATTCATTTCCGTTACCTATGGAAGTATCCATCTATTAAGAAATGTATCATTCAAATTGTGGTTGGCATAAAATTATCTTACCAGCTTGTTTATCATGCAGATTCCCTAATTTGCAAGCCTGGAAGAAACTAACATTTAAGAATTATATGCAAAACTCTCTATGGCCAATAATACTATATAACTATCTTATCTATTTAGCTGTAATACTCTATTTCATGCAAATATTATTTTCTAATTTTAGTCAAACACTCTCTGAGTGTTTCTACCTCAAGATAAAAATCAAATGAATGTGCTATAGTTTTTTTTTTCCAAAGTCTCATAAATTGCCTACATGGTATAATCATTTATTTCCAATTTTCATTTATGTACTATGCAAGATCTTTCTGAAATATATCATAAGCATTTCATTTTATGACTATAATTTTCTCATTGAATCAAATTTAATTCTGTAATTATATGGCTTTAATTCTTATAACAAGTCTTTAAAATTTTATTTCCTTATGCATGTATTCTTAGATTTCATTCATGTATTGTTTTATAAGATTATGCTTTCAAATCAGATTTTCTCAGTGAAGCTGCATATACAATAAAATTTCTTGTGCCTTTGAAAATTTTGTATGCTATTATTTATTAATAACACATGACAGAATATATAATTTTGAGGTAGTATAGTTCATTATCTCCAAAATGTGCTAAATGATTTTTTCTCTTATTGTATCTTATTATTTAAAGTTAATTCAAAGGCTATTTAATTTTTTCCTTTTAAATAAACTGCAAGATTTCTTGAAGTGTGAAATTTTTACCTTTTACTAAAAGTTTAAATGATTACTCATGATAGATACCTTCTCACTTGTTAATTTTACTTTCCTGGAGTACAGTAACTATTCCCTTTATAACATTTTTATAACTGATATTATTGTTAATATTTTGTTTGAGATATTTTTTAAAATGTCTACCAACTATCTCTAAGTAGGCACTTTATAATCTGTATTCCATTTCCCTCATTTTTTACTGTAATCATTTCAATCATTTCGTGGATTGCCTACGTAACTGATGTGGTTCTCACAGCCTTTCCTTTGAGTTACTGTGTTACATGTTTTACCCAGTCAGTATAGCTTGAATATTCAAAGTGAGTTTAGCAATAACATTAATGTTACTTTAATTTACAGAAATTAAAGTGTTACTTTACACAAATTAAGGTAACTCCTCCACCATGTTTTGTTCTTTTCTTTTCTACTTATTGTTCATCACATATTTAATTTTATCCATAGAATTTTATTTTTTCCTAATTGTTATATAATAAATTAGTTCTATATCTTCTTAGATATATATTTTCTTTTTATCAAGTATTTTGATACTTTAAATGCTATATTTACTTTAAATGCTATATTTAGTTTATTTTTTAAATAAAATAATCTGGTACTTAATAACCTTATGTTGATTTTAGTTTGTAGCATCTCCATCCATGACATCGTACGTTTGGTAAATCTACTTTGGATTAACAACTTTGTGTATCTTAAGTTTTCTACTTGATTAAAGCAATACATTCATAATAGACACTCCTTGAGTTCCATCTTGAAATGATCTTTTGACAACTCTATGACATACATATCACTAAGTCATATTTTATGTATGAAAGAAATAGTCTTAAGAAAAACAAGGTAAAGAAAATCTCCTAGGATTATATTGTTGCAAGTGGGAAAGCTAAAATTAAAGCCTTAGCATTGTATTTATAGTATCTCTATCTTTTCTATTTTATGACCAGAAAATAGTAGGAAAGCTCAAAACTGTATTTCCAAATGAGTGTATTCGTTTTCTTAAAAGTTTATTTGGGAAAATGGTGACTATGGGATGCAGCATATCTCAGTAGCTATAAAGAACAAAATATCAACTACCAAGAAGGCAGCTTTTTGACAAGAAAAAAAAAGCATCAAAGTTATATAAGAATGAAAACACAAAAAGGAAAATCATGGTGGAATAAAATTCAACAGCCACAATATGAGATCAAGAGGAAGGAGCCCAAGGACATGATTATTCCACTGTGGTGGCTGGAGCCATTTCAGGCCACTGGCAGGAACTGTGACTGCCCTCCACAGCCCCAAGAAATTTCAGCAAGAAAACCAAGAACTTGAGGTGAAGCAAGAGGTGGCAGAACTCCAACATCTTAAGCAACCAGCAGCCTGCTTCAGGAATGAAGAAAACGATCCCGATGCATTCACCAGAACCCAGCACGTGCAGCGGTGCACTGTACCCCTCAGAGACCCAGGTCCTCAGGACAGTAAAGTAACTGCATGGCTGTATTTCTCAGTAGACAACTGTTCAGAGCAGCCCAGAAGGCTAAGATTTGGTAATTCACCTGTGAGGTGGCTGGGATATAACCTACAGAGACACAGGAGAGGCCCATAGCATGCAGGGCTCAAAAGCCACACAGGGTCACAGGGAGTCACTATGAGGTTACACTGGACACCCTCTACCAGTTTGGGTACGGAGGTGCAGGCCCAGGCCAGAAAGTGCAGAGCCCAGGGAAGGAAAATGCAGAACCCTGCTTTTACATGGAACTTATTTACACTGATGTCTGCCACCCTGACACCTGAGCACAAAGCAATGAGAGGCAAGAGAGGAGCACAAACACTCAAAATGTGGGTCCAAAAGCTGACAATAGTAATGGAGCAAATGAAAGAGGTTGGAACATGCTCCAGAACCTACTACAGTGAACAGATATTAAACAGGCCCTATAGGTGTGTAAATTGGCAGAATTGTTTTTGTTTTTCTCACTGTCGATAGTTTTGTTTTTGTTTTTGGATGGTTTTGTCTTTGATTTGCTCTTGTTTTTATTGTTAGTTTTTATTTTATGCATGTTTGTTTCCTTCCCTATTCCTTTCACAAGTTTTCTCCCTCTACCCCTATTCCTTCTACAAGCTTCCTCCCTCTATCCTATCTACTCTCTACTCTCTAAGCTTGTTTTTTCTTTTTGTAAATCCTTGTTTTATATTCAAGCTATACTATAATTTTATACCTAAATACTCTATACCAACTACAAGAATCCTAATGTTTATTCACTATCTCTCATCTCAAGTAGACACTATATTTATACTCTTACACATCTTAATCATATATTCTACTTTACCCTATCCCTATACCTATCACCCCAGCTCCTCCCTCCACATCTAACTTCCATCATTGAAAACAACACTACTTCCCATGCATGAAACTGCTGACAGCTCTAAATCCCTATTGCTAAGATTGGATCAGAGAGGTGATGCACAGGAAAGGACAACCAGACAATAAAGATGAACTAACCTCAGGCCATAGAAGGAAACATTTAACAGACTGCACAACAAGGTTTAAAAACTGCATAGGTCACAAACTATTCTGCCACACCTTGACCTGACTCTTTATAAAGGTAGTGGCAGAAAGAATACCTGACATTAACACCTAAATCCCATCAACACCACCACAACAGCAAGAAGAAAGAACCCTAGAGCAACTCAGTATTGGCAATCTACAGGTAGAATAGTGGAGTGATAGTAGAAACAGTCTTTAGGGTTTGTATCGAAGGGTGAGTGGCAGCTGGAACCATTTCTCCTGAGCAATCGAAAAGGCACCTATCAACAACTCACAAACAAAAGAATGAAGATGCCAAGACAACAGAAACACAAACCCAAGAATTTTGAAAATATAAGAACAAGAAACAGTGAGAAAATAAGGAAAATCAAGAATACTGACCTACAAGAAATGTAAGAAGGAGAATTTATAATCCTGATCTTCATTTTGAATAAAGGCCTTGCAGTAACTGTACAAGAAATGAAAGAGAAAATTGAGACTCTAGGAAAGAATACAAAAGAAGCCAGGAATGAAATAAAAAGAGTCAATAAATGAAACAAAACAGCAATAGAAAGAAATTCTGAAAGATTAGATGAAATGAAAAACATAATATCATTGTTAGAAGGCAGTTCATTCAAAACCAGAATCACAGTCAACAGTATAGAGAAGACATGACAGCAACAAAACCTAAACATCCAACAACTATGAGACAACATGAAAAACCGTAACTGACAAATGAAAAGCATTGAAGAAGTAACAGAGACACACACCAGGGGTATCCATAATCTCCTCAGAGAAATAATTTCATAGATTTTTTCAAACATTAAAAGAGACTTGGACATCTACGTAGAGGAGACATATAGAACACTATTAAGACAAGATCAAAGAAAGACCTCCCGATGCCAGGTAATAAAATGACCAACATAAGAAGCTAAGTAAAGACTCTTAAAAGCAGTGAGAACAAAAGAACAGGTAACATTCAGAGGCAAAACAACAAAAATCACTTCAGACTTTACAACCCGTCATGAATGCCAGAAGTGACTGGTATGATGTAATGCAGACCCTGAAAGAAAACAATTTCTAACCAAAATAGCTATACTGAGCAAGGTAATTATTTGAAATTTGTTTCAAGATAAGCAGAATTTCAAAAAAAAATGAAAACTAAGCCAGCAGTAGAAAAAATACTTAAAGAAATAAGTCCTAAAGAAGAAAATAAAAATATAAACCAAATGGACCTAATAGAAAACTACAAACCAAATAGACCTAATAAACATATACAGAATACTTCAAACAGGAACATCAGAGTACACATTCTTCTAAGCTACCTATGGAACCTTCTCCAAAATAGATCACATCCTGGGCCACAAAGCAAGCACCAGTAATTCAAAAGATATAATTCCCTAAACCTTTTCAAAACACAATGAAATAAAAGTAGAAATAAACAACAGGAAGACCAAAGGAAACTATATAAATAAATGGAGATTGAATAATAGCCTATTGATTGAGAAGTAGATAAAATCAGAAATAAGGGGAAAAATTTTAAAAATATATAGAACTAAATTAAAATAGCAACACAACATGTCAAAATCTATGGGACACTTTGAAGGTGGTATTAAAAGGAAAGTTTATAGAATTGAGTATCCACATAAAAAGAACAGAGTTGCCAAGTAAACAACCTAATGACACATCTCAAGGACCTAGAAAAACAGTAAAAATATAATTCCAAAGCAAGCATAAGGCAGGAAATATTTAAAATCAGAGTAGAAACAAATGAAACAGAGAATAAAATAATACAAAGGATCAACAAAACAAAAGACTGGTTCTTTGAAAAGACTAATAAAATTGACAATCCCTGGCCAACCTAACAAAAAAAAAAAGAATTAATCATTAAAATCTAAAATAAAAAGGAGGCATCACCACAGTGGAGAAAAGGATTATAAGAAATTATTTTGAAAATATATACTCTAATAGACTGGAAAAGGTGAAAGAAATTGATAGATTTCTAAGACCATATAATCTACCTAAATGGAACCAAAAGGGCATAGCAAGCCTAAACAAACCTATAGCAAGCACAGAAATAGAAACAGCAATAAAAAATTCTGCCATCAAAGAAAAGCCCAGACCCAGATGTGTTTCTAGCTGAATTCTACAAAATTTTCAGAGAAGAACACTTATAGAACTAAATATTATTTAGCAGGGATGTATTTTAAGAAATATTACTGTGACCTCGGTATCCATACTTTAATAAATAGTTATATTTTATAACTAAAATTTAAATATTTAATCAGTCATACTTGATTTTCATTTTAATCTTGGAATTAATTTTGTTTATTCTATTTAATTTTACTTGTGCTTAAGTTTTCAAATCTCTCTGTGTTCTTATGTAATGCACAGAATACAGTAATTTTAAGGCCCCCATGTAAACCCACATACACACACATGCACACACATTTACACACACACATATAGGTAAAGATTTATAAAAATAGAAATTATGATCTCTATTAGATATCAACCAACTTGATGTATGAAATATAACTGTATTAAAATCAATATACTTCATACTGGGAAAGCTGAAATTGAAAATGCACCTCTGTGGAAAAAATAAAAGAGGTGAAATATGCATAAATGCTAATATATTTCTCGTTTTTTGGTAATTTGGATTGAACCCAGATATGTTCTATCTCTAAGCTGGACCTCAGCCTAGTTTATTATTTTTACTGTGGAACAGGATCTTGCTGCTAAGTTGCTAGGTATCTCACTAAGTTGCTGACGCTGGCCTCAAACCTGCGATCCTCAGACTTAGCCTCCCTGATATCGGATTTGTAGATGTGTACCACCACAGCAGCAATGTCTATTTTCTTTTAACCTCAATGACTGGTTTGGAAGGATGGATCATGGGGGATTTGATAACAAATCAGACCTTGGATAAAACTGGCTTGAGGCCTTACCAGAATCTTCTAAATTCTTAGACAAGTTGCCTGAATTTTTTCCACTCAAATTTTCTTAATAGAAAGAAAATATTACCTATTTTATTGGACTGGGTTTTTTGTATGTGTGCATGTGTTTGTGGATGTGTGATGTAAAACCAAGAAAACAGTAATATATACATAGATATATACATAGTATGTGTTGTAAAAATGGAAGTTTTCCTTTTTTTATGAAACCCGAGTACCTAGGAACAGAGTCCTAGGGCAGGAGAAAAGCATCCCTTGGTTCAAGGGAACCCTATTTTTCTACTCAGTCCACAGTGGGATGGATGGTGCCCGCCTACCTAGACCAGGATGACGATATTTTTCATTCAGTCCTCCTATTCGATTTAATTTCTTCCAGAAACACTCTGAGAAACACACCTCCCTCCAAGTCCTGTCATATCCACTATTTGGCCGTCTCTTCACGCAGTGATGTTGACGCATACAATTAACCATTCTGGAACTGAGGGTGTTAAGAATTCATCACTGATTCAGCTTGACGACCACATACCACTGTGTTACATACCACAACGAGAGTGAGTCCAAGTCAGTGGGTTTCATCAGCCACACCTACGCACTGTCATGTCTCTTTAACATCAAGGAGTGCTGCAAATTGGAGAAACAGAACTTGAGAGTGTCAGCATGCATTCTACCTGTGAGCACACAGGGAGCAATCTCTAATAAGATCATGAACCTTCGTCAGTGTGTTATGTTGCCTCATTTAAAGACTTTGACAAACTGAAAGGGAGCCCTTTGCCAGCTACACCAAGGCTAGCTTCAGGAATTATTGCAACACCTAAAACTAAGAAAACAAATGCACACAATGAACGTCGAAACACTGGTTAAGAATTTGTTATTCTGTAGTACTTGGATAGATGAGAATCTGATAGTGAGGGTCCCCTTTTATCTCTAAAGAAAAACATAAAAAACTGAATTTTTTGTGGTTCTCTTGTTATATGTTTTTATTAAACCAGGTGAAGCAAGTTGTCCTAATATATCTGTACGTATTAATTCAAACATTTAACATCTATGTCAAACATTGCTTTGGATGAAAATTTAAAAAAAATATTTTTTTACTTAAAGTATAACTTCTCTATATTTTGTACTTGTCTAAAATTCTGTATTTGTGACTAGGACCACTAGTTACTCATGACTGTTGGCTGTCTGAGTGACAGACTCTAAACTCAGACATTTCCCTTGGAATGAGAAGAGAATAGAAATATGTCAGCCAGAAGCTGGTGGTGGTTCTAAGAAGCCTACAGGGTCACATTGCCCCGAGGCCATTTCTAGGATTCTATTGAATAAGCCCTCATGGCTCCCTGGCACATCCCACCTTTGCTACTGCTAATGCCTTACCAGCAACAGTTAACCCTCATTGCCTTTACCATGTTTCAAATGTTATTTTTCAAAACGCTACTTCTGTCTTATTCTCTCTTTTTTTCCTGTTGGGATATAAACTAAATAAAACTTAGACCACTGATCTTGTTTATTGATTCTGCTCATTTATTTATCCACCTGATTTTTTCTACATACTTTACCTAACATAATTTGATTAATCTATGTTTAAGCAAAAATTTTCCCAATCTTCTCTTACACTTCATTCAGTGCTTTCATCTGTTTGGTTTGGATTTTAATTTCAGGCTTTTGTATTTTACTACAATACAATAGCATTTCTATTGTGTTCTTATTTATACTTTCCGTATCTCTGATGCCGCCCTCCTCTTACCTCACTGAGAAGCATCTTTCCTAAATGTGTTGGCTAACTGGAATGTGTGCTTTATTTCAGGTTTTATTATTTTTATTACTGCTTGTTTTTCTTAATTTTCTGGAAACATTTGAGAGACTGGATGTGGCTTCTACCTGGAATGGGTGTATGCTTTTGTTCTCATAGGCAATGGTACTCCGGGCGTACACTTTTGATTTTGCTGGGTTGTTTTCTTTTTTTTTTCTATAAGTGTGTTTCATTTTTTTCACAGTTCTAGGATATGTCTCTAACTAAAAAAACATACTTCTTATTCTTAAACCATGACCCTTCCAACTTCTTAGCTTAATGCCTGAGGCTCCTGAACTAGCCTCTTTATGTGCTTGCCTAAAAATTCAGCATACCCCAAAATTTCATTCTCTCTAAGTCCTAATACTGGTGATCTCTGAAAGCCTTAAGGAACTTCAAACAGTCCATACACAGCTCAACTTCAAGACAGAAATCTAAGACAAATGCAAGCCTGTGATCGTCCCTCAACACTTCTTGAGCATTACAGATTTTTACAGGATCCTCTGCACAGATCTATTTTGTCCAATCTTTACAAATCCCAACTTCATTGTTTGCCCTGACCTTCAATTTTCTGAGGAGTGTTTCCTTGGGCTGTCTTTCCCTTGCCACGGAAGGCAGTGAGCCTCCTTAGACGGCCTGGGCAAACATGAGCTTCTGCTGGGTTTCATGTTCTTGAAGATCACAGAGGTATGCTGCTTCTTAGCCAATGTACAAACACAATTGCCTCACATTTCTAAGCAGTACTTTTCAGTGGAGATACAAATATACTAATTACGTTATCACAATTGTATCCCCCATTCCCTTTACGTGCATGGACTCTTATTTCTTCCATCCATGGACTCCATTTCTTCCATTAATTATTCACATTATCATTCTTTTACACAGGATTAAATACTTTTGTTAAAAAAATAAAATACTAGCTCTAATTTTGGGGAAAAAAAAAGTCAGTCATCCATTTAAATAATTTAGTAATTATTATTACACATTAAATTCCTAGATTATTACAGATTGCCAAGCATTATGCCTATCACTTGTCATAGTTACATATAAAATGTCCTCTAATGAGCTTATTTATGAATATTGAAGGCTGATGTATTTTAGTCATGAGGACTGGGTTCACCTGGGTGGCATCCAGTAGAACAGTAGGGTATGGCTAGGAGAGGTAGTGCCTGGGAGTATGGCCTTGGTGATTATATATATGGTTTTTCTTCCTCGTCCTTTTGGCTCTGGCCTCTAAGATGGGAGCACAGTCTATGTTCTCTCCCTTACTCCACTTCCTGCTACTGTCCTAGCCTCACATGGACTGAACCCAAAATCATAAGAAAATAAATCTTCTTTTCCTTAAATTATGTGGTCAATCCTTTAGAATACAGCTAGAAAACTGCTGGCTGAAGCACTGCTCCATCTATATTTCCTTTTAATACTTACCAGAACTCTATAAGGTAGATGTAAAGTAAGAAGGAAAATGAAATACAGTCCAGTAACGTATAAAATCTGAAAACTATCTCTTTGAATTCAGGAGAAAAACTCAGGAATTTTGCCCCCAAAAGTCATGTCGTAGACTACGATATCACTCAAGAATTCTGAAATAACATTAAAGCGAGAAAGGATACATTGGAGATTAGTGCTCAGTAAACAGTTTTCGGGAAGAAAATCCTTAAAAGTCACAAAATGGAAGCACAACATCAATTAATATTTGTAAGCAGAACAAAATGAGAAAAAATATCCATTTTGCAAATACATCAAAGTAAAGAAGAAACTAAGGGGAAAAATAGGCTCAGTAATTCAAGCATAGAAGAATGAAATTAATGATTATAAATAACTCAGTGTTTAAACAAATTTCTTATTCAGTCTTTAAAGGAAGAAGCAGGCAACACAAATCCTTAAAATTGGATGCAGGCAAGGAGCTGGTGTGAGAAATCTTGCTTTTAAAAGATTTGTAAACCAGCATGAGTTTGCACCAAAGTTACTTAAATTACTAAGGGAATTAACTGTCATCACTAGGGATTAAACTAGTTTTTTTCTAATTCAGTGGCTTCTGGCAGGACTTTGGGGAGGAGGTGAGCCATGTGTCATGGGTGATTGGCTGTGCGCCCACCTGCCAAATGGCAAGCTTATTGACCTTGGGCATGTTGTTTCTCTTCCTGGCCACTCTGTGCTTTCATCTGCCAATCAAGGATCTAGAAAGGAAGGGGTCAAGATCCCAGTATCCCCTTCAAGGTCATGCTCCCAATGACTTCCTTTCACTAGGTTCTCATGTTTCTACCACTTACAGCAACATTGGCTGGAGCCAAACCTCTAACCATGGACCTTAGATCCAAACTGTAGCAGCTCTAGAAGTTAGCAAATGCAGAAAAAATATCCCTTAGAGCCTCCAGAAGAGAATGCAATTTTGTCAATCAAGGCTTTGATTTTAACCCAATGAGAACCAAATCAGACCTCCGACCTACAAAATTGTAAGATATTGATTTTTAATTAATTTAGACCACCAAGACTGTAATGGGTTTCCTTATTAAGGTGATAAGAAACTGAAATGCACCTTTTATGATCAAATTACATGACACTAAAATAATCACCACACTTCCCTGAGCTTATAAGCTCCATGGCAGCAATTGCTTATGAAAAGGATTCATGTCCTATATGTGAGTTTGATTTCAGACAACCACTGTTCTGAACAACTAGAAAATCATTGCAGGCCCTTGGTAACAGCATTTCTGGAACCCTATTGTTAAAGAGAAAAACCATTGAAGAAAAACAAATTAAAGAGCCTATTTATAATCTCAGATTCTTTCTATTCTTTTAGTATTATTTCTCTTCAGCTATTTTTACTCCTAGAAACATCTGTGAAAAGAAGGGCCAGATGTGAAATAGCATGGGGAACAGTTTGTTAAAAGGTGCTCTGAAAAAAAACAAGTGACTACATCATATTTTTTTTTACTTAGGAAACAGTAAAGGTAGGCTTTAAAAACTACACAGACTGCATTATAAAAGTGTTCTACAGAGTGCATTTTATTTTAAATGGTTTTCTTTTTGCTCATTAGATAAAAAAGAGCTGCTATATTACAGAAAGAGCATTGAATTAAAAATGAGATGATTTTTCTCATCTTCCCAGTTGAATGTGTTTTCGGCTGTTTGCTAACCTCAGTTTCTGCATTTAAGACGATGCAAAACTTTAATGAATCGATGTATATGATTGCATGACTTTGAAGCATAAAACTGCAAATATAAATGTTTTGGAAAACTATCATAAGTAATTGAATTAGCATTATTTCAATATACAAGAAAATAGGTGGCCGTGGTAGAAGAAAATAAACACAAGTTTAAGAATTAGTTTGACTCCATAATTGTACATTTGGGCTCCAACAGTTTTTTTTTTTATTTCTTTGATCCTATCTTTCTTTTTTTTAAAAATAAGAATAGCAATATCAATTTGGGGGGATGTGTTAGGGTTTCATTTTCATAGTACCATAAATGTTCGATGCAACCTCTTTCCTTTATTAAGTGAGTTGTGTGATCTGGAACAGGTGCAGCCAAGTCTCTATGGACCTAGATATCTTCTTATTCTTATGTTGTGGGAAGTGACTCTCATTTCTTCTGTGAAAATAAATGAGATGACATATGGTTTTGCCTAACAAAAATTAGCTATTCGATAAAAATTTACCAAAAATAACTATTAGAGCCCACAAAACCATCTTGTTCTGAGTAAGTCTGGTTGCAGAAGAAAGACACATGGCAACACATGCCCTTATCCCCTCAACCATATGCCCCCACTTTCACGATCCATTTTCAATTATTTCAAAAAAAGTTTAAGTGTAAAGTTGATCTGCGGGTAGAAGGAAGATGGACACTTAACATCCAAGGTAGATCAAAGTTGAGATGCAACTTTGGGAGCCTTTAGGTTTGGAGGAAGTCTGCATGGAAGAACTGTAGCATCCAAAGGAAAGAAATGTGGATGTAGCTTGTACAACAATTAAACACCTTTTTAGGTCTAAAACTATAAAGACCAATGTGAGAAAGGGGCCAAGGGAAGAAAGATAGTTGAGTTTGCTGACGGAGCTTGAGAAAGCAAGGTGAGACTTAGAAAATAGTTTATATTGATGCTTTTAACTAGACACCTTTTTTGTAATCTAATGGGGACTTATACTTTATGATGTGCTCATCCTTCCTCAACAAGTTCAAATGAACACTTTTAGAGTCCATTTGCAGGAAGTTTAAGGGTGATCTGAGGCCATCTATAGGATTCAGATTCAGATTTTCTTTTATGAATATGCATTTTAATAAAAAAAGTACTTGAACATGAAGTTAAGATTCAATGAATGCTCAGTGACATTCAGTTAAAAAAAAAGTCTAAAGTATTCTTCAATAGAAATGACAAATCCGTTTTCAAGTTAAAAAGGATTGTCCTTAAGCTTGGAATTGTCCTTTTAAGATCACTGCCAATTTGACCTTTGAGTTTTTCTTTTTATTTTCCTTCAGTGCCCTTATGGTTCACCAAATTCCCAGCTATAAATCACTTAAAAGTTTAGTAAATTTCTTTCCAGGTCATAGAAACACATCTTTATGTAGAAACAGTTGAGCACCACTGATTTGATTTCAAATGCATTGACATTATGGTTCAGCTCTGAGAAAAGATCTTTCTGATTTCTGGTGGGTTGTAAAATACACATTTAATGTTGCCTAGCCACTAAGAGGTATTCATTCATGTACTACATCTTTTTATCAACCCTAGTGCAATTCTTCACATCCTTCACCCTGTGTACCAAGCCAGAGGAAGAAGCCTGATACGCTGGCTTGTTCTGTTAGCTCTTCCTTTGCACGAACTGATGAGATGGTTTATTTCAGACCATCATGAACACTGACATTCTTTTTTTTTAATGGTATTCAGGATTGAACCCAAGAGTATTCTAACTCTGAGCTACACCCTCAGCCATTTTTAATGTTTTACTTTGAAAGAGGATCTCATTAAGTTGCAGAATCATCATGTTGCTGAGGCTGGTCACAGATCTGCAATCCTTTTGTCTCAGCCTCTCAAGTACTGCGATTACAAGTGTGCACCACCACACCCAGCTGAACACTGCCATTCTAAAGGAAACCATTGGCAAATTACAATATATAGTCACCTCCTAACTCACCTCCCAACCTTTTGCCATTTCACAATTCAATCCTCAACACTCTTCTGCCCCAAACCCTCTAATGGCTTTTATAATTTCTATAATATGTCACAAACTCTTATCTTTTTCTCCAAGGCCAATGGAACCTTTTCCTGGCCTGAGCCATTCCTGCCAGCTCAGAAAGCACCATCTCACTTATCTTATCTAGAGCCATATTGTCAGGCTTGCTGCTTGTTAGAAACCACAGGCTCATTCTATCAAGGCTTTTTGTGCTGTGTTTTTGAGAACTGCTCCCTTATATTTTCTCATTCTGGGTACATCTTAGACTTCTAATATCAGCTCAAACAACACCCTTTCAGACAGCATAGATGTGTACATTAACCACATTGTCTAAAATAGCTCCATCTACACTCACTAACTCCTACCTTTCTGTCATTTTCCATCTCATGCTGTATTACTATCTATGGGTTCTTCCTCTATTTATTCATATCCATTTACTTTTTATCTAAATTTTATCATCCTTATAATAATGTGAATCCCTCAAAGGCAGAAATTGATCTTGCTGATTTATTTATTTCCAATATCTAGATCAGTTAACTGAAATATATGACTCATTTTGAAACAAAATAGTCAAATGATAAACAAACAACTTAATCAGAAAAACAGGAATGTTAGTAGATTTTTTTTTCCATCTATTTGTAACCAAATCTCAATGGCATGGACTGTGTTAAAGTACTACATCATGAGTGAGCCATGCATTGAGAGTGGCTAACATGAACTGATCCATGCTCCTCGTTGGGAACTACAGGTGCAGTAGAAGATGGAACGTTCTTAGTACCCTAAGGCAGATGCAGATAAATTATATTTTCAGTTTAGAAAAAAAAAAGGTAACTTGTTTATAGCAAGACAAATTTATTTACTTGGTTCACCATTTCTCTAATGGGGAACAGGAGCCTGATACTTTAGGTTCTAAAGAGGTTAACATGACAATAAATGCCTGTATTGATTCTGTAGAAAGAAGGAAAAAATAAATAAAACATCAAAGGATCCATTTCCTTGGAGTTAAAGCAAACGTATCAGAGGAAATGTTCATTTACTTGATTTCATGGAATTAAGAAAATTGCTTCATTCCTAAAGCAGAAACATTTTTTCTAGATATTACCCAAAAGGAATTTACACATAGTTATAAAATTAATGAGATTACTGAGCAAGCTATAAGATGTGTGATCAATTAAAAGTAAGTAAATGGCATGTTCAATTATGAGCAATAGTCATAAAATGTTTCTTTTACTTAAAAGGATTCTCTTTCCAATAGCAACAAAAGATAAGACCCTCTTGAGTAAAGACGATAATGATGTGCAAGATCCTTCAAGCATAAAATATAAAAAAATTACCTTGTAACCATTAAAGATGATGTAATTAAATAGATAAATACAACCAAGTTATGAAGAGCAGCACTTAATCTCATAATAACGTTAACCCCTAAACAATGAGATGAGATTAATTAGAATTTCAACAAATTCAGAAAACATTTTGGGAGAGTGTGACCAGCACTTAACAAGTCAAGTAATTTATTCTCCGTAATAACTATGGGTCACTATTTATACTACTTTCACACAAGAAAGTAATACCTTCTTATGCCAGGTCAAACATCATCATCATCATAATAGTAATGTAGTATATTGCACTGAATTTTTGTGCAGTAATAGGTAACTGAAGATGGTGGATAATGAAGGGCATATAAATAAATCCATGTTTGACTTCTGATAGATTTTATAGTAATGTTAGTGGGAATAGCATGATAATTCAAAAGGGTAGGATAATTGGTAAAATAAACAAAAAATTAAATTTTACTCTAACCTTATGATATTTGAAAAAACACCACATAATTAATAAAGTAAGTGTAAAACTTTAAAAAAGTATTAATAGCTTACTAAATGACTATAGTACACCATTTTTAACCTTAAATACTTTAATGAAATTATTTTTGTAAATTTATATTTATACTTATTTTATAGTTTTGTGTCATCATCCTGGTCATTATCCTGGATAACAGTGAAACAATACCCAATAATTTTTTTAAAGTATTAATAGCACAGAATGTATTTAGTACAAAATATCCTAAGTTAGACTTAAAAAGAACAAATATTAAAGGCAAAACTTACAAATTCTGAATACATGAGAATAAAAGAGAATAAAAATTAGGTATTAAATGCCATGTTGGACTGAGATCAACTATGACAATGCTTTTATTTAAAATATTAAGCAAGCATAGTTGACACAATGAAACAATGAACCATCCAGATGGGTATTTGTCTCTTTGATTGCTTTTTCTTAGTTTCTTTATAGCCTTTATTCCATGAGATTATCTTGGGCTGGTTTGTTATCTGTAAGATCTTCTGAAACAGAAAATCCAGAATGGTGTTGCTAAATGAAAACTCAGAGTTGTCCTGAGCATCCTAGTTAGCAAGTTGACGTCGCAGCTCTGGGATCTATGATTGGTCCCTCTATAGAGTGGTATTGATGACTGCGATAATACCTAGTGTTTATACAGAATTAGATGAGATGAAGCATACAAAATACAAAGCATGTGCTCATTAAGCATTAGCAGTTATTATATGCATAATAACAATGATTATTTCCCACAGGGCTTGTTAAAAATCCACATTCCTTTCCTTCATATCTGTGTTTGATGGGGTGGATTGAGGCCTGTATTATTTTTAGCAAGTTCTCCAGGAATTTTAGATTCACATCTAATTGGATCATAATTGGGTCATAAAAAGGGAGAAAAAAGAAAGAGAAGGAGAGAAAGTAAGGAAGAAAGAAAGAAAGAAAGAAAGAAAGAAAGAAAGAAAGAAAGATGGAAGGAAGGAAGGAAGGAAGGAAGGAAGGAAGGAAGGAAGGAAGGAAGGAAGGAAGGAGAATCTCATTATTTCCTTGGCCAGAGAACAGAATGAGCCTCTTCAGCTTCTTTGAGGTTCAGCTCAACTCACCAGAACAAAGGGTCCAACCTGCCCCAAACTTACAGTTTTATATTATTATATTAACTTTACATGTGAAAAAAGAAAGCTGTACAGGACCTCCCACGCACATAAACACACATCATCATCTGTGATGTTCTCTATAGCATCTTAATGAGCAGTTTTATATAAAAAGACAATGGAGACAGGAGTAGTAGAGGTTCAAGACCAGCACTGGCCAAGTACCAAGACTCTCAGCAGCCTAGAGAAACCCTTTTTCAAAATAAAAATAAAAAGGCTGGGGGTGTAGCTTGGAGGTAGAAATCCCCTGGTTTCAATCCCCAATACCACAAGAAGAAAGGAAAAAAAGATAATGCATCCAGGCAAGATAAATGGAGATCAGTAAGGTAGCTCTTTCCTGTGACACCAGCTATTGGGGATATTAATGGAGAAGAATCACAAGTTTGAAATTAGTCTGGGTAATTTAGTGAGATCCTGCCTCAAAGTAAAAAGGTCTGGGGTTAGAACTCTGTGGTGGGGATCCACTGGGTTCAATCCCAGTAACACACACACACACACACACACACACACACACACACACACAGGCAAGATCTATCCAAATTCAAATTTTATGCCAAACTCCAGCTGTGAAGTCTAGTTTCTTATTTCAAGTGTATGTAAATGAGTCTTTTAAAGAGGAGCTCATTCTTTCCTGGGAGCTTAAAGCACAGAAAAATCCAGTTAGCACAGGGAGCATGCCCCATAGAAACCCTCCACTAATTCCTCATCAGAAGCATATGGCAGCCATGCACAGCATTTCCTCCTAGTATTAATTACTTTTGTTTCCTTTGATGTGGGATAATTTGTTATGTTGGAATGGATATTCTAAATCCAGCACTGACAGATAAGATAATTCAAGCAGACTGGTGCAAAAGCAGTCTCCTTTCAAAGGTGGCATTTAATCAACTTTTAAATCCCATCTTTTGATATGGGAAAAAGTATTTTGAGAAAGGTTTCAGATCACCTTCTTCCAAGACCTTTCATCCTCACCTAAAGATACTGAGACAAGAGGCAACGTCACTGAATCACGTAAAGGAATACACTAGGAAGTTTATTTTTCTTTCCCATCTTTGGACTTCGGAGACTATTTATACAATAAAAATATCTGAGCTTTCTTATCCAATGTAGGAAAACATAACTCAGGCAGGAACCATAGCTGCTTGCAATAAATAGCATTGGCTGTATGGAGGGGAACTGGATGAATTCCAGTGTGACATTGCTTTGATCTATACATCAATTCTGATAGGATTGCTATCTAAATATTGCTGATTCATTCAATCCATGATAATTATATACAATTCTGTGTAAAGAGGTTTCCTTTAATATTTCTAATTTTTTATGTTGTCAATTAAGATAGGAGAGTATGGAACTAATAAAAATATAGGAGTTTTACCAGTTTTCTTTTAGATTTATTTCTAGGTATTTGATGACTTTAAATAATATTTACTTTGTCATTTAAGTTGTAATTCTGTTTTCTTGTAATTCTTGTTGCTGGCATAGAGAAATACAAGTATTTTTGCCAAGTGGATTTTGTATCCAGAATCTGTGGTACAATGGCATATGAAATGTAATGTTTTGTATATTCTGTGGGGTTTCTATTTTATATAATTATAAAAAGAAAAAAAATAACCAAATATTTTTCTTCTTTTTTCATTTTTTTCTTATTCTGAACCTCAGGAAAAATGTTTTCCATATTTCATAACTAAATGTGATACTTGCTATCATTTTTACAGATAACCATTAGGCAATTTATAGTTTCATTGTTAATTTGACAAAATTTATCACAATATTACAGATTTCTTTTTTATTATACAATTACACTGTTACATTATATTAACTTACTTTGTTAATTGTGAACCATCTTGTATCGCTACAATAAACTCTATCTCGCTTTAATGTATTACTCTATTGGTAAAATGTCAAATATTAGATATCTCCTTTATGATTTTTGCGTAAATGCTTGTGAAGATAGTTTGCAAGTTCTTTCTTATATCATTTTTGTATTTTGCCATCAAATATTTTGGAGAGGAATTCATTTTTTCTCTTAAGATTTTGCATTAGTTGTATTATTACTTCATTAAATGCTTGCAAAAATATGTGGGAGTAGTGATTTAAACCTGGAGCTTACTTATTAGTTTGGAAGATTTTAAGTATATTGTAGACATTTTTTTAAATATTATACCAAAGATATTTGTTCTTATTTCTTATAGTGTCAGTTTTTAAATTTTTTGTAGATTATTTCCAAAGTACTATATAGATTGAATACAGACCTAAAATCTAGCAGTGTTTATGTTTGTGGAAATTGAAAGGATGATTTTTGAAATTTGCATATAAGTATAAAGAGCCGATGATAGTCAAGTTAATCTTGTAAAACCCCAATGAAAAATTATAAGCCCCCAGCAACTAGCCAAATGCATAGCAAACAGTTCCTCATTCCTGTTAAAGTGCAGATTGGAGAAATCTTTCTGCTATGGGTTAAAAGTGCAAGCTTAGGACATATTTCTGCTGCAGTTTGAAAAGTACAAGATTAGGAAACATCATGATTAAGGGTACAGTGATAAAAAATGTGTGACCCCCCAGGTCATCCCGCCTTGTTCCAGAAATCTGCTGACTACAAGATGGACACACCTAGCATCTTGTCCAACGTTTGACCCCAGAATGTGGTTTTGTAATTTTCCTTTGACGCATGTAATCCGGCCCAATCCCCTCCCCAGCTTGCAGTTTTTCCCTTTAAATAATCCCAGCCCCTAGTGCTCGTCGTCGATCTCAGCTCCTGCGTGAGTGATGAGACGACCCCAGTGAGCACCGGCTCCTTAATAAACCTTTTGCTGATTGCATCAAGGATAAGTCTCTTGTGGGTACTTGGCATTGCTAATCCCAAGGTTTGAGGGTCTCCCCTCTGCGGGGGTCTTTCAATCTGAATAAAAGCAAAACTTGAAGACTTACATTTATAAATTTTAATCTCTTAACCTTTTTTTTTTTTTTTTTTTTTGTGGTACTGGGATTCCTGGAAGCCCTTCTTCCTCTGGTTACACTCCCAGATCTATTTTTTATTTTTGGAAACAGGGTCTCTTAAGCCAGCGTGGCTGGCTTCCAACCTGTGTGATCCTCCTGTCTCTGCCTCCCAAGCACGGGGATTACAAGCGTGCGCCACCACGCCTGGCCTATCTCTTAACCTTTAAAAGTAGTTAAAACAATATGATATTGGGTCAGGACAGACTGACCACTAGAAGAGAGGAATTCAAACACAGATCTATTCATAAACATCCTTATGCCCATGAAAATGTTTGTTTCACTGACCTTTTAAATTTGAGAACGAGGACATTGTGAAGCATGAGAGTGAGCTGGGTTTTTCCTCAATAGATGCTAAATTCAGTAAAAACAGGTTTCAATTTTTGGACTGTAGAAAGCAGTGAGTAGGTACTTGTCAAGTTAATACATGAAACATTGGACTTGAAGACAAGTAACCTATATTCAAACACAAGTTTAGTCATGTTTTATTACAGGTTTAGTAACATAACTTACCCACCGATGATTTACCTTTCATATTTTTACTTATAAAAGTACTTAAGTATACAAAAAACATATAAAATAAGAAAAAAAATTGTGGGTATCCCACTTATAAATTTAATTCCCACTTAGAGTGTTCATGCTTGCTTCATATTTTTTTAAATAAAAATAATGTCACCAAAAGAGCCCATATCCCACATTTCCACCTTATTTTCTTGCCTCATTAACAAATGGTAGCCATGCTCCTAAAGTTCTCTTTTCTTTATTTTTATGTTTGATAAAGTATATGAACTTAAAGACACATTAGTGATGATTCCTGAAGGACTGCTTTTTTATTTCAGTTTTTACACACACTTTTGGTGCACTGTAGTCTCACATTATAATATAGTTCAGGGTGATAGTGACACACACACACACACAGCCCTTGGTGCGCTTCCCCCCACCTGCATCCCTCCTCTGTCCCCTTTCCCATAAAGGATGCCCATTATCTATATAAATTGTCCAGCCTAATATTCAACCTGTATTTTCAAATCTATTTATTGTAATATACTCATATAATCATTAAATATAATAAGCTTGAATGAGCAAATCACATTTTATTGTTTTCCAATTCTTTCATAATGGATTTAGGTTTCCCTCTGATTCTGTAATGACAAAATACTATTTAACAGTGAACAACCTTGGAGAAACTTCCCTGTATGACTGCCATACTTTTAGGCAGGCAGTCACGCACTGCAAAATGACATTTTGGCTACTGATTACATCATCCAGCAGGTATCTTAGTTTCTAAGAAGACTTTATGATGTTTGCAGGATGACAAAGTCATCTCATGATATATTTTTCAGGTCTATTTCACCACTGTATAAAAGCCACAGAATGTCCTCATAGGATCCTAGAGGATATAGCCTACTATATAAGTAGAATATAAATAAAATCTGCTTTTTTATTTTCGGGTGTGGGGATGGAACCCAGATGCATTTGACCTCTGAGCTACACCTCTGCCCTATTTTATTTTATTCATTATTTTGAAACCAGGTCTCACTGCGTTGCAGAGGGCCTCACTAAGTAGCTGAGGCTGTCTGCGCACCACCATCCTCAGGTCTCAGCCTCCCGAATGCTGGGATGACAAGTGTGTGCTGCCATGCCCGTAATAACCTGTTTTTTTTTTTTTAAATTGTGAGTTTTTGTTTGGTTTTAGTTGACACAAATGCATATATCAGTGTAGGCCTCCAGAGAGTCAGTGATCATGGATATTCACTTCCATGTCTTGTCCCATTAGGAAATCTTCAGAGGCAATAACAATATGAGACAATGCCCACTTTGTGAACACCTCCTGAAGGATCCATCTGAAGCTATTCTACAGTTATCTTTTTAAAAATAAGAATAGCCGGGCGTGGTGGCACACGCTTGTAATCCCCAAGCTTGGGAGGCGGAGACGGGAGGATCGCGCAGATTCGAAGCCAGCCTCGCTGGCTTAAGAGACCTTGTTTCCAAATTAAAATATAAAAAATGGGTCTGGGAGTGTAGCCCGGAGGTAGAAGGGCTTCCAGGAACCCCAGTACCACCAAAATAAATAAATAAATAAATAAATAAATAAATAAATAAATAAATAAATATAATGATTTTGCTTTAAGATAAAAAATATATACAGTATAGTAAATGTGTAAGCCAGTAAGAGAGGCATTTATTATCACATCAGTATTAGGTACTATATATATTTGTATGTGATAGACTCTATGAATGGCCATACAGTAGGTTCATTTAAGCCATCACTACACCAGCATGTGGATAACGCACTGTGCCATGATTTTCTGAGATAAAGGCAATAAGGATTTTCAGCTCCATTATGGTCTTACGGAGCTGCCATCATATATGCAGCCAGGTGTCTGAAATACTGTTCCACCACGCTGCATTTGTAGTACACAGTAGCAGTATGTATTGTCCTCAAACTGGCCAAAAAGGAATTTTGCTCACAATTATGTGTGTAAATATCAACTTGTCCCAGTTTTCCAGGGACTGCCCCAGCTTTAAACTTTAAACCATGAAAACCCCTGCATTCTTCAGTTCCATACAAACCACAAAAATAAGTGACCCTAAAGTTGCCCATTTGGCCATGATGAGGACGAAAAGGATCATTATATCAAGCACATAAGCTAGGAAACTGGTTTAGAAATGAAAAGGAAGAGAGGAAAACAAAAACATCACCAATAATAATAATAAATCACTTAAAGAGGAAAATAAGATACAAGGTGTGCCTAGTTAGAGCTCATACAAGAAAATTAATGGAAACAATGTTGGCGCCTTCATTGAAAGATAATGTAAGATCATGTTTCTGAAATCACAAAATAATGTACTTGTATCAAATTTAGGTCACATTATCTGTTCTTGGTAAAAGCAACCCAGAATGATTAGCAATGAGGAACACTTCTCAACTGCAAAAACATTCAGTACTCTAAGGAAGGTTATTAAATACCAGGAAATCAATCTAACAATTAATTTTATCATGTTAAAATTTAAATTATCTATCTGGGTGTAGTGGCACATTCTTGCAATCCCAGCATTGGAAAGGCTGAGACAGGAAGATGGTGATTTGTGGACAGCCTCAGCTACTTAGTGAGGCTCTTTTCAATTTAGTGAAACTCTGTTTTGAAATGATAAAGAATAAAAATATAGGGCTGGCGATGTAGTTCGGAGGTAGAATGCCCCTGGGTTCCATCCCCAGTAATGCAAAAATTTTAATTGTCAATTTAGTTTCACAATTTACAGAAATAAGTTTTATTTGGTGCATAACCATATTGTTTCCTCCCTCCTACACTGAACAATATTTCATAGTCATCTTTGCAGGACACATCACCTCTGCAAGAATGGTCTATATCCACCTGGCTCAGGATTTTATGTTCCTTCCTCCTGTATCTCTCTCCACTCCCTGAATGGGACCACACAATGACAGAGTTCTAAATATCATCCACAGGCTCATAATTACTCAATATTTATTTTCCATTCTGACCTTTTTCCAGAGCTTATATATCCACTGCCTAATGACATTCTTCACTTGGAAATCTAACAGATAGTTCAAATTTAACTGTGAAGGGGTAATTTTAATTGCCATACTCTTTCCAACTTGTACTCCCAGGGTCTTCTCCTCTCGGGGAACGGCACCATCACACAGCTGCCCGCTCAGACTTGAAATCCATGAGTAGATCCACCTGCTACGTGTGGAGCGCCTATTTCTCTGAATGCCATTTCTAATCATTCGGTTCGTCTTTTAGAAACCACCCTCTAAACATGCTGGCAAAGCTCCCCGTGTCAATGGCTGGAGTCTTAGTAGTCATCATCTCCTGCCTGTATAACATGCAGGTGTTTACTGAGTGGTCTCTCCTCTACTCCCAACTCTTCAGCAATTATCCTAAAATATAACCAGAGTGAGCTTTCAATACTGTGGCACTTCCTCGCCTAAAATAATCCTCTAATAAACTCCCCTAACACTTGGAATAAACATCAATTGATGTGCTATGTCCTAAAGACTTTCCATGTCCCGGGCAAACATTTTTCTGATTTTATCTTTTAATACTCTTACCTTCCTTCAGCACTGCTCCAAACGCAGCATCAAACTAATCATGTTTCCAAGGTTTTGATCTTGTTCTTCCCTCATTTTATTTGGGTCTATGTTCAAATGTCACTTGCTCACAGGAGTCATTCTGGGCCAAACTCTTTGAAAAAAAAGTACATACCTCATGGTTCAATTTCTTTATTTTAATCCTTGGAGCACTTTCTACTTTACTATTATAGTGCATGTTCATTTATTTACTTTGATTTATATTTGTATTTTTACTAGAAAGTAAGTTTCTTGCGCAAAGAAAACACTTCTATTTTAGTATCCAACATGGCACTACATAAAGACAGGTGCTCAACATGTAAGGGGCATTATTTGTTAAATGAATTAACTAGCAAGCTAATTAATGAAATACTCAGAAGGAGAGCTATTGACTTGCAACTTATGCACATAATTGTCTTTATAACATATTGGAAAATTTTCTTCAAAACCAGGTACACAAAATTATTTCCAAAAAACCATGATGTGATTTGGTGATTTTTCTCATCTGCATAGCCACTATTGTGTCTGTTTTTTTTTTTCAAGGATGGAAACTAAATGGATGTAAAATCATAGTTGCTGGTGCTTTTAAGTTGCTTTTCTCTGGTTACAATAAAGTTGAACAGTATCTGTTTTGTCTCTTGAGTATCCAGACCTTTGTGACTTATTTGCTCATATATATTAGCTATGTTTTGAATTGTGTATCTATTTTTCATTCACTGTAGGAGCTTCTTCACATAATTTGAATATTGACTTTTTAAGACTAACGTGCCTTATATATGTATCCGCATTGCCTTTTAATGTCAAAAGATTTGTGGCTTACTATTTTTGCAACGAGTATAAGAAAACACCCTGTATATTTTCTTCAAGAGTTAGGAGGCTTCACTTTTTGCATTTAGTATTTTAATTATCCTTTGTGCGTGGGGAAATACTAGGGACTGAACCCAAGGGTATTCTACCTCAGAGATATATCCCCAGACCTTATTTATTTATTTTTACTTTTTATATTTTATTGGTGCATTGTAGTCATAGATCTTAATGGGATAAAAGATGGTGGAGGCATACATGCACACATCACCCAATTAGCCCTTACCCAATTCCTGCCCCATTCCCTCCCCATCCCCCCTTCCCATGCTTGGCTTAGTTCTTGACTCTGATATGTTTGTTTAAGTACATGATGCTCTTTAGAGAGTTTTCCTCTTCCCCCCTCCCATCTTCTCAGTTAGGTTGCCTTACTTCTCTATAGGATTTCTTTCTTCATCTAGAGTTCCTCACATTACCATTTCTCCCTAGCTTTCACATATTAGGGAAAGCAACCGGTTTCTTATTATTTGTGACTGACTAATCTCACTTAGCATAATGTCCTCCAGTTCCATCCATTTCCCTGTAAATGACGTAATTGTGTTTTTCTTTATGGCCGAGTAAAATTCCATTGTGTATATATCCCACAGTTTTGTAATCCCTTCATCTGTTGATGGCCATCTTGGCTGGTTCCATAGTTTGGCAGTGGTGAATTGGGCAGCTAAGAACATAGACACACGTATTAGTTTGGTAGTTTGGTTTCTTTAATTTGAAACACAGTCTTATTGGGTTGCTGGGATTCTCAATAAGTTCCTGAAGCTGGTCTCCAACCTGTGATTCCCTTGTCTCAGCCTCACAAATACTGAGATTACAGGGCTATGTCAAGATACCAGGCTAGTATTTTAATTATTCTTGGATTGTAATTTATAAATTTGTAATTTTAAAATTACCTACAGTGAACAGATATATTTACATTATTTTATTATAAGGCTGTCAAAGTCATTTATTAATGACTTTACCACTTGGTTCATGATCTAATATATGGCTTCTGTCATCTATAAAACTATAAAATTATCATGAATCAAGAGGTATATATCCACGTTGTTTATTGTGTTCAATTGAGCTCTATTCCTTTTTCATTGCTAAACTATTTTAAGTATAATTTTTTACAAGAATATCTTATAATAGGTCTTTAAATTTTTTTGGTTCATCTGATGAATTTTTATCATCAGTAGACAAATTCTATGAAAAACCTTGCTGAGATTTTATGAGTTTTTTTTCTTTAGTAGTACTAGTGATTGAAACCAGGGAAACTATTTCTGAACTATATTCCCAGGCCTTTTGTGTTTTTTTAAACATGCTCTCATTAAATTACCTTGCATTGGCCTTGAAACTGCAATTCTCCTGTCTCGGCACACCAAGTACTGGGATTACAGATTCGTATACTCCAAGGTAATTATAGTTTTATTTTATTTATTTTTAGAGTTTTATTGGTGCAGTATAATTATACATCATAGTAAGGTTGAACACGATGTGTTCATAGACACAAAGAACAGTTCTTTGTTTCTCTCCGTGCCCCACCTTAATTTTTCCCTCTTTCATCCCTATATATGCTAGTGAGGTTGGTAGTGATGCCTCAAGTATGAACACAGCATTACTTGGTCTGCTTCCATCCTCAAGATAGTTATTTTTATAAAGCTTAATTGGACATAAATTGACATTATAAAACCATAGACCACTAAATTTAAAAGAAATTGTGTTTATGTCTTTGTCACTTAAAATCTATAAGCTTTAGTGTACTCAGGAGAGACGTGTTTTAGACAGAAATATTACTGTTTAAGGCTGAATTAGACCCTGATTCACCTGCCCTTCAAACAACATCTATGAACACATTTCTCTTCATTTAGAATACGGCTAAAAAAAACCACTCAGACACATTTATAAATGTCCTTCAGCAGCTATTTGAGGCTATTTATGGAAAGAGACCAGAGAGAAGGTCTCAGGAACTTTCCAGTTATCTTAAGCACTGAATGTATATTGAGCTAAGTAAGCAGTCCATTACTTCCAGAGCAAGTTAACAACCAAATCTTTATTTTCTACATCTATTAACAGTTGGTTTTTATAACATGAAGAGGTTTACTGAAATCCTCTATTTAAAGCCTTAATTTCAAGCTTAATTTTTGTCTGGAAGAATCTTTAACTCTTGAGCTAGAACAACCTCCTATAATTTGAATTTACCTCTCAATCAGAAGGTACGTGCCCAGCTCTTCACTCTAAGGGCAGCGTCCAGGTGAGAACAGGGAGGGGAGGCCCTATGGTCAAGCCGAAGTTTTTCCCAAGCTATTCCCACGAAACACAGGGCAGTGAAGTATGGTATAGACAAGTCTCATCTCAAGGGAGTGAGTTCCCATGACAGATCTTGTGCAGAAATCGCATTCCTTTCTGAAAATATGTTTCTATCACTGTTGTAGGAGTATGAAAATAATATCAAAGAATCTCTAGAACTTTATGTTATTTCTATGGAGGGAGGGGAAAATCTCACATTCCATTCTTTCAAATGAATTGGTTCTTTTAATTTTCTTTTCTGCCAGTAGTGACAGGTGATTATAAATTGGATCACACATGCACTGGGCTGACTTTATAGCATTGCAAGGAAATAGGAATGTTTTCTTTTTTTTTTTTCCCCCGCCTAAGGCAATTTTAGAAGACAAATCATTGGAAGGAGTACGCTCATTTTACAGAGAAATGCCAGAGTTTTTCAATTAAATTACACCAATCTTTGTGTTTTTAAATCTTTACTAAACACTTAATGCTGTGCCTCAGAATAGCATTATAAAACAACAGGAGAATAGAACAAGAATCCAAACGAAATAGAGATTGCTCTAAAAGCAAAGAACCAGTAAATGAATAAAATTATGATCAAATTGAAAGAAAAATATGACCCAAAGAAATTATATTTATCACCTTACTCTGGGTTATTGATATTCATGACTTTATATTTACTTTCTTGATGCAATATAGAGAAAATATTATAGAAAAATTCAAAGACTGGGGGAAACGATTTTAGAGTTTAGTTTATGAACTTGCAAGGCTCCTTCTTCTCCTATATCACTTCTTCATCTTTTAAAAAAATTTGAAGCCGGGCATGCTGGCACACGCCTCTAATCCCAGTACCTGGGAGGCTGAGGCAAAATAATCCTAGGTTCAAGGACAGTCTCAGCAAGTAGTGAGACTCTCATCAACCCTGTTTCAAAATGACTATTCAAGGCATGTTTCTTAATTTCCATCATTTCTCTACCTGAAGCCACTCCTGATAAATGTACAATCACTGTGTTTGCAAACTCTGCAAAGGCAGACTTCTATACAATCACTCTTCCCATCAATATTTTAATCATAATAAATTTGGGAGAGAATGAAAGATCAGGTTATTAAGGAATAAAGATGTTCTCAAGTTCACGCATGTGACTACAGTAATGCATAATATAATAGTATTATGCGTAATAGTAAAGGGTTAGTTTGGACAAATTGGTACAAGAAACCAGAGAAATTATGACCCTAGGGGGGCTTGCTGTATCCCCTGAGATATGAGAAGTTCACAGGCTTAGGCAAATTTAAAACATAATTTGAATAAGGAATTATTTATATAGTTCTTTATTTTCATCAATCATCACATTCAAGTATGTACTTAATGATCATGGATACTGATTAGGGACAATCTTTTTCTCCAAACTAAATAGAATTCTCTGGACAAAGGATTCATGTTTTCACAAGATCATGGATTTTTTAATACTTTAGAAATTTTATTTACAAAGAGAAACTGATTCATCCAACCTCCCTCCTGGTTGATCCACTGGGCTTTTATTCCTCAGGATTTAGGTGCTAATTTTAGTTTGCTAACATAGCAGAAAGTCACACCTCCTGGGTAAAAGAGAAATGGGCCTCCCAGAAACATCTTTCTGTGTGAAACTCAAAAATATGACCTTTAGCTTTCATCCAGATATATTTTAAATATATAAATTTATCTTTTTATTTTCTGTAAAAATATTGGGTGTAGACTCAGCTCTTCATATTTATCATCCTTTGCATAACCCATCACATAAGAAAAAACACTAAAACTATAGTATAGGCAATTTTGAGAATAATAACTACAACACATTCCTAAAAGCCTTCTCTCTTCTATAGTCTTCCTACTATTTTTAATGGACAAGATATAGGCTCTTCTTGGTGCTAAAGGTAACACGATTAGATTTAAGTTTTGATAATTATAATAATTACCTTGGAATTTCTTGTTAGCAAGTATACTACTTTTATCGACATATTACTTTAATCTTATGTGCTATTTTCTAAGTTCATTTAATATCCTACTGGAAAATTGACGACATAAAAGATAAACATTAGTAAACGTGTTTCTATTACTTGGCTTTCTGTTCTGTGTTTTATGTAATCATATCAGAATGTTGTGGAAAAAAGTATAATTTAATAGAAGCTCAACCAAGAGGTCTTACTTAAAAATATAAGAATAAACATTCAAATCAAAATAATATGAAGCCAACAGAACATTATAATTTTTATTGCAATTTATATTAAAAAATAGAGATTATCCCCAGGCGTAAAAATCATTAGATATCATCAGAATGTCATTGTCACATACCAATTGGTCTGACAAAAAAATTAATGAAATATTATTAATTTACATTGAAATCATTTTTTATTGATTTATTTGAGTGTCAGTGCTTGTCAACTACCTCTGAGTTTTCTGTACTTTCTGCTCAAATACAGCAGCTTTCACAATTTGGGCCAATAAATTGGTTTCATTTATGTTTGCTCACTCAAAAATATCTGTTGAATATAATTGTTCTAAACACAAGAGAAAAAAATTAAATGCAAAATCAGTGGTCTCTGCACTGTAGAAATCTGCATTATATAACTGAAGGGCTTTAATAAGCTCTAGGAACCAGCATTCCGAGCATTTGTCTCTGGCACCGGAACTATATTGACACCTCAAAAACCACAATGTGAAAAGTTAAACTATAGATTCCTGTGTCCCAGAAAACCAATACTGAATCTGAATTTTTTACTTATGGAGTGCAGAAGGATGTATTTGTTAAATATCTTAATGTAATTTGGCTGAAGAGATTGAAGTCATTGGGTATGCCTGTTTCTTGTCAAATGCATCTAACAGTTCATCATCCAGTGCCCAAAGAGGACAGTGAATATGAGAGGACAAAGAACCTGAAACTTGAAGCATAAAAGGAGAACGTAACTGAGGATTCAAGATCACAGTTTTAACCTGAGAACCACTCCATCATCAGCAATTCTAAATGTTTACTTTAGTATCAGAAAAATAGAACTAAGTATTATAAATTTATCAGCTTATTATGCTAAAAATCCCTAAACTCCTAGGATCCTATAAAATGTACAAAACATACAGAAAGCCCTTATTCCCAGCTCCAGACCAGTCAGACTCTAGTGAAAGTCCTGGGTATCTACTGCTCTCCAACAGGGATGTGGTTAACTCACGGCTCGTCCATGAGTGCCATCCGGATTGTATTGGTGTTGGAAAGCATTGTGCCAGCACTATGAATGTTATGTGAGTTCTGAATTCCAAGGTAGCGATGAAAATACCTGAGCTGGAAATCAAACTATCAAACTCTCATTTACCAGACATACCAGATGGGAGACAGCTCACTCCAAACCCTAAATACAGAGCAACTTGGAAAGTTCTAGATATCCATTTCGAGATATCCCAGGAGGAACAGCAGAGGTCTAAGCTGTACCCTTTATAGGTCAACTTTCCCCCTCCCCTTCACACTGTGAATCTCCTGAGACACTCAAGGAAGCCTCTGCATGCATAGTTTTACATCTCAGGGCTTCTTTCCAGAAAGCCTAAGCAAAAACGCTGGAAGATTCTTACCTGGTCAGGTTCTCAGCGCCTTATATTTTTCATCTATAAAATGAAAAGTAAAATAGCTATTTATAGGATTAACGGAGAAGACACATTAAAAAAGAAAAGAAAAAGAAATATCTGACACTTGATTTGGGAATACTTATTGCATATTATGTATATATATATATATATATATATATATATATATATATATATGTAAAAGTATTTGAATGCTGCAGCATACATGTTTTAAAACAAAATAATAAATTGATGGTTCTTCTATCTATATCTCTTTACATTTTAAACAGCAATGTTAGATTCCCCCATTGGTTTAGAAAGCACTCAATCCTCTTGGGAAGAAAGAATTTTTTCCAACTGAGCACTTCCTTGTCTATCCCTCCACTGAGATTTGGATTTTATTCTTTCAAGACGTGATTTATGTGGTTAATTGGGCTTTTATTTGACCTTGCTATTTCTTTCAAAGTCTAAATGTTCTATGTAAATGTTAGCCTATCATGAATGAAGAGAAAAATAATTGGAGATCTATTTCTCCGTAGCTACTTTTTTTCTTTTTCAGAAATTAAAAAAAAAAAACCTACCCAGAAGTAAGTGAAGCAACTTTCTCTGGTGCTGAAATGACAAAATGTGTAAGTGATACAGCCAAGCATAGGGACTAGAGTGTGGAAGAAAACCAAGAAGTGTTAAAAAAAAAAAAAGAAAATAACCGGAAATATCTGAAGAATGTAGGATCAACCAGAGATTAAAAATTGGCAATAAATTACAAACTTAGTGTTTAACTGATTTGACTGATTTTTAGCAGGGCTAAAAATGCAAAACATAGGATTAGCCACTTAAACAATTAGAGCGTGTGTTGTGTTTTTGAACTTGAGGCCCATCAGCCGCTAACTGAGTAAGTCATTAAGAAAATAGCTCAGGAAAGCTCTCTGCAGTTCCACTCATGGTCAGATGCTCTCTGTGTGGAGGAATTAATTTGTCCAAGGGCTCACAGCAAAGGCAAGGCAGAGCCGGACTGAAATCCTAGGTCTCTTATACAAACACCTGTGTAGTATCCCATAAAGCTACTGCTTTCATGCTGTGGTCAACCATTCCCCCAATGAAGACATTAAAGACCTGTTATTTGTAGAACATATCAATAAAAAAATGTATATGGAAGAGCGTAGCACAGGTCCTGGGATACAGACACAGAGAATTCAGTGTGTGTCCATCCTGAATACACTGCTGTATTTCACTTTCCCATTGTATAATGTGCTGTGAATCCTTGATATTTGTTCCATCTTGGCTAATAAAAGTAGATAATAATTAACCAGTTATTTTATGCATGATGTTTTTGTTAGTCTTTTAGGGCTGCTATAAAAGAGTACCCTGGACTGGGTTTTTTAAAGAACATTTCTTTAACAATTGTAGAGGCTGTAAATCCCAAGACCAAAGCTGCAGCATACTTGGTGCCTGGTAAAGGTTGGTTGAAAGACAATGCCATCTTGCTGAGTCTCTGCATAGTAAAAGCAGTAAAAAAGTTGTCTGGGGTCTCTTTCATAATGACATTCTTTCTGCACATGAAGGCTCTACTTTGGAACTCTGAAATGTCTACCTCCCAAATGTAGACCTTCCAAATGTCTACCACCAGATGCCAACACATCGGGGATTAGATTTCAGCATTAAAACGTTGGTGGGGGTGGGCGCAAGTGTTGCAGCCACAGCATTATACAACATTGGATTACAATTGTAATATGGATTAAAATTGTAATATAGATTATTTTTTCAGGCTTTATGACAGCCTTGCTACCTGAGATTTATTTGCTAAAATGTTAAGAGTACTTTATTTCCCCAACTCACAGGCCCTTCTTGAACCCATCACAACATAAATCTAGGAGATAGCTCTTGACTGCGGAATCACATGGACCAGGATTTGAACTCTTGGCCCCAATATATATTAGCTTTATGACTACAGGCAGATGATTTCACCTATTTCCAATCTAAAATGCAAATCACCAAACCTCTCACACACAATCATTGTTAAGTATAGAATTAATAAAATCCATAGGAACATTTCAATGAATGTAGTTTCCTCCTCCCTCTTTTCTTAACAGGTTGTAAAGGCTTGAAAGTCAGGGCTCAATTATAATCATCCCAGAAATAGCACAAGGAAATATCATTGAGTGATTGCTTAAAGAGCAAGGAAAAAAATGATCCAAAGACTAGAAAAAATACAAGTGGCTGTCACAGAGGATACACCCTGACCCCTGACCCCTACCAGTTTCCATTCTTTTGTAAAAAGAAGATAAAATATCAAAACATAACCTTATACTTCAATTCACATTTTCAAGGACTATATCGCCCTCATTATTCTGGAGGCACTGGGTCATCATTTGCCACAAAAACAATTTTATCATCTTATATGAAAAAATATTATTTTTTTCCTACTGAAAGAGAACAAATTTGCTTACCTAAATAGTAAGATGGCTGCAATGTTCTTTTGTGATGGTACCACAGCCCCCAGAGGGCTTATTGTTTTCAGGGAGACACACAAGTATTTGACTCCTGATGGCTGATGGACGTGTCTATTTCTGAACTGCAAACCCTGGCAAATGCCCACTGCACTTCCACAAGAGGCTGGGACTTCAGAGCAATGATGGTTTTACAGCTCAGCAGTAGGTACGCAAGAGACATTGGTAGTGTTTTCTTTTATTTTTCTCTTTGCCCAGATATCACAAAGGATTTCCTACTTTACTAGACTTATTCTCCTATGAATATATTTTTCCTCCCTCTATTCACTGGATGAAAAATATGATAAAAACACTTGTAGATAAAAGTGGGGTGAGAAAATCATCTGCTTTCATGAAAACTGCCAGGAACGACACCATAAACACATCTTGCATTTGTTATTTCTAATTTTTCCCCAGACTTCTTTACTGTTCTCTTTGCACTTAAGGGAAATCTGTCTTGTTTTTGGTGCAAGAAATATTAAGAACATGCCTGGTTTTTCAAATATAGACATTTGCATTTCAATGTCTTTTAGTGGAAGAAACAGACTTAGCATTAATCCCCTTTTCCTCACAATAAAGGTAACTCACACTTCATGTGTTTGGCACATGGCACTGGAATTTCTGTTAGAACTCTAGAACAACCCCTTCCCTTGCCACAGGATAAGAAATAGTGCAATACTGGTACAAAACTTGGCATGTGGCATAAAACAGCTAGCTGCCTTTCACACCTTGAACATAGTACTCCTTCACTATACTACTCCTTCACTAAGAATGGTATTAGGCAGAGATTCCTTAGACCATCATCTTCTATCCTCTGGAACAAGCATCAGTGTTTCAAATTGGTGATGTGACTGTAAATGAGACCAACATGAAGCCACTGGAGAGAAAACGGTGCCTTAACCTAGGTGCCTTAACCTAATGCAACTTTTGTTGCAATGCTCAGAATTGAAAAGCAGAATTAGAAAATGTTTAGCCAGGCGTGGTGGTGCATGCTTGCAATCCCAGCATTCGGGAGGATGAGACCAAAGGATCACAGTTCAGGGACAGCCTCACCTACTTAGTGAGGCCCTGTTTCAAAATAAAGAATAAAAAATAGGGCATAAGGTGTAGTTCGGGGATCAAATGGCCCTGGGTTCTATCCCTACATCCGCAAAAAATATATATTATAAAAAGAAATTAGAAAATGCTAGAATTACTGCCAGAAATATAGGTATTGATTTATAAAAAGAGGAAAAAATAGAGAGTAATGATATTTCTTTTTGTGTATGCAGGGTTCTAGGATTCCACTCAAGGGTATTCTACCACTGAGCTACAACTCAGACCTTTTAATTTCTTTATTTTATTTTGAGACAGGATCTCCCTAAGTTATTGCACTCTAGCCTAGAATCTGGGATCTGTCTGTCTTATCTTTACAAGTATTGCAGGTGTGTACCACTGCACCCAGCTCAGAGAAGCAGTAAGGGTTTTAAATATAGATGGTCCCTGACTTAGAATGATTATACATATGATATTTCAAACTTATAATGGTACTGTGCAAACATCTATAAATAAATTGCCTGTAATAAAGACACCCAGTGTTTCTGTATACAAATTGAAGAGAAATGTATGGGACCTTATGATAATGATCATATTATCTAATTCACATACAGATGCCTTCTCAATTTATAAAAATAAACTCACATTTCAATAAACTGACCATATATCAAAAATATCATGAAGCTAAAAATAAGTTGAATGTGTCTAACCCACAAAATATCAGATCAGCCTAACCGGAAACATTCTTAGAATACTTAAATTAGCCTAAAGCTTCTAACATTAGCCTATAACTTCTTACACAAGTTCTATATCATAATGAAGTGCTGAAAATTTTGTGTAGCTGATTAGATGCCTGGGTCCCCAAAATGCTAAGAATTCTTTACATTGTAGAGTACAGTTGTTCACCCTCATGATTGTATGGATGACAAGAAGCTGTATCTCTATTGTCCAGCATCCACAGAGAGTACTGTAACACATATTATCAGGTGGAACAAAGATTAAATTTCAAATTGTGTTCTCATACCACCAAAGAGTTGAAAAATTTGATTTCTAGTCATTCTAAGTTGGTGACCAGTTTAACATGAAAGAGTGCACTGGAAATTACTTTTGTATTACTATTGGATAGTATTGGATAGTAGTGGTAGTAGTAGCAGTAGTAGCAGTAGTAGTAGTAGTAATGTTGTGTCTACTATGGTTACTGTATTAGTAAAGACACTTAACTCAGAAGAAAAACAGGGTGTCTTGGTTAGCATTCTTACTGCTATAAACAGGGTGTCTTGGTTAGCATTCTTACTGCTATAATCCGATGACTGACTGACCGACCACGCACCTTATAGGAAAGAAGGTTTATTTGCTCACTGTTTTCCTTGGAGATTTGGGAGTTTAGTTCATATGAGACCAGGACCACAGGACATGGAGGCAGAAAGTAGAAGGAGGAAGAGCACAAAGCTGTTCTCCTCACATCATGGAGTATGGAAACAAAAAAAATGAAAGTTTGGGGAGGGAGAACCCTATATCATAATCTCCAAGGCCACAGCATCAGTGACTCATGTTCTGCAGCCACACCTTACCAGCTCAGGCTACCACCCAAATAAATTCATACATTAGAATATATAAAGGCTGTTGAGGGCCCTTTTATCACCAAACCATTACACAAGGTCATGATGATAAGTGTAAATTCCTGACCCTCTGTCCTGAGTAAAATAGAATCTGTATGTATTTAGAAACACTCAAATTTACTAATATCTCTAAAACATGATTTTTTATCTAAGGTATATTGCAAATAGATTCTGCCTTTTATTGTTATTGTGATTATGAATTGTTTCTGAATAAAAGAAGAGCCCTTTCTGTATGCTTGGTTGCACTTTTGAACTCATAGTAGATACGCAGACAGTGTGACATTTATACATTCTTCTACCCACAAAAATAAAGCCACTCAAGACTGAGTTTTAAAGTTGGATGCTCAAAATTAGGAGAGGAGAATTTCCAGTTTTTTCTCTCCAAAGTCATTGGGCTTTCTTTTATCTTTTCTGTTTCTCAAATACTGTCACTATCAAAGTGTAAAACTGATATTTTCAACAAGGAAGTAGCAAAAATGTCACAACAAATTGGTAATGCTTCAAAGGGCTCTTTTTTGTGAAGAGATAGTAAAAATAAACACATGTGGGTTGTCACTCCATGAACAGAGTGGTAGCTTTTTGTGGATACAAAATGTTCAAAATTCACATAGACCCTGGGCAGAAATGAACCCATCTGCCTCAAGACCACAGAGTATGAGAATCCACACAAGCATCATAAACCTCAGAAACTACCTCTTTGATAAAATATGATGCTCCCATAAAACTCTAAGTAAGCACCATATGGGAGCAGAGAAAGGAGAGTTCACTTCCAGTTGAGTGATTAAGGAAGATTTTTAAGAAAAATAATTTTACAAGGATTCTGAGGTAGAGTGGGTCTGTGTGGTCAGAGACAGAGATGTACCAATCTATATGAAGGAAAGAACAAAAAAAATGCCTAGATGACATATGTGGGGATTTCAGGCTTGGTGGTATGGTTAGACAAATACTGTCCCCTGTAGAGCTCATGAATTAATATTCAGGTTTGGTGTAATTAAGTCACAAGGGCTGTAATCTCATCAGTGTATAAATCCATTGTGTAGTACCCTAGTCAGATGGATGTCACTAAAGAAGGTGAGTCCCTGAAGGTGTAGCTGTAGAGTCTGTGCTTTTGTTTTTGAATCTCCTTGCTTGCCTTAGTCTTCCAAGATACAAGACCAGAATCCCTGCTCTCTCCTTTTCTCTGCTTCCTGCAGCTATTCCCCGAGCTCCTCAGACCTAGCCTGACGTTAAGTGAACTATGGAGTCCCCCCCACCAAAATAAATAAATATAAAAAATAAAACTGCGAGCAAATAAATCATTGTTCCTCTAAGTTATGTGACCAGTTGTTTTGTACTACAGCAGTGAGAATACTGAGACACACCTGGGCTGGGCACATTTACTTCTCTGTCTATACTTGGCCCTTAACAGGTGCAAGTATTTTATTTTTAATTGCAGTGTAATTTTAAGTCATATTTTAAGTTACCTAGAATGTCAGGACAAATTAGCAAGCAAAAAGGAACCTATTTTCAGGCTGTGGGAAGTAAATAAATGGTTCTAAGCACATTATAAAAAAAGTTATTGGACAAAATGTTACATTGCAGACTTTGACAGAATTATATGAAAAGGATAGACCACAGATCGCTAATGGGTCACTTTAAGAGTTTAGAAAAGTATGATAAGAAGTTACAATTGATGAGGTATGTGTAAAATAAAAAAAGTCTAACAAAAGTGTAACCATACAATTTATAAGATCTGGTGGTGATTTTGTAAAGACTAGATAATAAAAAGACCAAGAACAAAAATAAAAATCTTGAGGGAAAGAACAAAAATAAGGATGGCCATGTTATATCCCAGGTGACCAGGGAGAAAAAAGACATACTATTGTCAGTTCTCTCAAAATTACATTTTGTGGAATGCATAACTTCTGACGTTTGGTCCCTCAAATAGAAAAGTACTGTTTTCAGCCTGTTTGTATGCTTTATAAAATAATGACATATTTATTAGGATATAATTCATATCCTAAATACACCCTTTAAAATATACAGTCCAGTGGTTTACACTTATTAACTCAATTAATCCTTGCAGCCCCATGTAAAAAGCATAAATATCACTTCCACTTTAAAGATGATAAAACTAGGACCAAGTGTTAGATGATTTGCCCAATTCGTTGAATGTGATCATAAAAATAAAGTACGAAACAGGCATACAACAAAGTATATCATCAATGAATATGAATTATCTTTGCCCTTGCTAAGTAATTAAGATTTTTATAGTATTTTAATCTTTATTCAATATTGACCCAGTCACTGTTCAATTCTAGGCACATGTGAGATACAAGATTTGCCAAGATGATTATCTATTCCCTCTGCCCTCAAGGGCACTCCTAAATGCCTGAGAATCAGACACAAACAGAAAACAGTTCAGAATATGCTTAATGTCCAAATACTAGCTATAACTACGATATTTCTGTATTCAGCACAGATTATATTTAACGAAAGCAAGTTGGAAACAGTTTTTTAGCACCAACTTAGGACTTACAATGAGCACTTTTCTTAAGGATGTTATAGACATATGAAAGATGTAAAATACCAATTTCTCACAGAGTTTCTTAACTCAGCAGAGACAGAGCCTATGACCACAATCAGTTAATGGAATAATGTGTGCTTTCTATGGGAAATCACCTCCAGCTGGGATAGCCAAAAAGGACTGGAATTAGCTCTTTGAAGAAGGCATAAATTTAGAAGTTGAGTGCAGAGCAGTGCACTCAGGATACAAATGAATTTAATTTTATTCATGCCACACATATTTATTAAGCATAAAAATTATTGCAGGCATGAGGCAATCCCAAGAGGCACAGAGATGAATAAGATATAATTTCTACATAAGAAGAACTCACCACTGACAGGAGAGAAATAATTATGTAGACTGAAACCAGACTGGTGAGCTCTCTGTGAATTAATCCACACATATAAATAAATAAAGTAGGCTGTGTCTGGGAATTTAGGTCTCTGAGAGGGTCTCACTCCAAGTAATCCAGGAGGATGTAGCAATATAGGAAATAATGGTTCCTGGGGAAGCTTTAGAAAACAAAATCAGCAAGCATATTTAAATACAGGTATAAAATGAACTAAAGAGCAGCAGAGTCCAAAGTCAGGAATGGGCCAAGTCATAGGACTAAGGACATGTCTTGCAAACAGCAATAGGAGGCACAGAGAGGTTGTTGCCAAGGGAACAGTAAGATCAAGTGTGGTTGTACTGGACTGATAGGTGTGGATGGTAGACAATGTGTTTAATTGTAAGTCAAGAATTAGGATGAACATTGTGCTGTTGGTATCAACAGCATTCTCTGGAGGGACTGGACATTTTGTTAATCAAGGACACAGGAAATTTTCAATAGAGGAGGTGATATATATATATTAGTTTTTGAGAATTGGGCAGAGTTTTTTTTTAGATGCAAAATGGAAGAAGAAAAGGTCACTCCATGCAGAGGAAACAGCACGATCAAAGGCTCAGGGGTGTCTGAGTGCAAGGCTGCGTGGGGTGTTCAGGGAATATGAGTGTTCTGGCATTTTTAGCACATCACATGCGTGGGAAGAAACAGTGGGAAATGATGCTTATGGAGAATTTCAGAGAACTCTAATTAGATGTGAAGGAGGAAAGAGAGTTTTGCTGCAGAAATAGTCTAAGTTATTCTCTTTATTTTTTCCCTTTTAAATCCAAAAAAGATTATTCATTTAGAAAAGTTAAGTGACTTTCATTTTTTAAAAGAAAAGGTTCAGCAGTTCTGTGATGATTAATTTAGTGTGTTACATTCGTCTGATCAGGCTTCTTTAACAAAAGATCTTAGACTGGGCACTGATGAACACAGAATTAATTTCTCATGGTTCTGGAAGCTAGGAATTCTTAAAATCAAATCTTAGGAAGAATTGGGGTCTATTGATGGCTTATTTTCTCTGTGTCCTCACATGGAGAAAAAATATGGGCACCCATGGGCCAAATTTATAGGTATTCTAATCTAGTAATTTATAGAGGTATTCTATCCTTATGACCTAACCACACCTCAAAATGCTCCACCTCTTAGTAACAGCATATTGTAGGTTAGTATGTCAACAATAAATTTTTAGGGGTAAAATTATTCATGTCACAGAATATGTTGAATTGAATAGGCTATAGGGTGCCCAGACATTTGATCTAACCTTTTCCTGGTTGCTTCTGTAAAGAAGTTATTGGGTAAACTGAGTAAAAAGATTGCCCTCATTTATGTAGTAGGTCTCATAAAATCAATAGAAGACTTGAACTGAACATAAAGATTAATTATCCATTAAGTGAAGACATTTCCTCTGGCCTGATGGCTTTTAAATAGGGACATTATATTTTTTCTGTCTTCAGACCTGAGCTAAAACATCATCATTTCCTGAGTCTCAAGATTGCCAGCTTTGAAAATAAAATCAAGCCTTTGATTTTCCTACTTCTTTGGCATTTGTACTCTGATTGGAATTACAGACCTATCTGTAGCTATTCTATGGATTCCGCTTCTCTAGAGAGGCTGTAATACAAAAGCCAAGAACTTTATAGCTAACCCAACTCTCAGGCCATTCTCAGGCCATTCTTGACTTGTTTTAACAGATTCATGCTTTTAGACACTGCCAAATTTTGAAATCAAACCTAAAAGTATCTGTTTAAAAAAAGTAATAAATAGAAAAATTTGAAGTTTACTAACAAGATTCCTGCAAGTGGCCCCCCTTTGGGGGGATAATAATTGTCTCTGTCTCTTCCTATTTATGCAGAAATGCACAAACATGGTTCTACTCAGCATTTCCACTGCGGTAACTCAAAACACCTGATTACATAATTTAGAGGAAGAAACATTTATTTGTTCATGGTTTTGGAGAGTTCATAGGTTTAGTCCATGTAAGGCCAGGTTGCTGAACTCAGGATATGGTGGCAGGAAACAGGAAGAGAGAGAGAGAGAGAGAGAGAGAGAGAGAGAGAGAGAGAGAGAGAAGAGAAGAGAAGAGAAGAGAAGAGAAGAGAAGAGAAGAGAAGAGAAGAGAAGAGAAGAGAAGGGAAGAGAAGAGAAGAGAGAAAACAAGACTCTGTTCTCAAATCATGGAGACCAGAAGGAAAAAAGTGAACAAGGAGAAGAGGGGCCAAATGTGAACTCCAGGGCCACAACTCCAGTGGCCCCTCGGCAACCAGGCTCCACCTCCAGCCCCTGACTGCTTTACTTCTGTGAGGTCTAGGGGAAGATTATAAACTATAACCCTAACACACACACACACACACACACACACACACACACACACACACACACACACGCCAGACTACAAAAAATTGATCAGGATTTTGAGCCGCAGATCTCAGTCCGAATGTTTCCTCTTTCCTATCATTTGTGTAATCAGGAAAATAACTTCAGCAGCTTGAATATGTTCCTCTATGAAATAAGAAAATAGAGTTATACAAAACACTCACCATGTAAAAACTACCAAAATATTAGTGCCTGCCCCTCTTCCTAGTGAGTAGGTATGATGTGTTAGCCTCTCTGCTCTTCCCTTCAATTCCTGTACTGTTTGTTCTCCTCTATGAAGCATGATAATTTGAAGAAAATCCCTGTAGTAAACCTCTGGATTTCATCTGGGCTCTGACAATACATATGATCCAGTTATTCTTTAACTTACGGTCATTGGAAAAACTCAGAATAAACTTTAATTACCTATGGCCAGGGGTTTAATACATTATATGATTATCGTCAAGTAAGCACTGCACCCCCTAAAATATTTTGTTTGACTTTTTACTGTGTATTAAATCATTTAGATAATAAAATCTCAGGAGAAAAAGCCCATGTGGTTGGTCAAGTCTGTGATAACCCATATGTGCACACACATGCATACAAACATACTTAAACATTGACAGCAACTCATAAACATGCTTTATGAGCTTTCATAAAAAG
>NC_137801.1:9187474-9194974 GCF_963383645.1 Muscardinus avellanarius | reverse complement strand
CTCAAGGTCCATTTGTAGGTAGAAACATACACGCACACCTCACTCATGTAGCCCTTCCCCAACTTAAACTTCTCTTCCAACATCTGGGTCATAGACTACAATGATGTGTTTACTTTTGCAGATGATTCACAATAGGATGTAAGAAAGAGCTATAGATCAATAATTTCAAATGTTAAATTTCATGGCATCTTCTTTAAGATGTTGAATTTCTGGTTTTTTTTTTTCTTTAAAATTTTGTTTTTAATTGGTGCATTGTAGTCACATTCTTTTTTTCTGTACCGGGGATGAAACCCAGAGGCTTTCTACCTCCAAGCTCTATTTCCAGCCCTATTTTTTATTCTTTATTTTGAAACAGAGTCTCACTGGGTTGGAAAAGGCCTCACTACATAGCTGAGGCTGTCTGTGAACCATGATCCTCCTGTCTCAGCCTCCTGAATGCTGGGATTACACGCATGGGCCACCACAACCAGCTTTAGTCACACATCTCAATGGAATACAAGATGGTAGTGGCATACATGAACACATCACCCAATTAGTCCTTACCCAATTCTCACCCCATTTCTTCCCCCTCCCTTCTCCTCATTTATGGCCTAGTGATTGATTTTGAAATGTCTATAAATGTACATCGTGTACTATCTTGAGACATGCTTCACAGATTCTTCTTTTCCTCTTCTTGATATTTTAGACACATCCTACAAGTTCTCCAGATACTTTTCAAATGAGACAAGTTTTGTTCATACAATTTAAAAACTCTGGATTCAATAAGAACCCATATTTGAACTTTGTATATTTTTATCCCCAACTAAAGAATTTCTGGTATAGAAAGGGAAATTTTTTTCTTCATAACTTTTTTTTCTTATATCTCTTTCATTTAGGCATTTTCCAAGTTTGGATATGAGGGGGCTCATGTGTTGGGAACTTTGATCCCAATATGTATCATATGGAAAGGGTTTGAGTCATGAAGTACCACCTTTAAGAGTGGATTAATTCCATTTTTGCTCAGTTGGCATCCTTATAAGAAGATTATTTTACTCCTTCTCTTCTTCTCTTGCCTTTTTGACTTCTACCAGAAAATGACACAATTAAAGGGTTGTCATCAGATGTGAAAACCTTTGATCTTGGACTTCCCAGAAACCAGGAATAAAAAAGATAGATTTCTATTCACTGTACATTATCCAGTCTGGAATACTCTATAACAGAAGCGCACATGGACTAAAACGAGGTAGACAAACATTCCTTCGCTGGTCATGGCTGTAGTGTATATTTTGCTTAACAGTGTCTAGAGTTCAAGAGCTGCCTTTTCATTGATCTGCCTTTTCATAGCTGCAGTTTCCTCAGAAACATTTCTATCCCTTACCCTGTTGTGGCCACCTTTGTGCTGTCCAATTCTTCTTCCCAGACAATCTTCTCAGCTCTTCACACGGTGGTAAAGAGTCCATTTATCAACGTTAAGCCTGATGTCACAGCCTGTGTTACTGATCCAAATCTGCACTGGGCTTTCCATTTCCTCTGCTGCAATACCCAGCCTCCCTCTCTCACTTGTGCAGAGCGTGGTTCCCCTGATTTTGACCTTGAATTTGTCCCTTTAATGTACTTTGGCCATCGATGAGAAATGGCATCCTATCAATTTTACATCCTCAGGAAGTTGCCCTGATATGTCCTCAAACCCGCCTGTGGTCACCAGAAAAAATAAATGACAAGATAGGAAGCAACAGCTGCTACTAGCTGAGCCTGACTAGGCTGTCTTCAACAGTTTCTGCTTACATGTGCCTGGAGCAACTGAGACCAGCAGAAGAGCCCAGCTGAGCCTGGCTTGTGCCTCGTGCATCTCATCCAACTTACAGTCTCCTGAGCTAAGCACATGCTTGCCACTGTACACCATAGCTATATTGTGTTTTAGAGCCATTGTGGCAATAATTAGATGATTCAATTAATTACTTTTTGTGTCAGCCAGCTTACTGATCTGAAGCACCTACATTTTTATCATGTCAAATGCAGAAAGCATAAGATGTTCCCGCTGTGACTCTGCTTTCTTTTCCTGGCATTGAAAGTAAATCCCCGCATCGACACTGTCCTCTTTTATAGCAGAGGCTGGCAAACATTTCCTGTAAAGGGCCAGCTAATAAATGTCTTAGACTTACAGGCCGTATGTGCTTGTTCAAAATTATTAATCTCAGCCATTGCAATGTGAAAATAGCCACAGAAAACACAATAAATAAATGACTAGGTGTGGGTCTGTTTCAATACTATTTTATTTGTAAAAGTAGGCAATGGGCCAGCTTTGGACCATGGGCCCTTGATTGCCAAGTCTCTTTAATGGTAACAAACTTTGACTTTTAACTGGACATATGTCTGCTCAGCTAAAACATCATCATATCCCTGCCTGGTTCCCAGATATATGGAAAAACAGCCAACCAATGAAATATAATAAAAAATGTTCCTTAATATCCTTAAGTCAAAGGCCAGTCTCCTTGATCCTTCTCAACCTCTTCAGTCTGATAGAGCTTAACTTTATACCGAAAGAAGAAAAATTGGCACATTTGGATGAGTAAGCTCAAAAGAACTTAAGATCCTTGATAAGTTCATGAACTGGAGACAAGCTTAGCCTGCATATTTCTATCCTTTGGAAGGAACATCCTCCCTATTCCTTAACACCTATAAATTCAATGTTCTTTAATATATGTAATAAAATAAAATTCTAAGTTTTGAAAAAATAAGAAATGATATAAAACAAAGTCACTTAGAAAAAGAGACTTACAAGAGTGATATTTTCCTAAGTAACAAATTATCCTCCAAACAGACTTCTCTCAGTGTCTGAAGGTCAGGATGTGGGACGTGGCTCAGGACACAATCTCTCTCACAGGTGTATTTGGGATTTTCTCTAGACTTTAGTTTCATCAGAGAGAGGTGGATCTGAGCCTGGAGGCTCAGGTGGGTTTCTTCTCAGGTTGCTGGCTGTGGTCCCTATTTCTTACTAGTTGTTATCAAGAATGATCTCTTAGCCTCTTGCTTGGTTGAACTCTCCTTACAACATGGCAGCCAGCTTCTCTCAGATAAAACCACACCTTCTTGTTACCTAAACTCACCCATCAACTTTACTGAACTTTGTTCAGACCAAGTCAAAGACCCATCTCACACTCAAAAAGAGGGGATTGCACAAAAGCATAGCACTAAGAGACAGGAATTATGAGGCCATCCTAAGTGTTCACTGTAATAAGAATACTGTTAAATACTACAGTAGAATGTACAATAGAATCAGGTAGAATAAATACAATCAAGTAAAGGTCAGTATTAGAAAACACATGTTAACAGAAAGTTTAAAACCCTAAATAAATACTATTATTCTTTAGCAAATAATCTAAATTTCCCAGCAATAAAAATCTGACCTCAAATAAATGGAAACAATAAAGATTAATTATTAAGTATTTAAAAAGGGAAGTTTGTTGCCACTGTTAGCAGAAACTATTGGATTCGTAGTTTGTCCTTCATTCGTCTTTCAAACGTTGAGGCAATTCTGGGAAATAAGATGCGTTGGTTCTAGAACCTATAGAAATTGATGAGCATTTAAGCATGGACAGCTCCTGTCCAATTTCAGTTCTCAGAACATCACAGCACAGAGGGCTGGCCTCCAGTTCTTTTCAGGATTGTTCTTTTCAGGACTGATCAGTGGAGAACACTAGAAAGACCTTGATAATAAGCTCTAGCTATCTAAATAGAAAGTTTACAATTTTGATACTGGACAAGGTGGAAGAATTTCTTCTTTGTATAGTTCAGGGATACAGTCATCTCTAATTAACCATATAAATTTAGGAAATGTTTTTGGCTGCGATATATGAAATTATATATGACATACATATAGATTTCATATATAACTATATATATATATATATATATATATATATGATTTGAACATATAACTTTTGCAGAAATCAGAGAGTTAGGAAGAATGTCTCATTTTATATCCATATCCTGCACATATCCACACCAATCACGAGACACAACAGAGCTGCACCACCCCCGGCCAGAGAACCTGTCTCAAGGCTTTGTTAACAAATTACTATTTTATGTTCATTCTTTTTTCACATTAGAAGACAAGATGGAGAATATGTTTATCCTAGGATGGGAGCAGGAATTGTTAGATTACTCTCTAAAGAGAGAAGAAATGAAGAAAAATTTTGAAGCTTTTTTCCCATAATACAGAAGAGGAAATATGGATATAAAATGAGACATTCTTCCTAACTCTCTACTTTCTGCAAAAGTTATATGTTCAAATCAATTATATACATATATATATAATTATATATTGTTATATATGAAATCTATATGTATGTCATATATAATTTCATATATCGTAGCCAAAAACATTTTCTAAATTTATATGGTTAATTAGAGATGACTGTATCCCTGAACTATTCAAAGAAGAAATCCTTCCACCTTGTCCAGTATCAAAATTGTAAACTTTCTATTCAGATAGCTAGAGCTTATTATCAAGGTCTTTCTAGTGTTCTCCACTGATCAATCCTGAAAAGAACAAACACCATCTGGGTGTCCTCAGGGCATGACAGAGCTCATTCATGTGAACTAAGTATATAAAAGTTTTCCTTGCCAGGGAAAGGTGGGTCTGGGTAATGAAGAAAAAAAAGGGGTAGGGGCTGAGATATAGAGAGGTCTATTCTGTCTTAAACCCTCAAATAATACATGCGGGCTTAGCACATCATGGACAAGTCTCTGTCCCAAACATGGAAGAAATTAAATAGCTGGTTTTCTACCACTAAGGAGCATTAAATAGTGTTTCTACTACTAAAAACAGGTTTACAGGACCATTCTTAGGATGGCTTTGGGCCAACCAGTCTTTTTTTTTTTACAGTTTATTTTATATTTTTATTGAAAGTAAATGTTATACATTTAATATGTGTTTGGTGCCCTCCCCCCTCCTTTCCCTTCCCCCCTCCTGATACTTAATACCCAGGCTAACCTTGCTATATTCGTAATTTTACACCTATTTGGAAATAGCCGCTCATCAATCAAGTTCAGCCTCCTTCCTCTCTTAGTTTTCCATTCAAACTTTGCTGAGATTTCCCTTCCATATCTGGAGTCCCTCTGGTATCCCCAATGTTCACTCATTTGGGCATATTAGAGGAAACATATGCCCCTTCTCTTTTTGTGTTTGGCTGATCTCACTTAACATAATGCTTTCCAGCCCTTTCCATCTTCTTACGAATGATGTGATTTTGTTCTTCTTTATAGCTGAATAGAATTTAGTTGTGTGTATTTCCCATAATTTTGCAAACCATTCATCTGTTGATGGGGGCCTAGGTTGTTTCCAAATTTTGGCTATTACAAATTGTGCTGCTATGAAAATAGGTATGCATATGTTGTTGTAGTTCTCTGTTTTCAACCCCTTTGGAAAAATACCCAGGAGTGGTAAAGCTGGATCATATGGTGGATCTATTCCCAGTTTTCTAAAGAATCTCCACACAGATCTCCACAGTGGCTGAACTAGTTTGCACTCCCACCAACAATGTAAAAGAGTTCCTCTTTCCCCACATCCTCGCCAGCATTTGTTGTTGTTTGATTTCTTTATGCTTGCCACTCTGACTGGGGTTAGATGGAATCTCAGTGTAGTTTTGATTTGCATCTCGCTGATGGCTAATGATGAAGAACATCTTTTCATGTATCTATTAGCCCTTTGTATCTCTTCTTTTGTAAAGTGTCTATTCAATTCGATTGCCCATTTCTTGATTGGGTTGTTTGTTTTGCTAGTGTAGAGTCTTTTGAGCTCTTTGTATATTCTGGATATTAACCCCCTATCGGAGTGGTGACTGGAAAAGATCTTCTCCCATTCTGTAGACTTCCTCTTTAGGTTATTGATAGTTTCCTTTGACAAGAAGAAGCTTTTTAGTTTGATGCTATCCCACTTGTTGATTCTTGCTTTAATTTCCTGAGCTTTGGAGGTTTTGTTGAGAAAGTTACTGCTTGTGCCTATATGTTGTAGTAATGAGCCTATGTTCTCCTCTAATAACTTCACAGTCTATGGTCTGATTTCTAAGTCTTTGATCCATCTCAAGTTGATTCCTGTGCATGGTGAGATATAGGGGTTTAGTTCCAGCTTTTTACAAATGGATAGCCAGTTCTCCCAGCACCATTTGTTGAAAAGGCTGTCTTTTCTCCAGTGTATGAGTTTGGCCCCTTTGTCAAAGATTAATTGACTGTAGGTGTGTGGATTTGTTTCTGTATCTTCTATTCTATTCCACTGGTCAGTGTAACTGTTATTGTGCTGGTACCATGCTGTTTTTACTACTATTGATCTATAGTATAGTTTGAAGTCTGGGATTGTGATGCCTCCTGCATGATTCTTGTTGCTGAGAATTGCTTTGGCTATTCTGGGTCTTTTCTTTCTCCATATAATGTTCATGATTGCTTTTTCTAGGTCTGTGAAGAATGTCACTGGTATTTTAATGGGAATTGCATTGAATCTGTAAATCATTTTTGGCAAAATGGCCATTTTGATGATATTTATTCTTTCTATCCATGAGCACGGGAGGCCTTTTCATCTTCCAAGGTCTTCTTCAATTTCTTTCTTTAATGTTTTATAGTTTTTGTTGTAGATGTCTTTTACATCTTGGGTTAGGTTTATTCCTAGGTATTTTATTGATTTTGAGGTTATAGTGAATGGAATTGGTTGTTTTATTTCTTTCATTGTGGGTTCATTGTTGGTATAAAGAAAAGCCTCTGATTTCTTTAGGTTGATTTTGTATCCTGCAACTTTGCTGAATTTGTTAATTAACTCCAGAAGTCTTTTGGTTGAGTTCTTAGGGTCTTCTAGGTAAAGGATCATGTCATCTGCAAATAAGGATAATTTTAATTCCTCTCTTCCTATTTGAATTTATTTGATTTCCTTCTCTTGTTTTATTGCTGTGGCAAGAGTCTCAAGAACTATATTGAAGAGGAGTAGTGATAGTGGACATCTTTGTCTTTTCCCCAATTTTAGGGGAAGTTCTTGCTGTTTTTCCCCATTCAGTATAATTTTGGCTTTGGGTTTGTTGTATATTGCCTTAATGATGTTAAGGTATGTTCCTTTTATTCCAATTTTCTGTAGTGTTTTTAACATGGATGGGTGTTGGATTTTGTCAAAAGCTTTTTCAGCATCTATTACTATGATGATGTGGTTTTTATTCTTGATTCTATTTAAATGGTGGATGACATGTATTGGTTTGCGTATGTTGAACCAACCTTGTTTTTCCGGGATGAAACCAACTTGGTCGTGGTGTATTATTCTCTTGATATGGTTTTGAATGTGTATGGCTAGTATTTTGTTTAGAATTTTTGCATCTATGTTCATTAAAGATATTAGTCTGTAGTTTTCCTTTCTTGAGGTATCTTTATTTGGTTTGGGGATTAATGTGATGCTGGTCTCATAGAAGGAATTTGGGAGAGTTCCATGTCTTTCAATTTCCTGGAATAAGTTATACAGTATTGGTATTAGTTCTTTACTGAAGG